>NW_019725439.1:51984-73716 GCF_002891405.2 Cryptotermes secundus
TAAATTAGTTCAGTATAAGATATGTTTCATCAACAGAGTTTTGGGTCCAAAGACGTCAACGTCCCTACAGACAATATTAGGAGCAGAAGCGATTCTTGCAAAGGGGCAATTTTTACTAACAGAACAGACATTGAATATATGAAAGTCTCGGATTTATAGAACAGGGACCCGAAGGCCAACAGTTTTCAAAGCAGGATGGCAAAGTACAGAACCACGACAAACTTGAATAAGGAAGAGCGCATGAAGGTGATATCTCCTCTTTTGCAAGGTGTGCAATTTCAATTGTTCTAAAGCAAAATCATAACAGTAATCTACTCGAGGAAAAAAAACTTTTAAAAAACAGAGAACCGTAAATTTCTGCCGAATGTGTTCTAATTTGTTTGCATCAGTTGACGTAATTGAATTCCAAACTACTGAAGTGTGTTCAACCTTGGATCTAGCTAAAATAAAATATAAAATGAACATGCATCCAAGGGTTGAATAGTTAAATGTGATACTGTGAATTCTACCTAGCATCTTAATACAGTGTGAAAAAATAAAATTAACATAATCATGAAAATGAAGTTTAGAATCAAGGTATACGCCCAGGTCTTTGATTGAATATGTTTGAGTTATAGTGAAATGAAGAAGTTTGTATTCCTGTATAAAATAGTTAGTTTTCCTAGAGAACATTATAACTTTGGTTTTGTCAGCGTTGAGTTTCATATAGTTCGCTGCACACCCGCTACGTATGCAGTCAACGTCAGATTGCAGTAGATTACAATCTTCAGGAGAGAGAATAGCACGGTAAATGTTAATGTCATCTGCAAAGAGTAGGTGCCTGGAGTACTTAATTGAATCACAACAGTCGCTTATGAAGACATTGAAAAGCAGAGGGCCAAGAACAGATCCTTGTGGAACACCGGACAATATTTCAAAGGTCATTGAAATAATTTCACCAATACGGACCCGCGATTGTCTGTTGGTTAGGTAACTGCGTATCCAGTTTACATAACCACCAGAAAATCCAAGGGCACTCAGTTTGTGAAGAAGCAAAGAGCGGGGCACGAGGTCGAAAGCAGAAGTTAGGTCAAAAAATGGCATCCACTTGACGTTGACAGCCAACTAGGAGAGTAATAAAATCAAGATACGTTACTAGATTGATGGTGGTGGATTTACATTTTGTGAAACCATGCTGGCAGGGATTTAATTTCAACTTGAGGTCGTGTTAAACATGGTAATGGATAATATATTCAAATAATTTTGAAAAATTATTAAGAATAGAAATAGGTCTGTAGTTGTTGACTGATGCACTATTGCCTTTCTTAAAGATAGGAACAACTGCCGCTTGCTTCCATAATGCCGGAAAACACTGTTGAGAGAGACTAAGATTGAAAATATGCTTCAAGACAGGTGCGAGGATATCAGAACAACCCTTGATGACAAATGCTGGGATGTTATCAAGACCGACAGATTTGGATGGTTTCAGACGTGCAATGGCTATAAAAATGTCTGAATCAGAAATAGGTGATAAAGATAGAGATCCCAATGATGATGATGAAAGGGATGGGAAGACCCCTGAAGAAGAACTATTATATACTGACTGAAAGTGATCAGCAAATGCGTTGGCAACTTGATAGTGGTCTACCAAATGAGTGCCATCAACTACGTGTATAAGCTGAATAGAAATGGAGCTTTTTTTCCCTAAAGGACGCCACGTATTTACAAAATTGCTTGGGTTGTGTCTTAAGGTTCGCATTAATAGACTCCAACCATCTAAGTCTGTCGATCTTTATTGTAGCTTTGACTAATTTACGATAGAAGGAAAAAGTAGTCGTATAGGCTGGCGGATTTATGCTTCTTTAAAGCGCCCATAAAAGTTGTTCTTTTTCCTGATGTAGTGTCGTAAAGAACTGGAAAGCCATTGTGGGAATTTAGACTTGGTGATGAAACCACGGGGGATTGCTTGCTCCATAGCATTTTGGACAGCTGCACTGAGTCTGGCGGCAGCAGCGTCTACAGAACTGGTGTCATACACACAGGACCAGTCATAATTTGAGAGAATATTATATAATAAGGTATAATCACCAGCTGTATATTTACGATATGAATACTCACAATTTTGAGTAGGGTTAACAAGAGGTAGACTAATGTCAATAACCATAGGGGGTGGGGGTTAAGAATCGGGCTTTATTATTCCTGAGTCAGGAAAGGAAATATTATAGTCATTAAAGTTTGTGAAAACCAAATTAAACAAATTGCTGCTGCCAACAGCCTCGATGCACTGTTGCATGTTAAGTAGACATGTGGCGGTGTAGATCGCATCACCTCTGAGTTTAGAGTAATAATGGCAGTTAGGAACTGGCAGACCATGATTCCAGTCGAAACCAGGAGCGTTGAAATCCCCGACTATGACAACTCACAAGTTTTTGGTATCCAGCCTATCTCCTAAAGAGCGAAAATAATTGACAATGACGTCAGGTTTTGTATCAGGGGGAAAATAATGGTTTCCAATGAGCAAATTTTGATTGTCCAGAGTGGGACTTTCAACCCAAACACATTCGTTATAGGATTCTAAGTCACACCTACGTTTAAAAGAGCGAAATCTAGAAGAGAGGGCAGTAAGAACTTCACCGCCAGACAGGGTGGCAGACACCCTATAGGAGCGTCAAACCTTGTAACCGTCAGGAAATAGATTATGATCTAAACACATCATTAAGCCACGTCTCAGTTAATTTTACTTTTGAAATTTCGGCCCCACAATATCCTACCCACTTCGTTCCTGATGGGAGAGGTGATGTCCTGGACAATGTGATCCATAAAGATGTTCGGCTCTCAGAGGTCAGAGTTCTGAACATCATGGATTCAGATCACCTACCTATGATGTTTTGCATCTTGGATCATGTTAAAGCCAGGGAAATCTTGGATCCAGTTGAAAAATTCACAGATTGGGAGCGGTTTCAAAGCCCCGCCTCTGCCCTAGTATCCCCAAGAATCAAAATTAATTCATGTATTGAAGATGACAAAGCAGCTCGCGACTTTGCAGCCTCTATAGCATCAGCATATAGGCTGTCGACAGAAACAACCACAACCTCATTTCGTAATCGCGGCCCATCTGGTCTAGACCGACTACTCAAGCACGAGCGGAGGCTCAGAAAACTTTGGCAAGAAATCCGGGATCCAGCATGCAAAACGGCAGTGAACTTGGTCACTAAAACTATAAGGAGAATGGTCCGGAAGAAGGCACTTGAACGGTGGGAAACCAAGATAGTGAACTGTGAGATTACACCTCGTGCAATATGGCCTATTGCGAAATCCCTCACAAAGAGGGATGGACCAAAGCATCAACTGCAATTCATGGGCGTTTCGGACCAGTATTTTTTCCAAACGAAAAAGCCAATATAATTGCAAATTATCTAGAAAACCTGTTCAAGCCGCACAAACTGTGTGACACTGACCATGAACGGCGGGTGGAGGCCCGAGTCCAAGCTCTGCTGACTACAGTCGAAGAAAACCCCTCACCTAAATTTCGACAATGTGACGTCTCCAAAGAAATTCGATTCCTAATATTAGGAAAGGCCTGCGGAATTGATGTAATTCCAAATTAATGTCTCAGGCACCTTCCAAAAGAACTCTCGTTCATTTAAAGCATTTATTTAACCACTGTTTTCGACATAACTTGAAGAAGTGCTGGGATAAAGTGCAAAATGAACTTTGCGCTTCTTCTCAAATATAGAAGACAGCTCATTTATCTATAATGCTGTGAACCCTGAACGAGGGCCACCACCAAGCGAATGGAGAATAAGAAATCCCTGAAGATTAGGACACTAGTCAGTCTATCTTCTGACGCTTTCCACCACTGAGTCCACGATCACCCTTCCACATGTGCTGTGACCTCGGGAGATGCTTTGCTTACCTTCCCCTCTGGTAATCATATACTCAGGATTAAACGGTCTCCCATACTTGTCATTACGGACTCCATCTGTGGATACATCAGTCTATGGTCAATTCTTGATACATGCCTGCAGCCCTACAGATCACTCGCAAGGAAGTGTTAGGGCTGCTTCAATGTCCTATTTTAGGATAACTATTGGAGGACGATTTTTCAGATATACCTGTATCATTCTATATGAATATTCTATATGTACAAGAAATACGAGGTCCGACAATAGAGTTCGCGAACTCCATGAGATCTGGGGACCTGGAGATATAAAATAAAATGTACAGTGGTTTGTCATTGGCTGGTCTCAAAAGCATAACTCTGTGGGGTGCTATTAAATCTCAAATTTAGGAAGTGAAATGTGGAACAGAGACAACTTCATTGAACACATACATAAAAGTGTGTAGTACTGTACGCCCCTGCTCTTACGTTGAGGCTTGTTCATGTTAGCTTAGGACATTGCATTGAGAAGTGCTTTTTTGAAAGGGAATGTGAAAAATTATAGTTAATTTTCTTCTTTGCAAGACTTTAAGGACGCTGTGTAATTAAAACCAGAGTGATTGCTGCAAATATTTTGTGGATCTAGGAGTCATGAATAAAGTGAGTTTGTCCTGTGAAGTTCAGAGTTTGAAAATATAACTGCTTGCCAGTTCTGATTTCCATCCATCTCTCCTGGGCATTTCCAGACCCTCTTCTTACTATGAGGGTGTTGCAAATACACCCAAGAGACATCTGTCCTTTCTGTAAGATGTGTGCAGTCATCTTCCTTCCTTTGGTGCAGGACATTTTGATTGGTGAGTGAAGGTGTGAAGGTTTCTGTTTTGGTACATATTTTGCTATAAAAAAAATTAAATCATTATTTGCACACTGATATCAGAAACATCATTCATTTTTAATTTTTTTTTTAATTTCTAGTGGGGTGGGACTAAGTCCTTTGTAATGTGGCCACTTCTGGCCCATTGTATCAGCCCCAGATGATAGCTGAGGGTGACTGCAGCAATTGGTGGAATGAAGATTGGCAGGGGAACCCGGAGTACTCGGAGAAAACTTGCCCCAGCGCCACTTTGTCCACCACAAATCCCACTTGACCACACGCGGGATCAAACCCGGGCCGCTGCGATGGGAAGACAGCGACTAACCGCTTGAGCTACGGCGCGGCCCCCAGAGACATCATTAAGTATATGTGTGTGTGTATGTATATATATTGTAACGTGTCTTGAGTTCGAATCTCGTTGGTCACGTGTGTAAGTCCAAATCCCACTTCTGACACCAAATTGTCGCGTATTGGGTGTATAACGCGACAAATAACTTCACCCCGTATTTGATATAGCGAATTTTAATTCACATTCGCACTTACAATCACCAAAATTACAGATTCACAATTACTGCTATCTGCAGTATCACAAANGCAAAATCATTACATAAAAATAGGTAACAGATATTTTGAAAATGTGGCATAGTTCAGTTATTTGGGAAGGACAATAACAAATCAAAACCTGATTGTGGAGGAAATTAAGAGGAGATTGAACTGGGGCATTGCTTGCTACCATTCAGTCCAGAACCTTTTGTCTTCTCGTTTGCTGTCCAAAAAAAAAATAGAATATACGAAACTATATTTTTGCCTGTGGTTTTGTAAGAGACTTTGAGGGAGGCTATTGAACACTTTGATGCCGAAGGAGGAACTCATTGACTCTGGATATCACTAGTTAACAACTAGTATAAAAAACATTGGCACTTGTTATAATTACTAAACACAACACTCCACTTATGTATATAGATAACGTTCAAATTAACCACGAATATGAAATGATTTGTTACAGAGAAAATCGAACGTCAGAAAAATGGCATATCTCAACAGCGTCGGTAACGCAAGACCTTTAAGGAGCCCAAGACACAGAGTATTATCCTGACCTGATTCATAAGTTACCATGGAATCTAAGGATATAGCCGTTGGTTCACACGTTTGATAGGATTGAAAGCGTGCCATATAATTGGTTGCAATTTTCACCAAATACAGCTGGTCCGAAGTTGGGGAGTAAGGTGTAGAAATATAAAAGAATAGCAATAAGTAAGTTGTCTGATATTAATAATAGCATGAATAAGAGGGAGCAATAAATAGTAGTTTGCATGTAAGTAAGAGTTTTATCTGCAAGAGGAATTATTTGAAGCTTCGATAGTACAGACAATGGACCAGTCCAGGTTGGGTGTCGCCGATGTCTGTATACCGCAGACGAATGTTATGCCATTTACTTGTAAGATGTAAGATGTTAGGGTGTGTGGTGCCTGTGGCTACATTACTGTGTACGAAGAACTGCAATGAGGAATTTTCACGGCAGTAAGTAGTAAGTAATTGAAAGTCATAGTCGTCATAGTATTGTACTTAATGTTGGCAGAAGTTTGATAGCTTTGCAGTGGAGAACAGTTAGATGATGCCGAAGGTGACACTAAGTCGGTTTTGAGTGGGGTTTCTTGCAAAATTGTAGATCTTTTATTCATATTTAGATTGGATAAAGCGCTCGCAAGAAATTAGTCAATAAGCTGTGGTGCCAGTACTAGTAAAAATATATATCGTGCTTGACAACCTGGTATTGTCTACACATCTCTTATTGTTTTCTGGGATATTGTGGCACCACTGAAAGAATCCATTTTCCATGGTGAAGGATTCTGTTTGGCATGAAGCGAGCATGGAGCATACAGGAATTCCTCACTGCTTCCTTGCATGTCACCTTACCAAGGAAGGAGCGCCCAAGATCGCTTTCCCCCACATGGCCATTGTGCAGTAATCATGGGGCTGCCCTATGGGGAAGGTTAGAGAGGAACATTATCGACTAGGATTTTGGAAATCAACAGTTGGAGGGGCATCAGCAGGATGCAGATTGTGAGAGAGTTATAATATTTTGTGATTGTTGGGAGCCCCGGAAGGGGCATCAATGAAGGCACTACTGTCTCAGCTGCCAGGGGATGTGATTGGGCTTGGGCTCAACAAGGAGGATCCAGCAAGGTGTCCCCCCCCCTTCCCATCTACAGTGAAGATGAGAGTGTCACTGGGCACCAGTAGCGAGGAGTCCGCCAAGCAAAGGTGCTTGTTGTTTGTGATCTTGTGGGTCAGAACATCAGCCTGGAAGTTGCAGGCAGTAATGTTAATCACTCTTAAATACTGGGTGTTTATTTATCCTGTATGACTGACTATATGATGCCCTAACCCACAAGATCACAATACGGTGTGGTATTAAAACATCTATATATAACACAGTCCGTCAATAATCCAAGAAATTGTTCCTTTTTCTTCCACTTATACTTTAACATGACATTTTTCGGCCTTAGATGGTCATCTTCAGGTGTCTTAATATATTAAAACTACTACACTGCATTAATAGCACGTGGTGACGTAGTTGGTTGAGGCACTATGCTACAAGCCAGAAGGTCGCAGGATCGAATCACAATGAGGTGGATTTTTTTTCAATCTACCTAATCCTTCCAGCTGCACTATGGCCCTGGAGTGAACTCTGCGTCTAACAGAAATGAGTAACAGGAATATTCTTGGAGGTAAAGGGTAGCCGTCGCGTAAGGCTGACAACCTTACCGCCATCCTTGAGCTGATTGTCTAGAAAATGTAAGTAAAGTAAAACTATCCCTGTAACAGGCCGCAAAGGCCCATAGGGTTGTGAGACGTTAAGGGTCCCACATTACCTTGACGAATGTCAACATCTCACAACCCTATGGGCCCCCAGGTCCTATTACAGGGATACCTTAACTTTTTTACTTACACTTCATTATTATGTGCTAAAATAACTTAATATTGTGACATGTTGACCCCTACCTCCCCAGCTGCACGTAGCTGTAACGTAGCGCTCGCGTAATAGGCGAGTAATCACTCCGCATCCTGGTAGCTATGCAACGCGCAACGCGCGGTGACGTCACGAGGGGAGCCGAAGTGAGCCGAGCGGAGCCGACGTTAGCCGAGTCCCCGCAACATTGAAGCTATGCAAAGCGAATCAACAGCGGTGATGTCACCGAGGGATATCGCGGTTGCTAGGCAGCAGTCAACAACTCCGGACAGCGTGGCTAGCAACACGGCACCAGACGACAATTGTCCGATCGAGGCTACACGAGGAGCAGCGAAGGCTATTCACAGTCAGTCCTGGAGCTACCTCCGAGTCAGTTCCGAGCTACCTCCGAGTTAGTTCCGAGTTAGCCAGCAACTAGTCAGTTGTATTGCGGCATTTGGAGTGTACTAATTGTGATACTGCAGATAGCAGTAATCGTAAATCTGTAATTTGGGTGATTGTAAGTGCGAATGTGAAATAAAATTCGCTACATCCAATACATCGTGAAGTTATTTGTCGCGTTATACACCCGATACGCGACAATATAATAAATCCATGAAAATTTTCTATTATAATTTTCATTAATTTGGTGAAATTCTGTGCCCCCTCACAAGGGGTGTCGTCCATTTGTTTAGAACTGTGTGTTTCTCTCCAGGTGTTTTATTGCAGCAGCTTGTTTTTATGAAGAAAGCAGTCTTCTGGGATGTGGCACCGTGTAGATATTGTGTTAACTGACGTTTTGGAGGAGCGTATCAGCTCCATTGCCAGGGTAGAAAAAAGAAGAAAATCTGTGAGCGAGGAACCAGCATGAACAGGTGCTAAGAGAGCCAGAAGAAGACTGCTTTCTTCATAGTCACCACTGTGAGAACCTCAAATCTTACATAGCTTGTTTTTATGTTCATTAGCTCATTGTTCTGTTATGTCTGGAATCTGTAATCTACAAAATGCCACATGTTAATATTGTTTTTTAATTGTTGTTATTAGTGTTATGTTATGTTGGTTTTCTTTGTACTCACATGCCCCTTGCTTGTTTGTGCCTTGTTCTCTCTATCTGCGCGTGGTGTTGTCTGCAGGTCTTCATTAGTGCAGATGTGTTTTCTTCCATATTTATATGCCATGGTTGTGAAGAATGGGGAGCGGCAAGGAGGGTATAGTGTTATTTTGTGTAAATTTTATATAATTCTTCAAATATATGGTTTTGTGTATCACTGTTGGTGTTGTTCATATGTAGATTTTAATTACAGGTTTTGTAAATATAATATTTCTGCAGTGTATTAAAATATTTTCCCTTCCTCCCTGTTATAATTTCCATGGTATCTGTTATTGTGCCGTATATATGTCCGGTGTTCGATATATGACTTGAATATCCGGAGTTACTATTGTTACTTTTTATGTCGTGAATGTGTTCTTTCTGTCTGGTCTTAAATGTTCTTGCTGTTTGTCCAACATTCTTTAGTGGACAGTCCGGGCATTTCATTTGACAAATTCCACTTCTACTATATTTATGTATTTGCGGCTGTTGCCTTCAAATGTTCTGTATTGTGTTCCGTGTATGGAAGGCCACTTTGATTTCTGTGTCTCAAAAAAGCTTTGTGATTGCTCTCACTTCCTTACCACTGTACGTGAAGGCAACCCACTTTGTTTCTTGTTGCTTCGTGTTGGTATATGTATTTTGTTTTTGTGNNGGGGGGGGGTGTAGTTTGCTAATTAAGTTTATGTCATGGTCATAATTATGTATTATGTAGTATATTTTGAATGGTGTTCATTTCTGCGTTCTTTGCTTTTTCTGTTATTGGATATGTATACAATTGATTTACTAAATAGTTAATGCTGGATAGCTTGTGTTCATATGGGTGGCATGAACTATTTGGTATTATGTCAGTTTGGGTAGGATTTCGATATATTGCAAATTCAACATTCTTGTCATTTTGGTGTACTAGATCTAGGAAGTTAATAGATTCATGTTCCTCTTTCTCAGTAGTGAAGTTTATAGTTGGTTGTAATTTGTTGAACTCGTTAAGTGTGTGGTCAGTAGCTGTTTTATTTTGATCCTATGTTATCAGTATGTCATAGACATATGTAAAATATGCAGTTATCTGTTGCTTCATTAGGATGGTATATATTTGTGTATGCTACATATGTTGTGTGTATGTTTCAGCTAGTATTGATGATGTTGGAGCTCCTATTGCCAATCAGTCAGTTTGTTTGTAATATTCCTGGTCAAACTGGAAATAATTTTGTTCTATCACTGTTCTTAGTATTTGTATGATTTCTTTTTGTACATTCATCTCAGTTCGTAGGTTTTCTAGTGTTGTATTTATTATATTTATAAAACCAGTTTTGTTATGTTTGTATACATATTTTCTATGTCAAAGGAGCAGAGTTTCATGTCTTTGTTGAGCACGATATCTTGTAGGTCTGTCAATAGCTGCATGGGATTACAAACATTGTAGTTATACGCTAAACATAAGAAATTGTTTAATGTTTTTGATAGTAGTTTTGCTAAATCACAAGCAGGGGCATTTTTCCAATTGATTATTGATCTAATGGGTGTGGCTCGTAAGCCATTAAACACCTTTATTCCCACATAATAGGCCCCCTTCTGAAAAACTGTCAGTTGAGATAGCGGTTGATGTAAATCATGTTTTGCCCTAGTATTAACATCGTGAATGGCAGAGTTTGTTTCAAAATAATGTGTGTTATTGATCACAAATAAAGAGAGTGAATAAATATATTGTGATTTTAGTGTTAATATTTTTAGTTCTCTATAATGTTTCCTACATGACTCTCTACTTGTGATCCCCTTAATTATTCTTATAGCTTTCTTTTGTAATCTAAAAATTAAGGCACTATGACAAGTATTTCCCCAAAATATTATCCCATAGGTCATGATTGAATGAAAATAAGCATAGTATACCATTCTTACTACTTCCTGGAACAGGAGAGGCTTTATTATTCTTATTGCATAGCAGACTGAGCTTAGCTTAGATACAGTTAAGTCTGTATGAACCTTCCATGAGAGAGTATTATCCAGTATTAATCCGAGGAATTTAGTATTATACGCATTAGTTACTTTCTTACATTTCAGTTCATTATATATAATTCAAGTTACAAACTGCATGAATTGCGTCTTTTCTACAATTAAAGATAAAAGATTGGAAGTAAAACATTCATTTATACTTTGATATATTTTGTTTACAGTATCTTCAAATTCTGTCTGATTAATACTATTAATGAATATACTAGTATCATCGGCAAATAAGACCATCCTTGCTCCATTATTTATTGATACTGGTAGATCATTGATATAGAGCAAAAAGAGTAATGGTCCTATTACCGAGCCTTGTGGGACCCCACGCCTTATCAATCCCCAGTTTGAGCTATTTTTATTACTCTGGTATCTACCCTCTAAATAGGATGTGATCAGTTTAAGTGCTACATCTATTATTCCATAAAACTTCAGCTTCTTTAATAAGATGTCATAATCAGCACATTCAAAGGCCTTACATAAGTCACAAAAAATACCTCCAGTCAACATCCTAGTATTTAGTGATTTTAATATTTCGTCAATAAAACTAAAGGTGGCTTTCTCTGTTGATGCTCATGGTCTAAAGCCAAACTGCTCAGTTGCCAAAATATTATTAGTTTCTATGTGTTATAGCAATCTATGGTATATAATTCTTTCAAACACTTTGGAGAAGGAAGTCAACAGAGAAATCGGCCTATAGTTTGCCATAATTTCTTATCTACCTTCTTATATACTGGTCTTACTATAGAGTATTTTAATCTGGTAGGGAAATTTCCTGATGTTATGATTTTATTACCAATATAATTTAAAGGGGAACTAATAAAGGGTGCACTAATCTTCAATATCTTTGTGGAAATTCCATCATAACCAGATGAGTTCTTTGATCTTAATGATCTAATAATTCGTTGTATTTCTTTTGTAGATGTACTCTTAAATTTTATATTAGGGAAGGAATTCTGCCTCAACTTTGACATCAGCAGCTGCACATCCCCTTCTGAAGCTGCACTTTCACCAGTGTTATGATCTCTTGCATATTATTGCTCTGTGTTCTTGTAGCAGAATTTCACCTATCCACTTTGGAGATAACCTATGGATTCAGAAGCTTCATTCCTTTTCAGAATTTCGCTACATCATTCAGCCTCTTGGCATACATTCCTCATTCATCTCCCTATTACCATATTTGTACTTGCATGTGGAAGTCCTCCATTCAGAACCAGCCATTATGGTTTTGGTGATTTCACAAAAGTGTTCCTCTCATCATTCATCCTCTTGCTTCTTGTATTTAATCTGAACTTTTCATTTCATGAACCCTTTTCTTTAGCCTGCAGGTACTTTTCTTTGCTTATTAAATTTGCTAGTGGGGGTGGAGTCCAGGTGGGTCCACTCGGCACTGCGGCCACTGATTGGCGTATTGTACCTGCCGTGGGTGATTATGATGATGGAGAATCTGGTTGGCAGGTGAAACCGAAGTACTCGGAGAAAACCCGCCCCAGCACCACTTTGTCCACCACAAATCCCACTTCACCAGACCCCGGGATCGAACCCGGACCTGATGCGGTGGGAAGCCAGTGACTAACTGCTTGAGCTATGGCGCGGCCTTTCTTTGTTTCTCCCAATTTGTTTCTATGAACATTCATATTTAATCTCATTCCTTCTGCATTATTTGTGGTCGTGCTGTTGTGTGTCTTTGCTGCATTTCACTATGGCAGTAATTTTCCAGCTTACTCTCCATAATCCCTGCCATGAACTCCTGTAATTTAGTAGTACCTCAAATTAGGCCCAGTTACTTCCTTTGCAATTTGTTGTTCACCGAAAATGCGATCGGGATGCAAAGTATAGCAGAACTAGGCAAGGGCATGAAGCTGGCTGGGGCACAAGGCACACATGTCAGCGTCAGTCTTCTGTTGTGATATCAGAAGGACCAGACAAGATTGATTGTGAGAGGATTCACATGATTGGTCCCATTTGTTGACAACTGTCCCACAGCGGGCTAAGGGAGCAGCAGTTCATGTCCCATGTAGGTTGTTGGGATATGATAGTTGATGTGTAGTTTTATTTAATTTTCCCCAAATGAAGAGATTGTTTTTAATAATACTTGTGAAATCTAGTTATTTGCATTTTAATATTTATGATCAATTGGGAGGATGAAGTAAAAGACTGCTGAAGAGTTCACATCAAACCCCATAATGTTTAAAAAGAATAATATATGCTCCCCTGCAGAATTTGTTTTTAACTATTAGCACTAATTGTGTGTGTGTGTGTTTGTAGGAGATTTCGAAATATGTGACTACAAACTGAGGGTTTGGTATAAGGTTTAAAAATTAATTAGGAACCTCAGTTTATTTCCCAGTGCTGCAAAACAGTGCAAGCATTCTCCAATTATATGTTATGTTTTGGGATTTTCTGAAATGTATGTTGACTTTCAAAACCACATGCTATTATCTCTCTGTCCAAAAAGTATCTGACCTTGGGGCAGGAAAACAAAGTTCTGTATCTGGGTGGTTACAATACTTAATCCCCTTCAGAGTAGGCCCCTTGTGACTCTACACACTTAGCCCCGCGGTGCTTCCATAGGTGGAAGCAATTCTGGAATGCTTGTTTTGGAATGGTGTGCAGCTGTGCTGTCGCGTTGTGTATGATGTCCTTGTGGCTGTCAAAATGGGAGACTTTTAGGGTGTCTTTCATCTCTGGAACTGCCAGAAATCACAAGGAGCCATGTCAGGAGAGTAGGGAGCCTGGCGAACCTGCGGAATGCCGTGCTTGGCCAGGAAACCCTGGATCAGTTGTGATGAATGAGCTGGGGCATTGTCATGATGCAGCTGCCAGTTGCATGCATCCCACAGCTCTGGTCTCTTGTGCTGAACTGCATCACAAAGATGATGGAGGACTTCGTGGTAGTACTCCTTATTGACAGTTTGTCCTAGTGTTGCATACTCCTGATGCACAACGCCCTGGTAATCGAAAAAAGACAGTATCACCTTCACATTCCTCTGAACATGTGCTTTTTTATTCCTTGGGTTTGTTGGATGCTTCCATTGTGATGACTGGACCTTGGTTTCCAGGTCATATCCATACACTCACGCCATTTCACCAGCGATCACAGTCTTCAGGAACTTAGGATCTCTGTTGGTGCACTCCGGCATGTCCTGTGCTACCTCAAGGCAGAGTTGATGCTGCTCCAGCAGAAGCAGCTTGGGCACAAATTTTGCCACCACTATTCGCATGCCCAAATCCTCAGTTAAAATTGTGTTTGTGGAATCTCTGCTGATCCCAACCTCATCAGCAACATCCCGGACAGTCAAACGACGGTCTTCCATGATCAGTGCTCCCACTTTACCAATGACATCAGCATTTCAGCTTGTTGATAGTCTCCCGGAACACTGGTCACTGTCCACCAACATATGGCCATTTTTAAAGCGGTTGAGGCACTCTTTAATTTGAGTGACCACCATTGCATCATCTCCGAAAGCCTGATGAACTTCGCGGATTGTTTCCGCTTGGGTATCCCCAAGTTTCTGACAAAACTTGATGCGGCATCACTGCTCCAAGCATTCTGTCATCTTGAGTGAAATGAGACTGCGACAAACACGTGTTACAGTGCTTCGATATCTGGCAGCAGCAGACGCTTCTGGTGGTGTTGCGAAGCAGCAGATAATCACGCATGCACATGAAAGTCCCTTCTACCACTACACTCAGTTTCTCCACCCTTTCATCATTACTTACCATGGGAAAAAATATAGTCAGATACTTTCTGGGCAGACCTCATATGATTATCCATCTAAAAATAGATGTTTTGTATTAAAAGCTATAACCTTTAAGAGAAAGGCCATTTAAATTTCGGTAATGGCAGCAGGCCGGAGTTAATTTAAATGCCCGCCATTGTAGAGTATTAAAAATTGTAAGCATGTTACTGAAAATGCTGTGATTTCTACAATTTTTGTGATGAACGAAATAAACGCTGCTTTTATCTAGAAAGAATATAGAATCAGATATTTTAATTTACCGATTTTAAAATCTGTAAAAATTGTTACAGTGATTCCAAAAAAAAAAATTTGTTGCCCAATTTCGAGCATCTGTCCACAAATTTGCATACAGTTTCTGCACAAAACGTGTCTGCAGTATAAATGCATGTCATACTGTCTTACTGTGTCTTATCTGGCAAAAGGAGTGGAAGTTTATGTTTGTATTGCACATTCTCCAGTCGGAACTTTTCTGTATGCATGAGTGTGGGCGAAGTCTTATCGTATTTTGTCCTACAGAAACCCTTGACTGTGTATATCTCAGACTAGCAACACAGAGTTACTGTTCTAGGAAAAGCCCCACACTGCCAGAACGTTCACGCCTAGTGCATTGTGTTGTGTTATATAGAAAATATCGCAATTTGAACTCTCCACCATGGCCTCATGTCACTTGGAAGAAGCCGAAATTGAGAAGCAGCTGATTAATGACACTGATTCAGACTGTGGTACAGATGACTCTGAGAGTGGTGAGGAAGCAGCGGGCTCAGAAACTGAAGTCGACGAAGACCCGTCATCTTCGTCGGCAACCTGGGGACCACCAGCCCAGCATGGCAGGAGGGTTGTGAATAATTATTCCGGTGGAGCTGCGGGGTTAAATATCAATGAAGCTCCGCACGTAAATAAGGATTCCACCCCTTTCTGCGTTTTCATGCTCTACTCAGGGATTATCCGTCTGCTGGTGGATGAGACGAACAGGTGCTACCACCAGTACCTAGACACACTCCAAGACGAACCTTCTCTGCAGCCTGAAGTAACCGATTCCGAGATGTTTCAGTTTCTAGGAATAATCATTCAAATGGGACATGACATTAGAGACAGACTAAAGGACTACTGGTCGACTGCAGAACAATTTGCCACCCGTTTCTACTCTAACACAATGAAATGCGACCGTTTTCTACACATTCTTTGCTTTCTTCATTTTGCAGACAACACAAAAACTGACAGGAATGCCGACAGTTATGACCGACTATGGAAAATTCGGACCATCTTCGACACACTCAGTGACACATATGGAAAATATTATAACCCTTCAGAACATTTGGACGTAGACGAGATAATTGTTAAATTCAAAGGGAGGGTGGTTTTTAGGCAGTACATTCCTAAGAAACACAAACGTGTCGGAATCAAAATCTTCAAAATTTGTGACGCTGCTGGGTATACATATGACATGAAGGTTTACCTCGGAAAAGACAGGACACGTGCTGACCAAGACGTGACAGCGACACATGCTGCAGTTATGGATCTATGCAGACGTATTGAGGGCGTAGGTCACAAACTGTACATGGACAATTTCTTTTCATCACCAGACTTGTTTGACGAACTGATGACAAAGGACATAACCTGCTGTGGGAAAGTCAGACCTAATCAGAAGGGCTTGCCTGATGATTTTCGACAAAGACAGTTTCGACTGAAGAAAGGTGACATCCGTGTTAGGGTGAGACGGAACTTGACAGCACTAGTTTGGAAGGACAAACGTGACGTTTACATGCTGACAAACATGCACTGTCTTCCAGCAGAAGGCAGTTTCTGTGATGAGCATGGAAATGCCATTAAGCCAGCAATTGTTGTTGACTACAACACGCGCATGGGTTATGTCGACAAAGCGGACAGAATGGCAAACAGTTATAGCATCAGTCGTCGAACTTGGAAATGGACAAATAAACTATTTTTCCATCTCCTGGATCTGACGATTCTGAACAGTTTCATCCTGTTGTCACCCTGTGGCGTGAAATTGTCACACAGAGAATTTCGTCTCGCCCTTGTGCACAACATGCTGGAACATGCTGCAAGGGGTCCACCTTGCCCTCAACGGTTCATGGGTCGATCTGCTGTGTCATCGGCGATATCTCGATTAGAGGAGGCCACTCGACATCACTGGCCGACTTCCTCTAATAAGAGACTGAGGTGTCGTGTGTGCTTTTCGCGTGGGAAACGGAGTTGCATCCAGACAAGGTGCACAAAGTGCGACGTCAGTCTCTGCATTTCCTGATGTTTCCAACAGTACCACACGAAGGCAACATTCAGTTAGATGATGTAGGAGGGAAGACTGTCTACTTATAAAGCTGGTGCCCAAAAATAATGTAAGTAGAACAAGAATTTCTATCTTAAAATTAAATTTTAAAACACTAGTTGAACTGTCCTATAGTATTTATTACAGTTGCATGATATATACGGACGAACTCCAATTTGAAGAATTGAAGAATAATAATAATAGTGAACTCCTTGAACACTGAATTAGAATTGTAGAACTGTAACTGTAACTTCCAAGTCCAAGTCACATTGCGACTGACAGTCCGTCAGTCTGTCTGTCTTGGTGTCGAGCCCTGACTGGGGCTCATGACCAGATTTTTTTCTTTTTTCTCTTTTTCTTATATGAAAGTTAAATGTCCTGCTCATTTGGTGCGCCCTCTCTGACGAGAGGTCGGGTCTGTCATTTGTCAGTCATAGTCCATATTAGTATGTCCATTGTCAGTATTTACATCTATTTACATTTTTAATCTTAATTCCTCTTTCTATGTGCAATATATACAAGGCCTCTGTCAATCCAGGCTCGGTACAGCAGATTATGCCCTATTTCTAGTAGTATTCGCTACCACGGCAGTCTAGTCACTTGAACGGTCATATGCCTGACCGCTGCCAAGTTTAAACCTCTTATACTTTCTGTGTCGGGCTTCGCCTTGTCCGATGTTGCGAACATTCTCATTATCATGATTTTGTATGACTTCTGCTTGTTGCCTGCATAATTTTGTTATGTAATCGTATACATATGGAATTTTGAATGTCGTGTGCAATTCGCGGACCGGTGTGCGCCTTGGAAAATTGCTAATTGTGCGGAGAACCTTGTTTTGCAGGCGCTGCAATTTAACTAGATGGGTGTCTGCTGCAAATTCCCAGGTGGGACTAGCATAAGTCATTACGGATCTAATAAGAGCTTTATGGGGGGTCAGTTTAATGTTAGAGCTCAATTGCTCACTTTTAAATAGGGAATATACTCTAATGAATGTTCTGAAGGCCTTGGCTTCAATCATTTCAATGTGTAATCGCCATGTCACTCTCTTATCGAAGATTACACATAGATATTTTGCACTATTTACAAATGGAATATTTCTTCCATTTGGAGTAAGACAAGACTCAGGCGGTCGACGACCACGAGAGAAGTAGATCCCCTGAGTCTTATCTTCATTAATTTTTATATTCCAGTGCTCACACCAGGTCTCCATTGAGCTGAGATCCCGCTGGAGCTGTAACTTGCACTCAATATATCTTCTTATGTGACCTAGAGTCGGACATATAGAACACACGTCACTGTCTGTGTTGTTGTAGGCTTTGCCTAGCAACCGCTGTTTACTCGTTGCTAAGCAATGAAGGTCACGTTGTCACACTTGCTTGAATGTGGGCAGTTCCCACACTGCCTTAAGCCAGCTGAATTCAATCTATATTCACATACGTTTATTCCTTCATGAGCAGTTTATTGTCCTCTTCTCGCACATCTTACAACTTGNGGTTTCGTCGGCTGCGGAGTTGAAGGTCCTGGTGGTGGTCCCACGGCCTGTCTCGTTTAACATGTAGGCAGGTTTGACCCTATCGGTTGACATGTTGACGAGCCTGCCATGCACGAGGATTTGCATTGTCTTCTCCTTCCGTCATAGGACCTGGTAGGGGGCTCCAACGATCTACGAGTCGTGTCCTACTGGAGGAAGACGTGCGTGCACTTCTCGAGGTCGCTGTGCATGAATGTAGCCGGGGAGGTGTGGCGTGTTGCTGGAATTGGTCTGAGGCAGGCCATATATTGGCGAAGTTGGGTGATGAGGTGTGCTGGATCCACTGGGTCGGCAGTCGGAGTTAGCAGCTCTCCTGGTATTCTTAGTGGCTTGCTGTACATGGGCTCAGCTACTGATGCCTGCAGGTCCTCTTTGAATGCTGTGCGGATTCCGAGGAGAACCAGGGGCAGGGCTTCTGTCCGGTGTTGGTCTGCGTGGCACATGATGGCTGCCTTTAGTGTTCGGTGCAAACGTTCGACGAGTCCGTTAGCCGCTGGGTGGTGAGCAGATATTCGCGAGAGTTGGATTCCACAGAGCTTGGCCAGGGAGTGGAAGAGTTGAGATTCGAACTGACGTCCCTGGTCGGTGTTGATGGTCTGTGGGCAATAGGGCTCGTGCCACTGTGTCGGCTGTGATGTTCGGGATGGGGATGGCTTCTGGCCATTGGGTGAAACGGTCGACTGCAGTGAGGCAGTATGTGTAGCCTCCTGACGTCGGAAGGGGTCCAACAAGGTCTATGTGGACGTGAAGGAATCTGGCTGCCGGCGGTGTAAAGTCACTGTGTGGCGGGAGACTTTGGAGCGCTGGCAGGATTGACAAGCACATGCCCAGGTGTGGCAATCCTTCTGCACGCCTGGCCACAGGAAACGCCGTGCCACCAGTTTTGCCATTGCTTTGGTCCCTGGGTGCGACAGATCATGGACGGACTGGAACACTTCGAACCGTAGAGGAGCTGGGATGTATGGCCGAGGTTTCCCGGCAGAGGTATCGCAGTAGATGGACACCGTGGTACCGGGGATTGGTAGCTTTTCGAGCCACAAAGCAGTGTTTTACTGCTGAAGTGATTGGAGCTCGTCGTCGCTATCCTGCGATGCGGCCAATGCGTCGTAGGATGGTGGCGTAGTGACTGACTTGACGCGGGAGAGCGCGTCGGCAACAACGTTGTCCTGTCCCGAGATGTGTTGGATGTCAGTCGTGAATTTTGCTATGAAATCCAGGTGGTTGAATTGCCTTGGTGAGCATTTGTCCCTTTTCTGCTGGAAAGCATAGGTGATAGGTTTGTGGTCTGTGAAGATGCTGAAGTGGCGCACTTCCAGCATGTGGCGAAAGTGCTTTACGGCTTCATAGATGGCCAGTAGCTCGCGGTCATACGCACTGTATTTTTGCTGGGCTGGGTTGAGTTGCCTTGAGAAGAATGCCAGGGGCTGCCAGGCGTTCTTGACGTGTTGCTGTAGCACGGCACCCATGGCGGACGTGGAGGCATCTGTGATGAGTGCAAGTGGCACGGATGGATCAGGGTGAGCCAGTAGTGTGGCGCGTGACAAACTCGCCTTGCACTTGAAGGCCCTGTGGAGCTCCGGTGTCCAAGTGATGGGGTGGAAGCCCTTGACATTGGGTCCGGAGAGGACGTCGTGCAGGGGTGACTGGTGAGCTGCCGCGTGGGGCAGAAATCGCCTGTAGTAGTTCAGCATGACCAAGAAACGGCGGAGCTGACTGGCGATTTTTGGAGGTTGACATTCCTGAAGGTGAGTCACTCGTTCTTCCAGCGGTTGGGAGCCCTCGGCAGACACCTTATATAATTTCCACTCAATGTATCTTCTTATGTAACCTAGAGTCGGACATATAGAAAACATGTAACTGTCCGTATTGTTGTAGGCTTTGCCTAGCAACCGCTGTTTACTCGTCATTGCTAAGCAATGAAGGTCGCATTGTCACACTTGCTTGAATGTGGGCAGTTCCCACAAACCCATCTTCCCACTGACGGAAATATTTCCTTTTTACACACCTTTTCAATCAATTTCCATAGTCTGTGAGACCCATTTCATCTGCTTTTAAAAGTTTGACATGCAGTCCTGGTCCTGAAGCTGTGTTATTTTTCAGTTTTAACACATTGAAGACCGGGCGCATGATATCATGATTTTAGGACACATTAGGTTGTAACACGCTATACCTTGCTCTGGCGCCACCCAACTCAGTGAATACTGCGCAGTGAAACTCTTGAATGTTTACCTAGCAGTCAGTAACTTGACCTCACTGTTAACTTAACCCACTATAAAGGAAAACGCTTTGCTTTGCTTCTAGCTTTATGTATCAGCCAGTAGTTAGTGGTGGAGTATGGATCAAGGACATGTGAGACTTGTGAGACATGTAGTCATGGTGATTCAGAGAGTGGCAGTGACGGGAGAACAAAGAATTGTGGCCACAAACAGTAAAAGTGACAGTAGCTCCGACAGTAATGTGGGTAATAACATTGCTGGGACTAACATTGTGGGGACAGTAAAAAATCTAAAAAAATCACAAAAATCTAAACCCTGATTCAAAATTGAAATACTAAGCATTTCTGTTGAATGTGGCAAAGGCCAGGGCTAGAGACCACATGGTGGTGGCAGAATGAGAGTCAGTCTTTGTAATGCCACTTCACAAAGGGGAATGATTCCAGAAATATCACACCCTCAGGCACTTCTAGGAGCATTGGTAAGTGTTCTGCAAAAATTTTAGTTCATAAAATTAATTAGATTTTATATTAATTTTTAAAGTGAACAGTGCACAAGTTAGGATAGTATGTATGTATGTATGAAGGGGTAGGCCTTCTCGGCCCTTGCACTTAGACCTCAGTGGTCCATTGTGCTTCCCCTTTTTTTAATCCCTCAGCAACCCCACGCTTCGGATGAAGCGCAGGATTTTGGACGTGGGGGCGTCAAAATAGTCACTTGGTTCCATAAAGTATTGACCCAAGTGATGTAGTCTTAAATAAGCTAAAGCCTCACATTCACACAGGACGTGTGTGGCTCTTTCATTTTCTATCTGACACCTCTCACAAGTGGGACTGTCACTTAGTCCCAGTGTGAACAGGTGTCCTTTGATGTGACAGTGTCCTGTAAGTAGTCCTACCAGCCATCATAGCTGGTTCCTGTTGAGCTTCAACAGTTCCTTCGCTCTTTTAGCGGAAGGTCCTCATATGAGTCCCTTAGCTTGCCTGAGTCCAGTTAAGGATTCCCAGTATTTCTTATGTTTTATGTTAGTCCAGTCCCTGATTGCCTGTTTGGCAACTACTTGAGAGATGCCACAGTCTGGTTCAGGTCCTATGAACAGACGTTCAGCTCCAGTTTTAGCTAATTGGTCTGCTGCTTCATTTCCGGCAATACCCTCATGCCCCGGCACCCATATCAGTTGTACC
>NW_019725439.1:75949-77145 GCF_002891405.2 Cryptotermes secundus
TTCCTCTGCTCAACGAATTAAGCCCTACGCCATTAAGGCGTGTGGGGGAGTGGATGTATAGATCCAAATTTTCTTGACCTCGGCACTAGTTGGAGGTGAGTGGTCAGCTTCACGCCCCGGCCGCTTTACCCCCGGGGAAAGAGCCCCCGGTACCCATTGGATAGGAGGTTGGATGGACCCCAGAGCCGGTCTGGACGATTTGGAGAAGTTAAAATTCTTGACCCTACCGGGACTCGAACTCCGACCCTTCACAGTCGTCCAGCCCATATAATAAAATTTGGCTTAACCGGGTTTTCGATTAACCGTGACTTCCATCCCCACCATTAGCCCGGATAATCGAGAGTTGACTGTACATGTCTCAGTATTATTTTGTCAGACCCCATTTGTAGTATGGGTTCTTTTTTTCATGTCCTGAGTCATGTATGCATGGCCGAAACCATCAGATCTAGGTTTCCATTGTCCATTGCACTGGAGACGGTAAATTCCTGCCCTGGCCTCTGCATCCAACTGTACATGCAGTGGGGGGAGTCCAAGGAGGATCTCTAGTGCAGCTGTTGGAGATATTCGAAATGCTCCTTTGATACCTAAGCAAGCCAACCTTTGCAATTTGCTAAGTTCTGTCTTGCTTGTCTTAAATTTAACTCTGGGCCACCAATCTGTGGCACCATAAGTAATTATGGGTCTCACAACTGCAATGTATATCCAATGTATAACATGTGGCTGCAGTCCCCAGGTTTTACCAAACATGCTTCTGCATGTCCAAAAAGCCTTATAGGCTTTGTTAATGACTTTGTCCAGCTGCTTTTTCCATGTCAGTCCCGTGTCTAATTCTAGACCAAGCTACTTGACATTGCTGGAGAGGTGGATTTTGTTATTGAAGAGAGTAGGTTCCTTAAGACCCTTTACATTTCTGTTCCTAGTAAACGGTATAATTACCGTCTTATTGGGATTGATGGAAAGACCTGTTGTTTCACACCATCGTTGCACCATGTGCAGTGCTGTTTGAAGGCGCTCTGATACGGTCGAAAGGAGTTTTCCATTTATGAGGATTGCTATGTCATCAGCATATCCTACTGTATAATACCCATCATCATTAAGTCCCCACAGAAGATCGTCAACGACCAGTCTCCACAGCAGAAGCGAAAGTATGCCCCCCCCCCTGCGGACATCCCCTAGACGCGGACACCCCCAAGGTT
>NW_019725440.1:0-13505 GCF_002891405.2 Cryptotermes secundus
CGCAGAAGTCGTTTGCGCACACTTATCATAATGTACAATCACAACGTAACATTAACATAAATTACCGAACTTGGCCCCTCCAGGGTACAGATGGATGCGCAGTAGTCTACTGCGCAAACCTAATCTGACCAACCTAACATAACCTAACCTAACATCAGCGATCCAAGGGCCAGCCCCCCTGGTTTACAGGCGGGTGCTCAGTAGTTCATTGAGCACACCTAGGAGTGACGTCATTTACGATGCTGCTATTTAACCGAACGTAATATAGGACTGTCGTAACGTGGAATATAATTCGAAATAGGACGTTATATATAAAATTGAGCGTCTTAACTCTTTTTTCACCCATAATATAAATTTCTGTTTTTATATTCCGAGTTTATATTGCTACGTGATAGCGCAGATTGTGTCGAGAACTGCGATCCCACCTCAAGAGATTGCGAGTCATCATCATCAGTAATCTGTCAAGACGACAGGTCCACAGTCTCTTTCAAAACAATTCCTCCACTTAATGCGATCTAGAGCTTTCTCCTTCAAATGACAGTATCCTCTTCTGTCCCCAAGGTCATCCAGCATCTTCTTACGTCTTCTTCCTCGTCTTCTTGTCACTTCTATCCGCCCATCTATCTTTCCTTCGATAGCTTCTTTTAGAAGGCAGTTTCTGCGTAAAACATGACCAATCCAATTAGCCTTCCGTTTTCTTATTTCATGTAGGATATTCCTCTGCTCACTGACTCTAATTAACACTTCTTCATTTCTCACATAATCGGTCCAACTGATCTTCTCCATTCTTCTCCAACACCACATTTCGAAACTTTCCAGATGTTTCTGATCTACTGCCCTAAGTGTCCATGTTTCAGCCCCATACAGAGCTATGCTCCAAATGTAGCATTTCACTAGTTTCTTCCTCAAATTTAAGTCCAATTTGCTGGTAAAAAGATTCTTCTTCTTGCTAAATGCAGCTTTTGCCATGGCAATCCTGGATTTAATTTCACAAGTACACCTTCCATCATCTGTTAACAAGCTACCCAAATATTTAAAACATTTCACATTCTCCACTTGTTTTTGGTCTATCTTTATTGTGACTGGGGTTGGTTGTCTCGAAATTTTCATTACTTTTGTTTTCTCCACATTCATTTCCATGCCATAGCACCTTCCAATTTCAATTAGTCTATCAATCATGCCCTGTAGCACAGTTTCTTCCTTAGCCATTAACACAAGGTCATCTGCATATTTCACAGTTTGAATAATTTGCCCTCCTACTTTGAAGTCACCGAGCCCATCCAGAGCTTCCTTGGTAAGGCATTCGCTGTACAAGTTGAACAGAATTGGTGATAAACAGCATCCTTGTCGAACTCCTCTTCCAATCTGCACACTTCCTGTCTCCCCCCTGTCCAGTCGTACTCTAACTTTCTGATCCATGTACAATTTGCTAATCAATCTTCTTTCATGCCAATCGATACCTGTTTCTTTCAGGATCTGCATTAATTTGGTCCAGTTTACCCGGTCAAATGCCTTCTGCCAGTCTATGAAGCAAACACACAGTTCTTCATCTATCTCCAAAGTTCGTTCCGCTATAATTCTCATCATCCCAATTGCATCCCTGGTTCCTTTTCCTCTTCTAAATCCAAACTGATCTTCTCCAAGTACATCCTCTATTTTCCTTTCAATTCTTCTTTTAAGTATCTTTGCTATTATCTTTGCTGTATGTGCAATAAGACTTATTGTGCGATGGTCGCTGCATTTTGTAGCTTTTGTCTTTTTCTTTAAGGCAATCATTGTAACTTCTGTAAAGTCCTTGGGCCACTCTCCACTTTCATATATGGTGTTCATTAGTTTTGTCAGTGTTTTCAAACCACCTTCTCCCAGTAACTTGAGCACATCTCCAGGTACATCATCATCTCCTGTAGCCTTTCCCTTCCTCATTTCCTTGATAGCTTTTTCCACCTCACTTTGTAAAATATATGGTCCTTTCTCGTCTGTATCTACTTCTTCTTCCGGTTCAACTTCTAAGGTTTCTGGCCGATTAGGTCGATCATATAGTTCTGAAATATAATTTTCCCAAATTTTCAGCACTTGCCTCTGATCTACTATTCTATTCCCCTGGGAGTCTTCGATGCCAACATTTTGAATCCCATGATTCTCTTTCCATCCTAGTTCTTTTGTCTTCATGTACATCAAATCATAACGGCCTGTTCTTTGAAATTCCATAATCTCATTACATATCTTCTCAAGATATTCCTTTTTGGCCCTGTCCGTGGCTCTTTTCAATTCATTCCTCAGTCTCCTGTATTTCCTCCTGCCTTCTTCATTGTTGACATTCTTCCATTTCCTTCGCTCCTCCATTTTACTCATCATCTCCTGTGTAACCCATGGTTTTCTTGCTATCTTCTCAACTTTACCTACCAAATCACTGATAGTATCTAACATGCATTCTTTTATATCGTTCCACTGCGCTTCAGCATTTCCGCTTTCACCTTCAATTGCACCGAGTTTCTCTTCTAGAGTCTCTTGCACGCTTTGTCTTTGAGCATATAACTTCTCCAAATCCCATCTGGGTCTGCGCTTTCGAAATCCTATAATTTTCTTCAACCTGGTTCGGAACTTGGCAACCAGCAAGTTGTGGTCAGAGTCAATGTCTGCCCCAGGAAGCGTCTTCACATCCTTCACACTGTTTCTGAATCGATGTTTCACAAGGATGTAGTCCAGCTGATGCCTCTTCCAATCCCCAGGTGCCTTCCATGTGTAAATTCTTCTCTTTGGCTTCTTGAACCAAGTGTTGGTAACAATCAATCCATTTCGTTCACAAAAGTCAATAAGCATTTGACCTCTGTGATTCCGTCTTCCTAGTCCATGTGATCCAACAATATTCTGATATGGTTCATCTCCAACAATGCTGTTCCAGTCTCCCAATATGATGCTGTTTGTGTCTCCTCTTCCATCTTCCTGAAGAATTTCTTCAATTGTGTCATACACTTTTTCCACTTCATCGTCTTCATACTCTGATGTTGGCATGTACACTTGTATAATCAGTATATCTACCGGTTCTGCCTTTAACTTCAGAGCAATAATTCTGTCATTACAAGCAATCTTCTTAACAACACTCCTCACTACACTTTTATGCACCACTATTGCCACACCTCTTTCAGCCCGTTCACCTCCGGAATAATACACTGTATAATCACCGCTTCTTATTTCACCTTGTCCTTTCCACCGCACTTCGCTGACACCTAGCACAGACACTTCATTCTTCTGCATTTCCGTTTTCAAATTCTCCAATTTTCCTGCTTGATTCAAGGTCCTGACATTCCATGTTCCAATCTTGTATCCATGCTGTTTCTTCTGATCTTCGCACTTTTTCTTGTTGTAACGCCTGCATGACATTTCCTCTAGAAACACTCCCCCCCGGAGATCCGATTGGGGGAGTAGTTTACCTCCGGATTGTTTTGCCTCCAGAGGAAACATCTCGCATATATGGTATCTCTGTTTTTGGAAAGAGACTATCCAGGAAAAGTGATAATGTGGTAGTTTTTCCATTTGCTTTCCACATCGCAGTACAGCAGCCGTTCAAACCACTCTGGTCACGCCTGCTGCTATACGAACTTGAACCATCTCGAGCATCATTTGCTCTGTGCTTCAAGTCGCTACTGATGACGCTGCTTCCGGCATCAGTTTTTGGTGTCTCTCTTCGTCTGATGCCTACCCTTTGACCTTACCAGCAAGGGAGGCCCTGCCAGTAGCTACGCTACCGCTGGTATAGCTCTCAGGGTCCTTGGCATACTCAAACCCCCTCACCACGATAAGGTGGAGACACCAACGAGGGGGGATTGCGAATACCCCACGGTAATGTAAATGATTAGTGAATGTCACATATTATGGCATTATGCTGCCCTCCAATGGCTTAATTTTCTGACGATAATCTTTGTTGTCAGTGAAATCGTTCCCTTGCTTCTCGGTTATGGATACGCAACCATTTGAGTGAGCGGTCGGCATTTGCTTCGCCCGAATTTCCCTTCGTGGATAGGAAGTAGAATAATATTATACACGAAAATGCGTAAAAAATAGGGTGAAAAATTACCGTCCTGTAATCCGTCTGATATTCGAATGTTTCTGTTTCAGTCATGTTAAGAGGTTGGCCGCACTGTCAGTGTGACCTATATATCCAGTGCGCACCATCAAGGTTGGTTTCTTTCCTGGTATGAAGAGGTATTTATAAATAATAAGAGGGTGTTATGCGTATGTTTATATATATATGTACATGTTGTGATTAATTATCTGCCGAAAGTAATGTTAAGATATTCAGTGAGATAGTGCAAATGGTAGGTGTTAATGTGTGTATTATCGTGGACCGAGTAATGGCCAGTGCACGAAATTTTACAAACATGTGTTTCCTCTGTTCCGCAACGAAATCGAAGTGTTTTCCCTATGAACAATAAAACTGTAGTCTGTGTGGAGGAAGAATATATGATAAAATTTATTTAACGAAAGTAAGTGAATATAAGAATAGTAGGTGTGTAGTGAGGCAACGTTTCTTTGAGGTTATTCTTGCACTATTAATAATATCGTGTGAATTATGTGGAGTGGTTTGGAAGAAATGTGTTTTAGTGGTTATATGGAAAGAGAGTGAATTATATTTAATGAGGGCATATTTGGTATGACAGAAAAGAGGGTGTAGTTTGGGTATGTTACCTCTGAATATTAAACGTGTGTGTAGGTTATTAGTCAGAATGTTATATTTTTTGTATTATTTTAAGTACTTGTTAGAAGAGGGTGAATAGTGAATTTCTAGTTCCCATTGAAGAAGTTATTTTTGAATTTACGTCTTAGTTCTGTGTGACAGAGTGGTGTGTATAGTGAGTGTTGTTTTGATTACAGTGTTTTCAAGGCTAAAGTAAAGTTTAAATTTTCTAGTGTGACATTGTTTCTTTGTGTGCAATATATACAGTGATGTGTAGTGAGTTATTGTAGTGATTTCAAGAACGTTAAGATTTCCATTCAGACACATTGGATTGAAAAGTTCCCCCTTTTATGTAGATATGTTGTTTGAATGTAGAATTCTTGCTTATAAGAATGTGGTATGATAAGTGAAGCACCTGTTGTCGTTGGTGTTATGCTGGCAATCGTGTTAAGTTACAGTGTGAAATGTGCACAGTTGTGTGTAGATTATGTGTTATAGCTTGAAAATGATGGCAAGTGATTTCAAAGTTAGATGTATATTTCGGCGTGATAGACAAATGATTGCATTCTTGCCATCAAATTTTCCAGGTTTCATGTGCTAGCAGGGAGTATAGGGGATCATGGAATTATCTACTTTCCATCTATTGAACTAGTTAGAGAATAAGATAGTTTAGAGGATTGCACGAGTTGTTACAGCTGACAGTGTTGTAATGGTATTTTATAGTTTAGTCTAGAACATATGTAGTGATTAGTTTCTTTTTTGTTTATGTTGAATGATATATTGTAAGGATGAGATCGTAATCAGTGATTTCCCTATCTACTATTTGAGCACTATTATTGTGGTGTGGATATATTTCATATAAATTACATGTACGTCCTTGACATATGTCGAAATCGATAATAAAGTTGTAATGGGAACATTGGAAAAGAGAAAATTTGCGGAACTTGTGGAAATTGTAACAGTAAATCATGATAATTCTGATATTATGCACTTGAGAGGGTTTTGAATGATCATTATTCGGAAAGATGCATTTAAGTCCACTATAAATAAATTAGTATATTCCAGGTTTAATAGATTATGTAGAGAGTTTAAGAGAAAAATATATGCAAGAATTTATGACCTGAGAAATTTCGGAAATAAAATGTCCGGTATAAATATATAATGATTTACTACGCTATCAGAGACATTCAATCGTAAGATATTGCCGACGGCCAAACCGTGCTTAACTGATGGTAACGATGCGCAGAAGTCGTTTGCGCACACCTATCATAATGTACAATCACAACTTAACATTAGCATAAATTACCGAACTTAACCCCCTCCAGGTTTCAGATGGATGCGCAGTAGTCTACTGCGCAAACCTAATCTGACCTACCTAACCTAACCCAACCTAACCTAACCTAAGCTAACCTAACATCAGAGATCCAAGGGCCAGCCACCTGGTTTACAGGCGGGTGCCTAGTAGTTTTTGCGCACACCTAAGAGTGGCGTCCTTTACGATGCTGCTATTTAACCGAACGTAATATAGGAATGTCGTAACGTGGAATATAAATCGAAATATGACGTTATTTATAAAATTGAGCGTCTTAACTGTTTTTCCACCCATAATATAAAATTCTGTNCGAAACTTTCTGTTTCAGTCATGTTAAGAGTTTGGCCGCCCTGTCAGTGTGACCTAAATATCCGGTGGGCACCATCAAGGTTGGTTTCTTTCCTGGTATGAAGAGGTATTTATAAATAATAAGAGGGTGTTTTGTTTATGTTTATATACATATATGTACATGTTTTGATTAATTATCTGCCTGAAAGTATATTATAAGAGATTCAGTGAGATAGTGCAAATTGTAGGTGTTAATGTGTGTATTATCGTGGACCGAATAATGGCCAGTGCACGAAATTTTACAAAAACGTGTTTCCTCTGTTCCACAACGAAATCGAAGTGTTTTCCCTCTGAACCATGAAACTGAAGTATATATGAAGGAAGAATACATAAAAATTGTTTTAACGAAAGTGAGTGAATATAAGAATAGTGGGTGTGTAGTGAGGCAAAGTTCTTTGATGTTATTCTTGCACTATTAATAATATCGTGTGAATTATATGGAGTGTTTATGAAGAAATGTGTTTTAGTTGTTATATGGATAGAGAGTGAATTATATTTAATGAGGGCATATTTGGTATGACAGAAAAGAGGGTGTAGTTTGGGTATGTTACCTCTGAATATTAAACGTGTCTGTAGGTTATTAGTCAAAATGTTATATTTTTTTGTATTATTTTAAGTACTTGTTAGAAGAGGGTGAAAAGTGAATTTCTAGCTCCCATTGATGAAGTTATTTTTTGAATTTACGTCTCAGTTGTGTGTAACATAGTGGTGTGTATAGTGTGTGTTGTTTTGATTACAGTGTTTTCAAGAGTAAAGTGAAGTTTAAATATTCTAGTGTGACATTGTTTTTTTGTGTGTAATTTATACAGTGATGTGTAGTGAGTTATTGTAGTGATTTCAATAACGTTAAGATTTCAAATCCAACACATTGGATTGAAAAGTTTCCCCTTCTATATACATATCTTGTTTTTATGAAGAATTCTTGCTTATAAGTAAGTGGTATGATAAGTGAAGCACATGTTGTTGTTGGTGTTATGCTGGCAATCGTGTTAAATGACAGTGTGAAATGTGCACAATGGTGTGTAGATTATGTTTTATAGCTTGAAAATGATGGCAAGTGATTTCTATGTTAGAGTTATATTTCGGTGTGATAGACAAAGTATTGTATTCTTGCCGGCTAATCTTCCAGGCTTACATGTGGTAGCAGGGAGTATAGGGGATCAGGGAATTATCTTCTTTCCTTCTATTAAACTACTTGGAGACAAACATAGTTTACAGGATTGCACTAGTTGTTACAGTTGACAGTGTTGAAATGGTATGTTATAGTTTAGTCTAGAACATATATAGCGATGTGTTCGTTTTTTGTTTATGTTGAATGATATATTGTAAGGATGAGATCGTAATCAGTGATTTCCCTATCTACTATTTGAGCACTATTATTGTGGGTTGAATACCTTTCATATAAATTATATGTATGTCCTTGACATATGTTCGAAAAGCATAATGAAGTTGTATTGGGAACATTGGAAAAGAGAAAATTTGCGGAACTTTTGGAAATTGTAAGAGTAAATCGAGATAATTGTGATTTCATGCACTTGAGAGCGTTTTGAATGATCAGTATTTCGGAAAGATGCATTTAAATCCAGTATTAGTATCTTAGTATATTCCACGTTTCATATAAATTATGTAGATAGTTTAACAGAAAAATGTATGCAAGAATTTATGTTTCTGAATTATGTACAGTGATTTGTACAAATTGTGTTTTAGTGGTTATATTGATACAGTGTGAATTATATCGTATGAGTGCATTTTTGCTATGACAGAAAAGGTGGTGTAGTTTTGGTATGTGGCCTCTGAATATGACAGGTGTCAGTAGGTAATTTGTGAGAATGATATAATTTTTTTTGCAATAATATAAGTACTTGTAAGAAGATAGTGCAAAATGAATTTCTATTTCCCATTGAAGGATTTATTTTTTGAATTTATATCTTAGTTTCGTGTGACAGTGTGTTTGGTAAAATATATGTGATTTTGATTACAATAATATCGAGTGTAAAGCGAAGTTTAAATTCTCTAGTGTGACGTTATATTTTTGTGTGCGATATAAACAGTGATGTGTAGTGAGATTTTGTAGTGTTTGAGAATGTTAAGATTTCCATTGACTCACAATGGATTCAAAGTTTCCACATTTATGTACATATCTTTTTTTGCGTGAAGAATTCTTGCCTTTAAGAAAGCAGTGTACTAACTTAAAGACATGTCAGAAGTATTATGCTGGCATACCTGTTCAATGAGAGTGTAAAATGTGCAAAGTGGTGTGTAGAGTATGTGTTATAGCTTGAAGAATGATGGCATGTGATTTGTAAGTTAGATGTATATTTCGGTGTGATAGAGAAGTGATTGCATTCTTGGCATCTGATCTTCCCTGCTTACATGTGCTACCAGGTTGTATAGAGCATGAGGGAATTATTATATTTCCGACTATTAAACAGCTTAAAATTTTGATTGTTTACAGGAAAGCACGAATTGTTTCATTTGATATTCTTGTAATTTTATTTTTTGTTGAGTCTAGAACTGATATAGTAATGCGTTTTTTGTTGTTTTTTAGAAGAATGTTGAATGTAAGTTTCTTAGGTTCAAATCGTAATCAGTGATATCCCTATCTAATATGTGAGCACTAGTATTGTGGGTTTCTTTCATACAAAGTATATGTATATCCTTCACATATTTCCAAAAAGTAAACAAATTTAAATTGGAAAATTCGAAAAATATTAATTCCTTAACTTTTGGAAATTGTAAAAGTGAATGAAGGTAACTGTGATATTANGTATTTCGGTGTGATAGAGAAGTGATTGCATTCTTGTCATCTGATCTTCCAGGCTTACATGTGTTAGCAGGTTGTATAGAGCATGAGGGAATTATTATATTTCCGACTATTAAACAGCTTAAAATTTTGATTGTTTACAGGAAAGCACGAATTGTTTCATTTGATATTCTTGTAATTTTATTTTTTGTTGAGTCTAGAACTGATATAGTAATGCGTTTTTTGTTGTTTTTTAGAAGAATGTTGAATGTAAGTTTCTTAGGTTCAAATCGTAATCAGTGATATCCCTATCTAATATGTGAGCACTAGTATTGTGGGTTTCTTTCATACAAAGTATATGTATATCCTTCACATATTTCCAAAAAGTAAACAAATTTAAATTGGAAAATTCGAAAAATATTAATTCCTTAACTTTTGGAAATTGTAAAAGTGAATGAAGGTAACTGTGATATTATGCAGTTGAGAGCGCTCTGAAATGTCAATAATTCGGAAAAATGCATGGAAATCAATTATAAATATCTCATTAAAATGCAGGTTTCCTAGATTACGAAGAGAGTTATGTGAAAAATATATGCAACTTTTTATCGTTGGAGGAAATTCGGAAATAAAATGTCGCGTATAAATATATAATGATTTCATAGGCTATTAGAGACGTATTTCGGAAAACTCTGTTTGAGACCATTATAAATGTCGCAATATATTCCAGGTTTCATCGATTACGTAGAGAGTTTATGAGTAAATATATGGAAGAATTTATCATGTGAGAAAATTAAGAAATAAACTGTCCCGTATAAATATATAACTTCATACGCTATTTGAGACATTTTCCAGAAAAACTTCATTTAAGAAAATTATAATAATCGTAATATATTCCAGGTTTCATAGATTACGTAGAGAGTTTAATAGAAAAATATATGCAAACTTTCATCAAGTGAGAAAATTCGGAAATAAAACGTGGCGTATAAATATTGTGACATGTTGACCCCTACCTCCCCAGCGGCATCCCAGTGTGATTTGGACTTACACACGTGATCAACGAGATTCGAACTCGAAACACGTTACACTGGTGTCAGAAATGGGATTTGGACTTACACGCGTGACCAACGAGCTTCGAACTCAAGACACGTGACAATTTGGTGTCAGAATTTTTACGAACTTAAACACGCCTGACAAATAATTGAATTATTGTGCGTCGAGTATTTTACTGCTTCAAAATGGAGAAGCAAGATATGCAACAAATAATCGACATGCTGGCAAGAATGGACGCCGACATGAGGGCATACCAAGCGAAAGCAGACGCCGACTCGAAAGCCTGGCGAGAAATTTTGATGCAGAGACAAGAGCCTCCGAAGCAAAGGAACGGGGATGCACCGTTAGGCTATTCGGGACGAACATCCTTAAGGAGGGAGCAGTGTGACATGTTGACCCCTACCTCCCCAGCGGCATCCCAGTGGGATTTGGACTTACACACGTGATCAACGAGATTCGAACTCAAAACACGTTACAATATGTAATCATTGTTACGCTATAAGAGACATAATTTGGAAAAAATGCATTTAAGACCATTATAAATCTCGTAATGTATTCCAGGTTTCATAGATTACGTAGAGAGTTTTAGAGAGAATTATATGCGAGAATTTATCATGTGAGAAAATTCGGAAATAAAATGTCGCGTTTAAATATATAATGATTTAATACACTCTCAAAGACATTCGGTCGTAAGATATAGCCGACGGCCAAACAGCGCTCAACTGAGCAGAACACTGCGCAGTAGTCATTTGCGCACATCTGTCATAATGTATACTCGCAACCTGACATTGGCGTAAATTACCGAGCTTCGCCCCCTTCCAAGGTACAAATGGATGCGCAGTAGTCTACAGCGCAAACCTAACCAAACCCAACCTGACCTATACTAACATCAGCGAATGGTACCCCTGAAATACAGGTTGATACAAAGTAGTTCATTGCGCATACCTAAGAGTGACGTCATTTACGAAGCTGCTATTTAATGTAACCTAATTTAGGACTGCCGTAAAATGGAATATAAATCGAAATATGACGTTATGTATAAAATTGAGCGTTTTGACTCATTTTCTACCCATAATATCTATCAGTGCTCTTATATTCCGAGGTTATATTGCTACGTGATAGCTGAGATTGTGTCGAAAACGACGCTCCCACCTCAAGAGTTTTCGCATCCCCCACGGTGATACAAATGAGTACTGATTATTACATATTATGGCATTATGCTGACCTCGAATGACATAACAGGATTTCAGAGGATGCAGCTGCTGCCGGAACTATCAACGCTGTCTCTGGCATACGCGTTTTATAATTCCCGGTAAAGAGAATAATTATTAGTTATTTTGACATTCATGATAATTAATGCCTGTACTCATCAAAAGGTTTTATATATGTATTTTTATTTTTTGTTACTTTTGTAATTGATTTAGGACAGTATTAATTTGTATCTGTAGGAAAGTATGCTGCGCCCCCCTTTCAAGTCCTTCCCGCCACCCAGGTGGTCGCGCCCCACAGTTTGAGAACCACTGGGTTAGTGGTTTGGTCAGGATGGTGTAACTCCCATAAGGGAGAGGAAGACATACAGACCAGCCATCTATGTTCAGCCACATGAACTAGATAGTCTGGAAATTACAGGAATCGGTCATAATACACCTATCGCAAATAATCGAATCGCATAAGTGAGCCAATCTGAGGACCTTAATTTTCGGTTGAATGCTTTTGGAGGTTCTTTCAGTAATACTGCGTAGTTTCTGAAAATGTGTGTACGCAGTTGAGGTATGTTGTGCAACTAATTAGATTAATTAGTAAGTAGGGACTTTGATTTGATGTTGTGAAACGAGAGTCGACATTTACGCATGAATTTACATCTGTGTGTTACTTATGTAGATGGATTATGCGTACTTGGCCCAGTGAAATTAGAAACAAACATTAAGTTAGTGTTACTACGATACTTCATCGAAATCGTTTTAAGCATCTTTCGGTGTAGCCTAAAGGAGGACCGTAGAATCTCAAGAAAGTGAGAGTGTACTTTGATTCTGTTATAGTTTTTGTATTGTTTCTTGCAGTGTAGATGGGAAGAAAAAAATTGTTCTGCTGAAGCATGCACGTCTTCCAGTGAAGAAACTGGATTGAGATTCCTCAATTTTCCCAAAGATTCAGCACGGTACGAGCCAGATCTGAAATATTATTATAAAACATACTGTAATATTTTGGCGAGTGTTATTAAAGGAGCTAGAAATCTTCATTATAATCAATTAATTTCTAATTCTAGTAACAAAGTGAAAGCCACCTGGAGCATTATAAAATCAGACACAGGTAGAAAAATTAGTAATGCAGGTCAGTTTTTAAACATTGAAGGGAAGTTAACTGATAATCATGCTGTGATTACAGATTCTTTTAATAATTAATTTCAAACAATAGCTGGACAACATCAATACCAATAATGTTCATCAGCATTTTCTGTGATTTGAAGAAAACTTTTGACACTGACAATATCTGTCTGTCTATCTCTCTGTCTGAAGTAGAATTATATGGAATAGTTGGCATGCCAATGCATTGATAAAATCCTATGTGAAAGATAGGTACCAAAGGTTAAGTCTATTTTACTCATTGGAGGAATAATTTAACTTCAATATTAATTAATGATCTTGGTCCGTTATATGCTGGATGCCTAGTAGTATACTTTTATGTTTCATTATTGTAGTCTTGTGTCATTAGTGTGCTGCATTCTTTCACATATATATTTTAAAACTTTGTTAATGATTTACTCACTGTGATTTGTCTTTGATAGGATATGTAACTGTTATGGGTTAAATATAATTAATTTTTATTTATAACATTGATGGGACTTGTCCTGTTGTCTTAGACTATTACTATATCCACTGTTCTTCCAGCCATATAAGGATTAATGGAAAGTAAATAAATGAATGAGTGTCTGTTTTAGTACATGATGTAATGTAGCACCTACACCATGTTTGTAATGTTTACTGATGAATTATTTCAAGCTTTTGAGACACTNGTCTGAAGTAGAATTTTATGGAATAGTTGGCATGCCAATGCATTGATAAAATCCTATGTGAAAGATAGGTACCAAAGGGTAAGTCTATTTTACTCATTGGAGGAATAATTTAACTTCAATATTAATTAATGATCTTGGTCCGTTATATGCTGGATGCCTAGTAGTATACTTTTATGTTTCATTATTGTAGTCTTGTGTCATTAGTGTGCTGCATTCTTTCACATATATATTTTAAAACTTTGTTAATGATTTACTCACTGTGATTTGTCTTTGATAGGATATGTAACTGTTATGGGTTAAATATAATTAATTTTTATTTATAACATTGATGGGACTTGTCCTGTTGTCTTAGACTATTACTATA
>NW_019725440.1:13692-16902 GCF_002891405.2 Cryptotermes secundus
ATGATCTTAAAGTCCTACCGCCCACCAGAACCTACAGCAAGACACTTGTGCCCTCTGCTGTAGCACCTGTTCCTATTCATGCAGACAGTCCTTCCACTTCCTTTCAAATGTCTGCAATCCAATCCTCACCAACAGCAGGCAACACTTCTTCAGTGAAAGAAACCTCCTATCTCTTAGGCTCTGGAAATATATATGCTTCTGATGGGGCACTCGGGCATATCAGTTGTCAAAGTTCCTCCTCAAAGCCGAGAGCAAGGCGTTCTCTGCCGAAAGAACTTAATTTGGCTTCGCTTTCTGAATTGACACCGAAGAAAAGGAAATTATATGCACAAATTCGGACTAAGGAGAGTGCACTCTGCAAACTGAAAACGAAATACAAAGGAAAGAAATTGGAAGACCTCTGTGATGTGGACAGTGATCCACTTATGGAGAGACTTTCATCTTCTCTCAGTGTAGAGGCTGCCAGATTATTGGCAGCAATTATTANGTGCGTTCGTAGTGAAATTGAATACGGTAGTTTTATTTGAAACTGTATATACATCAAGCAGGTAACAACAAAAAAGGTATGTACATCAAATTTTACAATATATTTTTAACATACCTATCTGCAGAATCTGCAATAAAATTACTGGATCGTGGATAAGTTTTGGCATAACTCATACGTATATTTTTATTTGCTGTTGTTCAGTTAGGTATTATTTTAATTCCTCTATTAGGGTTTTACTCAAGTCTGTCTGGTAATTACTACATTTGAAAATAAATATTTAAGAATGTGCATGCACTTCCACTAGCGGAGTTTATATGCCTGACTGGACAAAACGGGGTACTTTGGCCATGACGACCTTACCCATGACTGGCACAAACTGGGCACTTCGGCACTTAAAGGTTAAGCCTAGTCCCAAATGCTATATCCTTCTCCGCACACTACTCCCCCTCCCATCCAGATGATCCTTGCAGTCTAAGTTTGACTGCATTGAGGATTTTGAAGATTGTGGAAGTCAGGGCAGGGCTTGCAGCATTGCAAATCATGCTCTACTCTTCATGATCCGTGGCCTGCAGAGAAAGTGGAAGCAGCCAGTGGCTTACTACTTTATTCGTGGAAGAACAAAGGCCAAGATGATTGTGCAATACTTGAAGGAGCTTCTTGACGCCTGTCAGAATGCTGGCCTGAAGGTGGTTGCCACTGTGTGTGACATGGGTGCCAGCAGTGTCAAGGCCTTGAAACTGTTGGGTGCTTCCAGAAGGAAACCACTCTTCAGATTTTGCAATCAAGAAATTGCAACAGTGTATGATCCACCCCACCTTCTGAAGTGCACCCGGAACCTTTTCCTGAAACATGATGTGCAGTTGAAGTCTGAACATGTGGACACCCAACTTCCTGTTATTGCTAAGTGGGACCACATATTGAAACTGTATGAAATCAACAAAGCCAGACCGTTTAGCCTGTTGTATAGGCTGACAGACACCCACCTGAACCCCACAGCACAGAGCTCAATGAATGTGTGCTTGGCTGCACAGGACATGAGCCATACTGTTGCAGCAAGCCTCAATGCTCTAGGGGCTACAGGTAAGCACTATAGGTTTCTTTTATGAATGAAGTGACTAATAATGAGGACTACTTTTCAAAGTTACTGCCCCAGAACCCAGTTGTAATCAAACGTCATTATCATCTGACTTAAATTGTCTTCTGAAACTGTATATCAATATACAAGTTATGTAGAATATGTCACAAATACTGTTTTTAGGATAATTAAAAAATATTTGAAAAGCAGATGACACTATCAGTGTGAATTAGGTGGCAAAGATTTTAATATGAGGAATCATGTAATGAAATGTACAAGTTTTGTATAACGTTAGTCCTTTGTAAAGTAGTGTGTTATTTTCCAATGTAAAGAAACTGTAATTCACCATGTAAGGAGGTGCACTAACCTGTGTTTCTCCCCCCCGCCCCATTCAGGTGGGTGGAGCAGCGAGTACATGGCAACAGCTGCGTTTGTCGATAAGGTTGACAACTTCTATAGTTTCAGTGGTGGAACAAGTGTTGGCCGAGGGAAAACACTGCGTTGCCCATTCGGTGACAACAGTCCCCATATAGAGCTCTGGAAAACGGCAAGTATGGACATAAAGAGTTGGATCTTCCTCAAGGATGGTAAACCTGCCTTTCTTCATCCTCCTCCTTCACAGAATGGGTGGCTGATTGACTTGATATCACTGCTGCCCAGCATGTGTGGAGGACACTGAAAGAGGCGGGTTTTGAGTACCTTCACACCCAAAACCTGAATCAGGATCCCCTGGAGAACACATTTGGAGCTATTCGTTTGAATTGTGGTTCGAACAATAACCCAACTGTGGGACAGTTTGTAAATGCCCTGAAGACTAGCATCATCAGTGGCCTTGCATTTAGAGGACTGGGGGAAACTAATTGTGAGGATGATGGTGCTACTCTTCTGGATAATCTACAATCCCTTTTCAGGGCACCTGAAACTGCTTCACGATATCCTTCCACGAGTCACGACAAGGAAACCCCTGCTGGTATGCCTGAGAGTTTCCATGTTACTCAGCAAGTACACATGGACATGAGTCCTGCAGTACCTGCTGGTGAAATGGAAGTGTTCTCAGTAGCTTACGTCAGTGGTTCCATTGCCAGACAGGTGCTTCATGGTGTCAGCTGTGATGCATGCAAGACATGCCTGACATCTGAAGTGCTGCTATCAGCCAATGTCTTCATATATTTCAAGGAGTGCAGTGATACAGAACAGTCTCTCACATATCCTTCTGAGAAGCTGGTGGAGACTGTTGGTACTGCTGTAACTCTGATGGAGTCTATAATGACAGAGGCTGCCCACTTGAATTCAGTGGAGCAGCATATCACAACTGCCATCAAGAGCACCGTTGACTTCGAGTGGATCAGGTGTTCTGGCTGTTCGCTTCACCACCAAAGAATAGTAGATAGTATTGTGAGATGTCTCACACGAATTTACATTCCTTGGTGGTGTAAGCGAAGAAACAGGATGATGACTGAAGCAGCCAGGCAAAGGGCCACAGAGAGGAAGATGAAGATACTGTCACATCAGTAAGTCATTAGGAAAGTAATGCTTCTTCATTTTTCCCTTATAATGTCCTGCCCATACCAAACCTGGAAATTGACAGAAGTTATGGAATTACTGGAAGAATATGTGTGCCAACTAGTCACATGAGCATCATTAAATG
>NW_019725440.1:17736-18242 GCF_002891405.2 Cryptotermes secundus
CCCAAAACACCTATGTCCAAAGTTGAACGGTTAGTTAGTTTTATGTTACGTACATTATTAACATTACAGAATCCACATATTCCTGCCAGTTTTAATATGTATTTTGTAATCAACAAGTGTGCAACGCAGGTCAAAATTTCACACTTCTCTGGCCATTATCTCCATAACCGTTCAACTTTGGACATAGGTGTTTTGGGTTATATCGGCATACTTTAACATAAGGAACACCCTCCCGAAGTTTGGTCCATTCCTCCTGGGACATCCTGTATATATATCTCTGATTGAAACAGAATTTTCTTTAAAGTTTCCCCACCTTCAGCCTTCCTAATTACAAGTATTCCAAGTATGTTACAGTTCACGATGTTCAGTGCATTTGGTTAAAGAGGTGTTTCATGTGAAAGAAAGGTTATGACTTTCCAGGCTTGGTGACAAACTTTCTCCAGATAATTAATTTGCAACCTAATCTTTGTACTCCAGAGCTGCAGAGGCTCTTATTCCGCTGTTAC
>NW_019725440.1:18494-28073 GCF_002891405.2 Cryptotermes secundus
GAAAGGGTGGGGGACAAAGTTTAATGGAACTTCACTCAGATCCGACCCAAAGGATATGGGTGAAGTGACATTGAACTTACTTATGGAGCTGAGCTCTTCTTGAGAAGCGTCAATTGTGCAGGCACTCAAGAATTTTCCAGTCTTTTGTAGAACCCGAAGGTTCATTACTATGTTCACAAGAGCTCTCCACTGGTCCCTGTCCTGAGCCAGATCAGTCCAATCCAATCTATACCATTCTATCTCACTAGGATACATTTTAATATTGTCCACCCACCTACACCTTGGTCTTCCCAGTAGTCTCTTTCCTTCTGGCGTTCCCACTAATATCTTATATGCAGTCCTTGCCNCACAATTCGAGGAAGATGAGATTGGCAGGGCATGTAGCACGAATGGGGAGGCGAGGAATGCATATAGGTTATTAGTGGGAACGCCAGAAGGAAAGAGAGACTGCAGTACAAGAGAGCTAAAAGTATTTATTGCTAGTAGCGGAAGAAAGCATTTTGAGGGGGCCGAGGGGGGAGCACTCAAAATAGTTGCTGAGGTAGCAGACCTTCTTACCGATTGTACTCTCGGCCCTGGAGGTCATTTTTGATTTAGTCCTGTAACCTGAACATAGATGGCAGCAGCGTTTCACCAAGGTTTCATGGCGGCCTTGTTGCCAACCAATAACATGGGAGTTAAACGGGGCTGGTTAGTATCGCCCGTATAGCCTGTTTCAGGTATACGTAGTAATCCATGAGTCCATGACGTCCATGAGCTCCATGAGGATACGGAAGTCTGCGACTTGCAGGTTGTGTCTGTGACTACTTTTTATATGAAGGCACGGAACAGTTTCCTTTTAGAAAGTAACTTTGATGTCCAAGTTATACTTAAGGGATACTTTAAATTATGGAATGAAATTGCTGTTATAGTGTCGCAGATAGTTACGTAACAAAGCTGACTTTTTTTTCAATTGAATGTTGGTGTGTGGTGGTGCAGTTAGTTCCTGTGTAATTCATACTAATGCACTTCGCTGTGAAATATGTTCTGACATTTCTTTTGGCCTGTGATGTGGACGGAAGGGGAATAAATGGAGGAGTTTCCTGTGCAGGTGATATCGCATATTTATTATGTTAATTAGGTGGCAAATGTGACGTGGGTTCATCAGGCTGCGGTGATAGTCCTCCACATAACCCAGAACGTGGAGTGTCATTTCTTGTCTTTGAGTCTTGTGTTCTAATAAGGTGGAATTTTTGGGGGGCATTACACACGTAATCTAATAGATGTCTGTCTTGTGGAATATAACGCAGTGTGGTCCTGTGAAAGTCGTAGTTTCTGGGGAAACTGCCATCTTCAGGGCCGAAGAGTAAGCCAAGCAAGAGGCCTGCATGAAACAGGCAATTGGCGTACAGTCGACGCAGAGGATGGAAGTGATGTGTTCCTTAGAAACATCTGTTGACTTGTGCTGAACTTTGTGGGCATTTTTCCAAGAAGGTAGAACTTTTCATAGCCATTGCTGTGAGAAACCCGAATCCAACATAAACCAATAGATTTTCGGTAGTATGCAGCTAATCACCAAACACACATGACAGGGAGGACCATTTTATTCTGCTGCCTTCTGTTGGAAGAAAATACCATTGTCTAGCAATCATGGAGCTAGACTGTTGATGTGTTCTGGCCTCATTTGTCCAGTAGATTGTTCAAAGCTCTTCCACAGTTCATTGATCCATGTGGTTTTTAATGTTATAATCATTTCAGAAGTCCATCTCTTTGCCTTCTGTTGACATGTATCCAGTTGTTCATATACTTTGACATTTTGTCCAGTATGGTTTCAGTTCTTAATACTTTTAATGTATCTTCATTTCTTTTATGGTCCATCCAAGTATATGCTATCTATGATTTCATAAATTGAAATTTGGCTACTGTAATTTTGTTCTTTCTTATCCAGTATGAATATATGTTCTTATTTTTGCCAGTGCAGGATTCAGAACGTTAATATAAATTTAGGCTCTGGAGGTCTTCTTATAGGTGGGGGGGGAGGAAATTCTTGCCTTACAAATGGAGCCTGCAGTATGGTGAATGGTGTTAGAGTCAGATTGATGCTGTAGTTTCACAGGACTTCATATAGGCAAGGGGTATGCATAAGCATCATAGCATGAATGCCAAAGAGGCTTGGAGATAAAGCTCCACACTTTCTTCAGAATGGTAGCAGTAGTAGGTAGCAAGTGTCCCTGCTTCATGATGCAGACACAAATCACAGGAGAAAGCGTTCCAAATATCCATTGGATAGGAGGCTGGGCAAGTAGACAGGATGGAGAAGAAATCATTTCCCCTTCCAGGAATTCAATTCCAGCCAACCATCACACTTACTATCCCATTTATCCTGGCTTCTGAGAAAGCAGATCATTAATGCTTTTCCTATATCCTTTCTAATTCACAACATTTTATTGTCTTTTATGATTTTTCATTTATCAGTTACACATGCTGGAAAATAAAATTTCCTCTCCAGCAAGCTTAAAATAATCAAAGAAAAATATTGAGTAATGGTGTTAGATTTTAATGATAAAAATAAGCATAACATCTGAGTTTTTTTTTTCCCCCCAGCTTGCACCATAGTTACAGGAATTGTTGGCCAGCTTGCACAAATTCATAATGAAACTATATTGGCTGCTTCTATGAGACTTTGTGAAGTGCTTCCATCTGCAGTTGAAGAGCATTGTATTAATGTCATTAAAACCTTGGAGCCGTTTCTCATAAATCCGTAAGATACTAGTTTTATTGACTTTATTATTCTCATGTAACAGATTGACCTTTCTGCAAGTTTAGCAACATAATCCCAACATTTTCACAGATGTAATTACTTTTATGTAACGTATAAGTTGACAGGCGTGAGACTTTGTTGTTGTTGAATTGTGTTTGGTTTGTTTTTTCATGGTCATTGGATGATAATGAAGACTTATTGATATTTTGTGATTGTATGTTACACTTATAAATTTTGTGGTGTGTCTTGAAGATATTTCTGACTGTATAATTATAGTAATAATTTATGACTGCTAAGATAGTCTTGGTGTTTTGTGTGTCAGCCATTGAAAGTGTCCTTGCTACATGAAGACTCAGATCAGAGTAACCACACATTACTGAGTAGACTGTACTTTTGTTCAAAAACCATAAAGATAACTGAAAATTTTAAAAGGTGTTTGATTTCATGGTAATTTTTAAGCCTGCAAAATATCTGTCCCAGATTGGCTGTTGAAACTGAATTGGCTCCACATTGGGGTTCTTGGAATATAGATCAGTGAAGGCTGCATGAATTCATGATTGGAAATATCACAGAAGATATCCCCACCAATCAGTACTGACAGTTACTTTTTTGACCATAAGTTAAGGACATAGTTGTATACTTAACTAGCATGTATCTCACATATATTATGTAATCTTGCAATGTGTTATTATTCTAAAAGTCTTTGATTTTGCCACACACAAACTATTCTTTTTAGTATGTGTTTAAAAAGTACTGTGTTACTTGTAAATTTATGACATAAAATTAACATTTTGAACTGTACAGGTTTTGGTTTTGTAGGAGTTTCAATAGTGTCATCGATATAGCAATTGGCTATGGGCAGGATGACAAAGAGTCCCAGTAGGGGTGGGGTCAAGAATTTTCTGCACTCCACGTCGTCCTGTTCAGCTCTGAGGTAAAGCGGCAGGGGCGCGAAGTTGACCACTCAACTCCAACTAGTGCTGAGTTTAAGAAAATGTGGATCTATACATTCACTCCCTCATATGCCTTTATGGCATAGTGCTTAGTTAATTAAGCATAAGGATAACTTTATGTACTTTACTTTTAGTTTTGGGCTTTGGTTTGTTAGATCCCATAATCAGTAGTTCTACTGCTGTTGCCATTGCAAAGTGTGTAGCAATATTATAGAAGAGATTAAAGAATTTTAATTCCAATTCCAAAAAAAATAGTTTACTGCAGATGACTGATACTGCATCTACACATAATATATCAGAATACAGTGATGATGTTTTCCAATAAATCAAGCAAGTCGTGATTAAGGAAACAAATACAGGATTATACCACATTAGGTCATTATTTCCAGTCCTGGTATCAGTCATATTGTTGCACCTTATTTCAGTCCAAATTCTTGTACATTTTACTGCTGAGGTTGATTGATTTGCAGTAGCAAATGTCTTTAATTTTATGTTTTAATAATTAAGTTAAACTATAATTCAGTAGTTGTAATCCCTATAAGGACACATCTAGATTCTTGCATAACATATTTTGCATTCAGTGTTCGACAAAATGAGTGTATAACTCCAGACATGCACATGTGTCAGAGTTTAAGTAATTGGGGTCATAGGTTGAGTAGCCATCATCATATAGAACCATCTCTCATTAACTCATTCAGACTTGACTGGAAATTCATCAGACTCTGTGCATACCAGCCATTGTGCCTAGGAGACAAGTCTGTGCAACTAAATTTTTTAACACACTTTGAAATACCAATATTTCAGCAAAATAAATTACTACATCAGAAGTTTCTCGCTGTAGGGATGTGTTAGATGAAAAATTAAGTCATAAATGTATTAAGGAAATTCTAGCCCAGAAACTAAGCATGCATAAATATGATATATTTTGTTTCAGGAAATTTTCAGAAATATTCACTCCTGATGTTTTCTGCTATGGCATCGATGTTTGCTATCTGGACCGTGGCCAAGGTTATTGCCACCTTTTTTCAAAACCAGTTACAAACTTCAGAAATACTGTGCAAGAAATGAAGGTATAATCTATTCTTTTAAATCTTATTTGTTATTTACATTCAAGGCCATAAATGTTGCTGACAGTAATGTGACTGAGTTGTGAACATTTATAATTTGATGCTACCTCAGTAAATATTTATGATTGATTATAAATTGATCCGGCTTCAATGAAATTTCCTTCATAAATTGATTTCACCGCTGATTGTGTGATGATGATTGTAGTGGACTAGTGGCACAGGAAGTGGGAAATCTGAACTAATTACCACTCATATACTTTAGCTTCCATTAATCTATTAAAGTGCAAGCTTATGTAAATGATATGTAAACACTGATTCTCACCATTAAGGAAACACTATATTTCCTTTATGTAGATAATATGTATCATGATCTGTAACATAGAAGTACATGCTGTTTTGAAAATATTAATTTACTGAATGTTAAACCAGTTAGTCTCTGTAGGTACCAATGCCTTGTAATGCTTTTTAACCCTATATAGATTATGTGGGAATAAAAGTAGGGTCTAAAGAACAAGGACTATAATGTCTTTACAGCATGAGCTTTGGTATTGTACCTTTTATTTTCATTTTACATATCAGATCTTTCTTTTATGTAAAGGGGATGAGTGTATCGTAAAATTCCATGTGTTATTAAATGAACCTGATACCATTTCTTGCTTCCTGTCTTTCAGGTATTCACTTTAGCCTGCAAAGAATGTCCTAACTATGTACAGCTTTCCATTTTGAACATTCACAGATGTACAGTTCAATATGTACTGATTTATTTAAATTAGATGCTAGTTTGACTATTTTTTCTCTATAATGAAGTGTGGAATAATTTTGTAGGGTAATTCATCTAACAGGAAGAAGCTATTTATATTATAAAAGAAAACTGTTAGAACCATGGCAGGTGACAAATCTAGAAATTCTTGTAGAGGTCTGTGTAAGAGATTAGAGATCTTATCACTTCCATGTGAATACATATTTTTGTTAATGAACTTTATTGTAAATAGCCAAGAATATTTTCAGAGTAATTCAATTGTGTGTAGTGTTAACATAAGGAACAAGCACCCTTCATAGACCAATTACCAGTCACTCATGTTTGCAGAAAAATGTATACTTCAATCATCTAGTCTTGAAAGGTGTATGAATGAAAAGGTGCAATTTAAAGTAACACTGAAACGATGCTTAAATACACTCTCATTCTACTCTGTTGATGAATTCCCATTATCAAAAAATGACTCATATTCTACTCAAAGGTTTTTATAAATAGCACAAGTGGAAGATATTATCATGTGTTAGAGTGACTGTAGACAGGGTTTTGAATTTGATATTGGATTTATTGACCATTTAACAGGTCATAACTACAAGAACTATAACACTACTGCTGAATTACACACCCCAAATATCACTGTAACTACAGCACACACAAAGTTTTCTCTGTCTTCACTAGACATTTCCTGGTAACGGCTTCAACAATGGCTATTCCTCTGCATCTGCGCTCAAGTCCTGCCTGAATGGCGGCTCTTTTCCAACTGAGTGAGCTTTAAACCTCACATCACTTATAACCCCTCAGCATAGACCACGTAGAAAACCCAGCTGTTCTACTGTTCTTCCAGTCATTTCCATGGGAACATGTTTGCCTGTGAAGGCATCACCCAGCAATAGCTGTGTGTATTTCCTTATTAAAAATCTGTTGCCAGGCAATGAATGTTGTTTCGTTTTCCACGTCAAGGTCGCCACCCAGCAGTGGCTGGACACACTATGGCATTGATCTATATGTGTGGATCTACTTGAAGCATCTTAATACCTTACATGAACCTACTGTGTTTTATATTTTCATTTTTATGTGAATACTTCAGTTGTACTGTACATATATGTTTTTTTTTTTTGTTTTTATGACATTCCACATCTTGTGGTCATTATTAAGTAGCTTTGAATCTTTGGAATATACAAGGGTGGTTCAAGATTAACCTTGATTTTGTTTTTTCCTGAATCATGGGCACCAGAAAAATAAAGCTCATTTATGAACAGTTGGTGGCAACACTGCACTCACTGACTGGCAAGTGGCCATATGCCCCTCTTCTGCACATTAGATCTAGTACAGGATATCGGTTGATTTTATCAATCATAATGTAAAACAGTGCTATATCAGCTATGCATGAGGTCAACATTTGCCACATCAGAGAGCTGATTTTGAGAATCAGGCAAATTACAGTGCACAATATTGGAGAGGCCTGCGTCACAATGATGTGCATCAAGCAGTTTGGAGGAAAAGAACTGGGAAATTGTCAAAAATTATCATCCTACTGTATGACAGTACTTCTCCGCATGTAGCAGTTTTGAAGAAGGCAACATTGGCAACAGTGGGGTGGGAAATCTTGAACTGTCCTCATTACAGCCTAACTTAGTGCCCAGTCATTTTCATTTGTTTGGACCAATGAAGATACACCTAGGAGGACAGAAATTTAAAACTGATAACAAATTAAAATGCTGTGTCCAGAACTGGCTACACAGTCTGGATAAAACCCTTTATGCTCTTGGCATCAGTAACTTACCAAGATGACAGAAAAATTAATTGATGTAAAGGGAGAATATGTTGAGTAGGAATGAGAGTTTGGAAGTTTTGGCATATATATATATTGTGACATGCTGCGCAACGGAGAAGCCCCCCCCCCTTCAGCAGTGATGCAGCGGGTGAGTCAGCGCTCTGTCACCCCCCCTCCGCACGGTGACGTAACGCGCAACGCGCAGTGACGTAAGACGGCGTGAGGTAACAGCGTTGATAGGCTATACGCAGACACTGTTACGTGGCAATGACGCTGTTGACGCGGGCAACAGGTAACAGCGAACGGAATATAAGCCGGCTGAGCAGCAAGCGAGAGCCAGTGTGTTATCAACAGTTCTCAAGGCAGCAGCCTGCGAGTAGAGTTGAAATGTGGCCGTCGCCGAGTTCAGTTGTCGCCGAGTTCAGTTTTCGTCGAGTTAACTTGTAGCCATCCCTGGAGAGAGTTAAAGTGTATCAGCGACTGAAGACAGTTCTCCAGTCAGCAGCCTACAGTTGGAATATAGCAGCGTTCGTGGAAAGAAGAACCGGACGTGTGTGTAGTTGTGTAATTTGGAGTGTGTGATACAGGGACACTTACATAGCTCCTGTACTGTAAACGTGTAGACTACTGAAGACAGAGTGAACTGATTTGTGAATAGGGTTATAAATCGTGAAACCCCGCAACGGTGTAAACAGATTATTGCGATTAGGGTTATAAAGTGTGAAACCCCGCAACTGTGTGATCATTAATTGTAGCCGTTACTTGTAGGTTGTTGAATAAACCAGTTAACAATCTCTACGGCCTCTTCAGTAACGAAACACATTACAACTGGTGTCAGAAGTGGGATTTGGACTTACACATGTGACCAACGAGATTCAAACTCAAAACACGTTGCATTGGTGTCAGAAGTGGGATTTGGACTTACACATGTCTCAACAAATAATTGAATTATTGTGCATTGAGTATTTTACTGCTACAAAATGGAGATGCAGCAGATGATGGAAATGCTGGCAAGGATGGACGCCAACATGAAAACCCATCAAGAAGAGATGAGGGCAAACCAAGTAAAAGCAGATGCCGACCAAGTGCGGATGGAAGACAGAATGGAAGACAATCGAAAGAAAGACGAAGATTTAATGGCCAAATTAGACTCCTATCAAGAAAGGGCGGAGATCAGCCACAAGGAACTCCTAGCCAGAATGGAGGATGACAGACACTCCTGGCGAGAAAAGACTTCCGCGGAGACGAGAGGAACCCAAGCAAGGGCGGTACAACAAGAAGAGGTCCCCATAGTATACCGGTCGGAGAGACGATGGCCTGCCAAGAAATGGAGGCACGTCCAGAAGATGAAAAGCCGGCCTCAGTGCACATGACACCTGAAGCGGCAGAACTACGAGAGGTACCCATACAAGACACCGAAGAAAAGGCGCAGGGGCCAAAACAAGCAACGAAATATGAAGAATTCGACACGGGAAAACTGTGGACCCTGGATGAAGTTGGATGCCACCTGCTGGAAGACATCCCGTCGCGCGACAGTGGCACGACGTTGGAGAATTGCCTACAAGAAGGAAATTCCCCTGGGAACCTTTGGATGCCAGCGGAAAGAAGTGACCACCACCGGAACAAAGATTACAGAGGAGAATAGATGTTGGAAGTATCCTCAATGCAACACTGGCATAAAGGACAGAGGTCTGAAACGGCGACTACAAGTCAGCAGCCAATTGAAGGACCCAACCAAGAATGCCATCGGAGAGTGTAGATCAGGACAGCGATCACACCTAGGAGGGAGACGTACTCGGAAGACTACTTTCTACAAGATTGTCGGCAGGAAGATCGCGAAGCAAATAGCCGGATATTCTGTCGGATTACGACACAGCAAGGAATGGACCTTATGGAGGGGTCGACCCCCTCCAAAATGGAAAGAGAGACTTAAAGCAGAGGAGGAACCGGTAATGTAGAAGAACCGGCCTCCCCAGAGAGAGTGAATGTGCCATGGGAGAAAGCGATGGATGAATGGGATACAACTGGATCTTCTGGCGAGCTGAAAGGAAACCGCTCGAGACGAGTTGGTCTTAAGAAGGGAGTGGTTGTAACGGCCAGAGAACAGATGCTGCAAGGACAGCCTCCGAAACAAAAGAATGAAGTGCATCATTAGGCTATTCGGGACGAACAGCCTTAAGGAGGGAGCAGTGTGACATGCTGCACAACGGAGAAGCCCCCCCCCCCTCCAGCAGTGACGCGGCGGGTGAGTCAGCCGCCCGCACCCCCCCCCTCCACACCGGGACGTAAGA
>NW_019725440.1:28365-67839 GCF_002891405.2 Cryptotermes secundus
AATAAACCAGTTAACAATCTGTACGGCCTCTTCAGTAATGAAACACGTTACAATATATATATATATATTGTAACGTGTTTCGTTACTGAAGACGCCGTAGAGATGGTTAATTGGTTTATTTAACAATCTACGAATATCGGCTACAATTACTTATCATGATATTACGGGTTTGCACACGTTACAAACCCTACAACAAAATCTCTTAACACTATCTTCAAGAGTCTTCATGTATTAATAACGCGAGAGCTATACAAGTCTCCCTGAATTACACACTCCAAATATAATTGGTTATCACGAACTGCCACTGATCCTCGCACATGCGTCTGTAGCTCGTAACTTGCGAACTGAGAACTCGTTGATAACACACTGACTCTCGCTTGCTGCTCAGCCGGCTTTTATTCCGTTCGCTGTTGCTAGTGTGACGTGGCGTATAGCCTAGCAACACTGTTACCCCTTGGTGACGTCACTGCTGTTGACTCGCTTTGCATAGCTTCAAGGTTGCGGGGACTCGGCTAACTTCGGCTCCGCTCGTGATGTCACCGCGGGGAGAGTGGCGGGGTGATGCCTTGCCTATTACCATAGTAACGCGAGCGCTACGTTACCGCCACGTACCGCCGGGGAGGTGGGTGTCCTCCCCTTGCGCAACATGTCACAGTATATATATATATTCTTTTTGTAAAAGAATGAAGTCCAAGTCAGCCTTGAACCACCCTTGTAATATGTGTATGTGCATATGTGTTTATTCCCCACATGTTGGATTTGTAGATATGGTATGGCACTTTAAGTGGTTATAATGTGATGTATTCGCTATTATTTCTTGACATGTCCAATTGTATTCACTTCAGTTATGGACGAAAATAAAGTTGAAAGTTGAATTGTTGATGTAACCAGTCTGAGCACCGCTTGCTATTACTAATGTTAACAGTCAGTCAGATGTACCACTTATTTTTCTACTTACAAGTCTCTCTTCAATTGGCCAGTGTTCATGAAATCATGGTTTCTGACCTTCACATGTTCAGGCATTTTCTTGACTACTGTTTCAGCTTTCATTATGTTGGCCAGCAAATCTCTAGGTATGAAGTGAATGAAGTAATAAGTTAAAAGTCCATGAAATTATTCTGTTAATATATCCCCTGTGGTGAGGTTTTCAGGTGATGGCTTCTGTATTAACAATCAAATAATCAGAATAGATGTTGATGCCGCTAGAGTCTAGTAGCTGACCCTCGGCTATGAGTAATGAGCTCCAGTGTGACTGAAACCACTTCATTTCAGGCAGGCACAACAAAATGTTGTAAATCATAGTCTTAAAGTATCTTGAAATTTAGTGTCTTGTTTAAGACATAATTATTGCTGCTTTTATTTATTTTTTCAAAAAAAGTTTTGTTGAATGAAAATTAAGGCAATAACAGAATCTGTGTCATTCAGAAGTGTAAATCTTTTGAAATGCAATGTCTCAATAATGAAGTGAAGTATTTTCAGTGGCATTTTTATTTTGTAGGGGTCTACTTCATGGACATTTTGAGATTTTGTATGGCAGTGTGTTTACACTAACTTACAGAAATACAGCTCATTAAAAGATATAAAATATCAGACATGCAAATAAAATAATCCATAAAAGCAGATTTACTTTGAGTGGTTCTATCATGTTACATGAAGAATTTGAATTATCAGGGTCTGAACTGTTTGAGACAGATGTTTACTAGCAGCAGAGTTAATAACTGACAAGATGGTTCACCGTATTTCATTTAAGGAGAATTTACAATTTCCACATTATTCCATATTGTAAAATGAACATAGAACCTAAAATAACTTGATGAGATTTGTGTGTTTCACATCAGTGACTATGATGAATACTATCTTCTGGGATGTGGTGATGCTGTGTAGTCTGGTGGAAGTTTACAAACCTTCCTTCAAAACACTGGTCAACTTCTGCACTTCAGCAAAACATAATGTTGCATGTTTTGTGTGTGTCACGCTACAAATAAGTTTACGCCATGTTTGATATAGCGAATTTATTCCGCTCGCTCACCTTACACACACCTTACAATCATTAACTCTTGCAGTGTTACAGTTACTGCTTACACAATATCTCAGCCAATACTGGACTGTCTTCTCTGGCAGTTTATAGCAGACTCACTCTGCGAATGCATTCAAACCTGTTTTATAACCTCGGTCGCTGCTATGCAACGAACCCTCTGTTATAACCATGGAGACTCCTGTTAGAACTACAATAGAGCGATTGTTGTTTCCTCTGCAATGGTCTGTTCTAGCGTTTCCATAGAAGTGACTCTTCTGTATTCCCGACACGTTACAATATTTTTTTTTTCAGTGATTTCTGTCTGAATAGTATAATTTTCTTTTGCAGTCAGAAAAGAACATACCAAAATTTGGAGATAATTCAGCATTATGACCTACATGATTTACCTCTTTAGAAATAGATTCAGTTGTGTACTAGTTCTTCTTTGGGCAGTTGACAATTACTCTTCCAGTCAAGAAATTCCCTCTGTTATGGAAGTGATAAGTTCAGCATCAAACTCAGTAAACCTGACAATTAGACCCTCCCTGAATCATTTTAATCTCAATTTTTAAAGATTCATTTTAACACTATCCTTCTTTCTATATTCAAGTGCTTGAAATGATCATGTTTCTAGATGTTTTCCAACTAAAATTTTATATGCTTCTGTTGTTTCCCATGTTTGTGCTACATATCCAACCATCTCTTCTTGATTTAATCACTATAAGACAATTAAAGTAAGGTGGACAATTTGTGAAGCTTCAAGAGAAGCAGGACATGTAGCACTTAATGGGGAAAAGAGGAATGCACACAGGATTTCGGTGGGAAAGTTAGAGGGAAAGAGACCACTAGGAAGACCTAGATGTGGGTGGGAGGATAACATTAGTATGGAACTTAGATAGGATGGGGTAGTATGGGCTGGATTAATCTGGCCCAGGATAGGGACCGGTGAAGGGCTGTTGTGAACATGGTAATGAACCTTTGGGTTCCATAAAATGTTGGCAAATTCTTGACTAGCTGAGCAACTGGTGGTTTCTTAAGAAGGAATCGGCTGCCTGGACTTCATATTATGTCTTCCCCCCACCCCCCATTCTTTAGTCAATTTATTTCTCTTCGGGGAAGACATTCTTCTTGAGCAGTTTGTTCTCAGATACCTGAGTCTACAGTCAGTTATTATTAATGTGAAACTGAATTTCTAATATTCATATAATTTTGATAATGGAAGAAGAAAACAACTTGTGTGTTTAAATGAGGAATATAGTGCAGAAAACTTCTAAAATCGTATGATTACTTTACAGAAACTTGTTTGGACATCATCACACATGAGGAATGGTTTGAAAAAAAATGAATTCCATCAGCACTTGCAGCAGCTGGACTTTGATGTCTGTAGCTTACCAGCCATCCATGAACTGTGTGAAATGTTCAACAGGAGCTGGGGACTGATTCAACCAGCATTTGATGTTGACAGGGACTGGTTCAGTGTTGTTGGTGTATGTACGCATATTGTAACTTTGGTTTGACAAAAATTTGTATTTATTTATTTATTTATTCATATCCATGGATCATTATACATGATATAGGACAAGTCAAATTCAAACTCAGTAATTGCCTTATTTTTGAGTCTGAATATTTAAACTTTTCTCTTATTTGCATTCAATGTGTATGTGAATAGGTCGGGCATGTGTCAGATTTGAGAGATCCAGAAGTTTTTTTAAGTTTTACTGTCAGTCCCAGCCCTTTAGGCTGTATAAGAACTGACAGGCTACTTAATAAAAACTGAATAACACTTACAAGAGGCATTTTTGTTCTCAAGGTAGGAAGCAAAGAGTGTTAAACACAAAGTATTGTGCTGTGTCTCAGCTTCTCTTTTGTAGGTTACTGTATGACAGTGTCATTATCTAGACTATATAGGTTTGAGCGGTAATGTGATTGATTGGAAAAGATTTGGAGGGAAGTAGCCATGTCCTAATGAAGATATTATCTTGGTATTTGCCTAGTGGGACAGAAAAATTTCAGTCAGGATGGCCAGTGTACTGGGTGAGATTTAAACCAAGCACATACTCTCGTCAATTGGAATGTGTTTTCACATGTATAAACTAGAAAACAAAAAAATAAAATAAAACAAACACCGTGGCCTGTAGTCTGCAAGTGAATTATACTGACAAAGTCACTGCCACTTGTTCGCGAAGTTAGTGCCAGCTTTTGTGGATAGAGGGTGTCACATGGTCAGCGCAAGGGTTCCCTATGGCCATTAATCTCGGTTTTGTACACCAGAGCTGCTATTTCTTTGAAATAGCTCCTCACTTATCCTCATGAGGCTGAGTGGAGCCTGTTCCAGACCCACTACTTCTCAGAAAATCTGGTAGTGCCGGGAATTGAACACAGGACTCCTGGATCTGTGGCCGGGTACTGACCACTAGACCACAGAGGCATTCATATATAAACTACACAAATTAGAAAGTGAACTTTGAGGCATTCAGATAGCTCTTGGCTTAATCAATTCTTTGGCAGGAAAAGGATTAACAAAACCTCAAACATCATAATTTCAGATGTATCTGTCTGAAAATATATTGTCATGGAGGCTAACAAAGAACAGCTTGAATATGCCAATTACTGATTATAGTTGAATGTCTGCATCATGGAAATATAGTAAAGAAAATATACTCATTGCAGGGTCACATTTTTTCTTGTGTGTTCAAACTTCACAAATGTAGACCTTGTAATGTCATTTCAGACATGCCATAGCTCAGATGGTTAGATCTGGATTATCACAGTAGAAGCCTGTTTTCACTTCTGGGGTGATGTCATATGTGATTCATGATGGAAAATTGCCAGTAGAACATGTCCCCCCCACTCTAGTTTCCTTGATTTTTCCCTGCTAGACATCATTCCACCATTGCTCTATACTTAATCACAACCCCCGCAGGTGTGCAGTAGCCATGACCAGGTAGCACATATCACATCCTTGACTTCTAATCTGGGGGCCTCATCTCAGGCCAGGCACTTTGCAGGTTGCATATTAATGAAGTTAAGTTTTTCAAGTTTTAATCTAAATCCACGAGGAAATTGTGGTAGTAATACAATATATTATTACTATAATCTCTCATTAGTGTTTCTTCAATAAGTACTTCATTCTGTCATCTAATTTGCATGTCATTGTCTTTTCAAAGATAAAATATGCCAAAGGAAAAAGAAAAGTGGATCAAATCCAGCAAAAGGGTCAGATGTTCTTATTATATTTGCTGCCTATTTGATTTGTTATCACAATTTCAGCCTGCACGTGGCACATTTTGGCGTGGACGAGACTGCTGTGATTGGGATTTTGGTTCCTACCCTGGACGACAGCCGTTTAATGGGGATGTAACTGCAGACTATAATTGCAATGGGATATGGGGGTTCAATCCTGTTACGGGAACACCATGGGAAGACATACTGTGTAAGGACTTCGATTCTCGAGGAATCATCTATGTAGGTGATTCTGTTGGGGCACATTTCCACTTTCCTGAATCATGGATCAACCCGTTGCTTATTTCCAAGGTGAGTGTTGTGTATTAGTTCTCTGTATTTCAAACCTCTGTATCAGCCTCATCTCAGACTTCAGTTTATTGGTTTCAGACGTTTTTGTTGGGGTTCATATTAAATGTGCACATGCACACACGTACAAAAGAAGAGATGTACCTTGTAATACCTAGTCATAGACTTCCAGTAATCTATCTTGAGGAAACAGACTGGGAAGGTTTGAAGTACCATACACGTTATTTCAAGAGATTTGAATGCATGACATTTGATTCTTTCTATGTGCATATGTGTGAACTGGTTAGGAGGGAAAGAGGTTGACAGAGGAACATAACTAGCTCCCATCAAGCGATTGTGCTTCTCAAATTTTCAGGAAACATTGCACAATTACACAGAACCATTAATGAATGAATTGGATTGGCCTCATCTTGGTTTTGCAACCGGATTTATGAACACAACTGAGCCATTGCTTATCAAGGTAGGGGGAAAAAGTCATTAAGTCTAAGATCGTTAACATAATGGTTTAATTTCTTTAGTTCATCGTAACTTCAGAATTTATAATGGATGATCTGTTTCTTAAATGGTGTCTCTGCATGTATGTGTTCACATCCATCATGTAGTCTTTCAGTATCACTAATCCACTTATTTTATCTGTTATTGCATTTCATGAAATATATGAAGTCTGTTTCATGTATTTTTATTTCATTGTCCAGTCAGTAATTGCTTTTATGTCAGGAATTTGGTTTTCTTTTTATCACCATATTGCATAGCCACACTTCACAGCCACACAGGCTGATAGAGACAGGCTTTGTTTTGTAGAATCTCTATGATAAGGAAGGAAAAGTCATACTAGTTTTTTTGGAACCCACATTTTTGTATTAGCCACCCTAATACCATGTTCATTCATTATCAAATAATTCAGACTGTTATTAATTGAAAGTCATGATCAATTCCTTCTGAGAAGGCATGGTTTTGTTTGCATTTAATGCACATAAATTGAAGTGAAATTAATTTGTAATTCAAAGTAATAATATACCTTTCCAAAAAAATAACTTCTCCATAATTCAAAACTATTACTACATAAAAAGTAGTTTACAGCTTCACAAGCAACAAGAAACATAGTCAGTCTTAAGCAGGTAATTAAAAGATTGCTTAGGAGAGTGGCTGATGGCCTGGACAGGAGGGGTGGAAGGGAAATTCTGGAAAGAGGAACCTGATATATTCCATTCTAATAACTCATGTATGAAAGGTAACATCAATAAAAAAATTTAATTTTCAAATTCTGAAGGAGGTACTCAGAGTAGTAAGGAAAACATTGTGCAGTATGTAGTGTGGTTAGGTGAGAATTGTTTTCTGCCACTGTCTCATATGTGATTTATGGTGCGGCCGCTTTGCAGCCATACGTAGCAACAGGTGAGAAGAGTTGGATAATTTTAATAAAAAAACAGTAATGAGTGAAGTTAAAAAGAATCGTTTTAAACATGATCCACATGGATTGAAGATTTAAGTTAACATTTAAATGAAAACAACAAGCTATATATTGTAGCCATGTAACCCCTTATAGTTGGTTGGTTGGTTGATTGGTTTCCAATGGCTGCATTTGGGATCAATCCATTTTGCTTCTTGCTTCCCAATAGAGAACACTCAAGTTCTTGCTCTGTTGCATCTTGAAGAAGTTTGCACTTTTCTTTTGGGAAGCTTTGCCAGGTTTGTTTTCCTTTTAATGGGTAGGTCAAGTAGACTGATATTATTGGTGAGGCACCATTTTAAAAAATTATGCATGCAAGTTTTGATCATAGAATTTTATAAAAATAAAATGTGTTAATTATGCAATGAAATGCACTGCATATTTATAGCTTAGTACCAGAGATAATACAGGGTGTCAATCAAGGAGGAAACTTCGCAACACCATTGACCAGGCCCAACATTCCTCACAGATTGCTGCTGTAACTGTAACTGTAACGGCGCTTGTTTATCAGCGCTAATGACTCATTCTGCTATCAGCAGTTACAGCAGCAATCTGTGAGGAATGTTGGACCCGGTCAGCAGTGTTGCGAAGTTTCCTCCTTAACTGAACGCGCTCTAGTTTGTATCACTTTTGAATTAAACGTTAGATAACAGTGATGCCACTCGAAAAAACTTATTTTGTGAGGACAAGGAAGGGAAGTAGCTACACTACAACTAGTTCTTTAGTGTAAAATGTGAGACCCAGATGTCAGTGACGTTTACTGTGTTATCTGTAGGGTGTTACAGATTCTTTGTACTTGAAGCTACGTTCACGAAACAGGTGCAACCATCGAGATTACCAGAACCTGTCCAAAAATGGTGCATCAAGCTATGATGGAATGACTTATGTAGAAAGCCTTGCACGGAATCACTCTACAGATAAGCCTATTCTTTTTCTGTATGGAATGTATGGCAATGATGTCTGTAACAGGTATGTAAGCTTCACAGCTTACATTACATTACACTACACCACACTACACTACACTTACTTTACATTACATTACATTCATTTCATTTTAATTCATTTTCAATACATTGCATTACATCGCATCTCCTGGATCCAGAGTTAGACAAAATGTCTGTAGGATGTGTAATATGTTATATAAATACAAAAACATGTGTACAGTACATCTGAAGTTTTCACACAAGAAAACACAGTGGTTACACAGTAGGCTATTAAAAAATACATTCAATATGTACATATATACTGTCAACTTAACGCTATTTACTCAAACTTTAAATGGGTGAGTCACTTTTTAGACAATAAGTATTCGTCAACATAGTATGAGTAGAATGAGCATTTAAACATCATTCTAGTGATATCTTAAATCATGCTTTTTCATTCAGAAGACTTTTGAAATCAGATGGCACATTATTGAAAGTGTTGATCCCAGCATAATATGTGTTTTTTTCTGAAAGCATCAGAGGTTAGCAGTTGGTTTAAGAAGAAAGTGTTCATGTCTTGTGTTAACACTCTGTCCATCTGCATTGGTCTGAGAATGATCTTCGTTATTTATAATGAAGTTTATTAATGAAAATATATATTCACATGGAAGGGTGGAAGAGTTAAGATCTCTAGTTTCTTAAACAGTTCTCTACAAGATTTGGCACCCATCATGAGTCTGACAGTTCTCTTTTCCATTGTAAATGCCTTTTTGCTGTCAGATGAATTACCCCAGAAAATTATTCCTTATTTCATTAAAGCGTGAAAGTAAGCAAAATACATTGATTTGAGAGTGTCAGTGTTGCTGATATGCAACACGGATCTAACTGCATAACACGTTCCACTTAGCTTTGGAACCAACTGATCAATATGGCCTTTCCATTTTAAATGGTTACCAATTTGTATGCCAAGGAATTTTGTGTTACTGCCTCTTTTATATTTTTATCAATATATCCAATATTTAATGGATACTGTGGTGAGTTTTTATTATAAATTTTATTGCTTTTGTTTTATCTAAATTCAGGGACAGCTTGTTTGCAGAAAACCATTTACTGAGTTGAGAGAGAACTTTGTTTGATAGTATGTAGAAATCATCTAAATTTTGACTAGAAATTATGATACTAGTGTCACCAGCAAATATTACGGATATTGATGAGTTTAGTGTAGGAGGGATGTCATTTATGTAGATTAGGAAGAGCAAAGGCCCTAAAATTGACCCTGGCGAACTAAGTGTTTTACTATTTCCTGGTTTGAGTAGGTACCCTGGGTTAAATTTGATGATTTTGTTTCATTCTTTTGTTTGCTATCTGTTAGGTAGGATCTGAACCAACTTGCTGTTGCCAAAATAATGTAATTCAGTTAATCAAATTTTGTGATTTACACGGTCAAAAGTTCTTGCCAAATCAGAATATTCCACCAACATGCATTTTTTTATTACTGCACATGGTAGCGTTGTTGGTTGAGGCACTATGATACTAGCTGGAAGTTCGCGGGTTCACGGATTTTTTCAGTTGACCTCATCCTTCCAACTGCACTGACTCAGCCTCTAACAGAAATAAGTACCAGGAATATTGTTGGAATATTTTTGGGGGTAAAGGACAGCCGGTGCGTAAGGCTGACAATCCTGCCACCATCTCTGAGCCGATTGTCTAGAATATGTGGGAACCTCAACATCTCTCAACCCTATGGGCCTCACAGGGATAGCTTTACTTTTTTTTTTATATATTTGAATACACACACTATTAGCTTAAAGGCTGCATTTTCAGTGGATATTCCTTTCCTGAAGCCTGACTGTTCTGAGGCTAGTATCTTATTACACTGCAAATACAGTGCGTACAATCAAGTGCGCGCCGCGGCTGCAATTTGCCGTGAGTCATACCGCCGCAGAACGGATGCAGTNTACTAGTGAAATTGGCCTGTAGTTTGGCATACTAGTTTTGTTCCCCTTTTTGTGCAGTGGTCTTGCTACTGAAATCTGAAGAGAAGCAGGGAAGATCCCTGTGCATAGTGAGTGATTACAAATGTGAGTCAATTGGTGACTGATTAGAGATGCACAAACTTTTAAAATTTTAATTGTTATTTGATCATAACCTGATGAGTTTTTTGCTTTGAGAGACTGTATTATAATTTTTATCTCAGTTTCAGTGGTTGCAATGGTCTTAATACCAGGGTATTCTATTTAAGCATCCTGTTGCATTAATATACTCTTCATTCACTCACTATACTTTCATCCATAATGCATCCTGTTTGTTATCTCCTCCGCACTACATGTTTCGGCTGTATATGGCCATCCTCTGGTGTCTGTATTTGATAAGACTGTTACACTGTGCAGTATCTACAGCTTCACCTATCACATGTGAATGTGATATCTCACACTTGAAATAAATGTTCCCTATTGAAAATCACTAAAAATCATTAATAATCAAATAATTCTTTATTAAAATTTCAGTATTTTTAGTTGGGGGCTGTTGTCCTTTTATCAAATTATTATTGTGTTTGGATTCATTTTGCAGTGGTATGGGTGTTGTGTATATGCAGTTCCCAGTTTTGTTGGTGCAGTGATTATATATGCCCTTTTTGACTGAGTTCTTCGCCCTGCCTGTTAGTAGCTTATGTACACATATAAAATGTATTTATGTGAAATCTATAATAAATTCTGTATAGGTAAAAATTTGTCATAAGTTTCCTATTCAGATTGATCTAAAAGGAGGAGATGCCTTATCATTTTTGCTTTTAAAATTTGATTTAGAATATGCCATTAGCAAGGTCCAAGAAAACTAGGTGGGGCTGAATTTAAATGGGATGCATTAGCTGCTGGGTTATGCTGAGGATGTGAATCTGTTGGGAGATAACACAGATACCATAAAGAAAAGCACAGGAATTTTAATTGACACTAGTAAGGAGGTTGGTCTAGAGGTAAATGCAGAGAAAACTAAGTACAAGTATAGGTTATCATCTTGTCATCGGAGTGCAAGGCAAAATCATGACATAAAGATAGCTAACAGATGTTTTGAAAGTGTGGCACAGTTCAGATATTAGGAAATTGAAATAAATCAAAACTTGATTTTGGAAGAAATTAAATTCTGGTAATGCCTGCTACCATTCAGTCCAGAACCTTTTGTCTTCTCACCTGCTGTCTAAACACAAAGATTAGAATATACAAAACTATAATATTGCCCGTGGTTCCTTATGGGTGTGAAACATGGTCTCTGACATTAAGGGAGGAACATAGACTGAGGGTGTTTGAGAACTGGGTGTTGAGGATAATATTTGGATCGAAAAGAGATGAAGTGATGGAGGGGGGTTGGATAAAACTGCATAATGAGGAGCTTCATGTGTTGTACTCTTCGCCAAGTGTAATTAGATTGATCAAGTCAAGGTGGATGAGATGGGCTGGGCATGTAGCATGAATGGAGGAGGAGAAGAAGATGAAGAATGCATGTAGGATTTTGGTGGGAAAGGCGGAAAGGAAGATACCACTAGGAAGACCAAGATATACATGGGTGGATAATATTAAGCTGGATCTTAGAGAGATAGGATGGAGTGGTATGGACTGGATTGTTCTGGCTCAGAATAGGGAATAGTAGGTGGCTGCTGTGAACATGGTAATGAATGTTCGAGTTCTATAAAATGTTGGGAAGTTCTTGGGAGCTGCACATGTGGCAGTTTCTCAAGAGGGGCTCATCTCCATGGAGTTATAGTTAAGTTTGATCTGTTTAATAAGCATACAGTTTATAAGCATACAGTTTATTTTCAGCTACCAAAGCCATGAATTCAAACCAAATCTGTCTTGGCTGAGACATTATTGTGGTTGAGGCTTCTAATGGATTTTCTCATTCCTTCCAAGAACACACTGGGATAACACATAAAATTAGGCCACAACCTTCCTAATTTATTTTTCAGTGTCATCCAGTCATTTGATGTTGTGTAGCGTGACGTATTTACATGTTCACCAAATTAAGTACACATAAAATAAATAAATGTAAACTAAAGTAAGTTATATATGGTACTGTGTTGGAAGTCTTAAGATTCTGCCTTCAGTCTTGTATCTTGTATCTTTATTTTCATTTCCATAGATCCTTACTGGCTACCAAAGCCATCGGATATAGAACATGTCACGATATGCATGCAGTTAGCATCCCCAAATTATTTCCGATTCTATTTACATTACTGTTGTAATGTTGATCAGATTTTCAGATTCTGTGCCTCACATGACATCTGCTGTCGCATTCCACGAGAATGTGATGAATGTTCTAACCACACTGAATGCAGTGTTACCATTTGGGAGCCATGTGATATTGATAGGCCTTGTTGATGGAGGATTCATCTATCCAACAATGGCAAATAGAATTCATCCACTAGGGCAGTTTCAAGGCAACATTCGCTATAATGATGTGTATGCCTGGTTCAATTGTATGGAGATGGGGCCTTGTTCTGCTTGGATGAATAGCAATGTAACACTTAGGAAGATGGCAACACTGGTAGGTCACATGTCTTAGTATTGTCATACTGAAGGAAAGTCCGTATGTCTGCTCCATTGCATTTGTATATTGAACTTCATTGTCTATGTCCCTTTTCTAACTTGTTTTAAAAAGATAAATCTTATAAGTAATGTCATTTACCAAGTTGGTTTTCATAGTTGTTTTGTATTCCAGAGGTGCTTGGTTTGAATCTCAGCTGGGATAATGGCTATCTTGACTGTGGTATTTCATGCTGGGGTACTACCTTGATTAGATTGTGACCTTCCTTCCACATCCTTTTCAGTTCATCATTCATCCATCATTTAGCATTCAACACTGTATAGCTTAGATATTGGTAGTGTCATGAAATGTGTGTGTTGTAGTCCTTAGTGATTTGTTCAGTAAATAGTAAAAGCAAATTTGCTCCTGTATTTTATGATATATATGGAACAAGAAGGTTAAGCTCCACACACATTTTAGACTCGTGGACTGAACAGTAGTGAATATTCAGCTCCATGTTCCAGCATATTATATCTTGGGAAAGAGGTCCTGATATTGTTTGTGTAGGGAGTGTGGTGCGCCACATAGTCTGAATATGGTTGAAAAGAGAAATATTGACTATCAGAACTCAAATCCTGTTGATCCAAGATTGGGCTGTCATGCTTGTAACAAAAATTATGCAGTGAAATCTGTTTTGTAAGTATTTTTTCCAATCTCATTTGAAGCCCAGTATAAGCAATATGTTACTTTTCCATATGTATCATATTTTTTTGACTGCACCTGTGGTTTAGTGGTCAGGGTTCCTGGCTACAGATCCAGAGGTCCGGGGTTCAATTCCTGGCACTACTAGATTTCCTGAGAAGTAGTGGTTCTGGAACGTGGGCCACTCAGCCTCATGAGGAAAATTGAGGAGCTGCTTGAATGGAAAAGTAGCGGCTCCGGTCTAGAAAAAAAAACAAAATTAACAACTGTAGGGATTCATTGCACTGACCACACTACACCCTCTATCTACTAAAGTTTGCACTAACTTTGCCGACAAGTGGCTGTCGCTCGGTGGGTATAGTTTGCTTGCAGGCTAAAGCCACACAGTTTGTTATGTATCATATTTCAGTTTAATAAATAGCCCACACATTTAGTGTAACAAATTTTCAACCTTCCATGGCTTGTACCTCAGTTTACTCTGATTGTTGTTGAAATAGCACTTGATTCTTATGCTTTATGTGCTGGAACTGCTTACCACATAAACACAAACTTTGATGAGAGATGTCACATATTGAACATGCACCAAACCATGCTGCTTGTTGCATCACTTTTGCTTTGATTCTCAGCTGAGGTTCTTTCATTGTTCATTTCTTTTGTCATTGTTTTAGACAGTAATATGATAATATTAATTATGTAATTATATTCATCTGTGTAGAAACAGTTCCTTTAACTACATGTGTAAAGAAATTATTTTGTCGTAATTATACGGAGCAGATCTTTTTCTAGGTCATGGACCTATGATTTTTCTCAATATTTATATCAAGACATAATATGATAGAAACTGAATATCTGACTAATTGAAATTTATAAACTTAAATAGCTATTGATTACTTACCTGGATAACAAGTTCATCTTTTATGCAGACTGAATATTCTTTACCATGTTCACAAGAGCCCATATATTAATAACTTCAGGAAAATGTTCAAGTTCCTCTTGTATATAATTTTTATCTGTGTTTTAATTCATTGCAACTTTCAGCCGATAATAGGAAGAATTTTGACCGTAACAAGTATCATCACAGCTTTGAGGCTTATGCTAGTATTACAAATATCTTTTCAAGCGATCACAACAGCTGTCAGTTGTGTTGAAGAATATAGCTGCCAAAGAACAGTTTGCTGCATTTTCATTACACTACTTGGACAACCCTGTGCTGAAAGTCATGTGGGGATGGAAACAGCAAGGAAAACCCCTGTGGCAACTGATTGACCCAGTGGACAGTTTGCATCCTTCCCAGGTGAGGTTATCATCAGCAGTTTATAGTACTTGAAGTATTGTTAACAGTTTGAAATACTTTGCCATATATTGTCATAGAGTTGAAAGACTTTGTTCAATACCAGTATCTGTATAAGATACTTTGTTATATATTGTCAGGAGTTTGTATTAATTTTTATTTGTTACAACACCATATCCTATTATGAAGATGTTGTATTGCCAGAACTTTCATTACTGAGATTCTATCCAGACATGAGTAAGAGATAGATAGTACATTAAAATGTAGGACGCTGAAAGATATAGAGATCACATGCAATTAACACAGCTGGGAAATAAGCGCTGAGTGGAGGGAAAGAACATTGATAGGTGCAACTGCACCCCTTTAACTGCAAGAGGCAATAGATGTGTGGGATGTCCATGTTCTAAGAGACAACCATGTAAAACTATAACAGTTGTATATATTGTCACGTGTTGGTGTATAACGCGACAAGTAACTTCACGCCGTATTTGGTATAGCGAATTTTATTTCACATTTGCACTTACAATCACCCAAATTACAGATTCACAATTACTGCTATCTGCAGTATCACAAATACTACACTTCAAATGCCACAATACAACTGACTGGTTGCTGGCTAACTCGGAACTAACTCGGAAGTAACTCGTAGATAGCTCGAGGACTAACTGTGAATAGCCTTCGCTGCTCCTTATGTAGCCTCGTTCGGACAATACAGAAAACGGCCACGTAATAGGCACCACTGTTGTCTGGTGCCGTCGTGCTAGTAACGCTGTGTACCGCTGTTACTACTGTCGTCTCTCACAACCACTGTTTACCCGCGCTGCCTAGCAACCGCGGTACCCCTTGGTGACGTCACCACTGTTGACTCGCGTTGCATAGCTACCAGGATGCTGGGACTCGGCTATCTTTGGCTCCGCTCGGCTCACTTCGGCTGGCGGGGGCGGTAGGGGCGTCATCCATAGCTCAACATGTCACACTATTGTTCTCAAATGTACAGAATGACTGGGAAGCCGTCTCAATATTTATATATTGTCATGTGTTGGGTATGTAATGCGACAAACAACTTCACGCTGTTCTGGATCTAGAGAATTTATTGCACATTCGCTCTTACACTTACACAATTTACAGTTTCACAACTACTTCTCCTGCTGGAGTCACTGCCATTCACTTGATACAACTCAACTCGTAACTGCTGGACTTCAACTCATACTGAGTACTGCTTGTAACTGCTCTTACTCAGTACTCTAGTAACTCTGGTTACAAAGTCAAAGTCACATTGAGACTGATGGTCAATCAGTCAGTAAATCTTGGTGTTGAGCCCCATCTGGGGCTCATGACCAGATATTAATTATTACCAGTTGACAATTACAGTCTTGTTTCTATGGGGTGCACTCTCTGACGAGAGGACGGGTCTGTCTTTTGTATATGCTGCTGGCCCTTCCAGCACAGTCTTTCTCTGGTCCAAGTCCCTTGGGACTCATGATGACATTTTACTGTCTCAGATTTGAGACTTCCCTTTTCGTCACCTTCTACGACTCACAGGGTCACGGTGGAGGTATTTGACCCCGCCTCAACACGGGGTTCTGGTTACACTGATAAATACTCCTCGTTATGTTGCTTCCGCACTGACAACACAGAAAACAGTTATGTGATAACTACCACTGTCGCGTGACATCATGTTTACTGATTGCCAAGCAACAGTCTGCATGGAGTCACCTGTTGCCACATAGTAACGGCGATGTCCCCTATTACATCACTGTGGGAAGTGCTGTTACGTCACCATGGGGGAGGGGGGTGTCCTGCATAGTGCAAATACGTCACAATATGTTGTTCACAAGTTTGCGGGCCCTGATAAGGGCCGTTTGTTCCGCTGTGCTTGTGCTAGTAGTAGCGTGGGCCTTCCTTAACGGTTGCTGAGCGGTTATGACTGGGCAGGATAGCGGCGAGCCTAGTCGGATAGTCTGGGCCTTCTTTATGGCCACTCAGTGGTTATGAGTCGGCATGAGAATGGAGTCTAGCTGGCCTGGTGCTGTAGTGCACATGCTAGTGTAGTCTGCTGTCTCAGTGTCGTTTTTGCTGGAGAACTGCTGCTTCATAACGTCAACATAGCTACGTTAGCTGTCTTCGGCAGAGTGAAGACGTTGAAGAAGAACTGATGATAGTGAGTTTTGAACTCTGCCTTTTATACCATGCTTGCTGGGCAGAGCTAGAGGTGCAGTTGCAGTTGTGAGCGCTGATTGGCCAGTGCCCACGATGACCTCCAGGGGGGGGGGGCATAAAGCGAGTGCTGTATAAATATGACCGTTGGTCGCAATGTGACATTGACGTGGCTTGAGCAGAAGTTCAGTGTTGTCTGTTAGACCGGCAAAGCTACGTGTTAGAATGTGGGAGGTTCCCACAGATGCTTTACAATGTTGGCAAAATAAACTTAAATATAATGAAGCAGTTTACATGTTCAGGATTGTAATATTTGGTATGAGTTCCCCATTTATGGTATTTAAAAGTCAAGACCAACACTGCAGTACTAAATCAGCATTATATGAAGCAGTACTGAGATGACATCCCTCTACTTAAATGAAGTAAGAACTGTGCCTTGAAGGCATATGGTGGAGTGAATATATAGATCCATGCATTCTTGACCTTGCCACTGATTGGAGGTGAGTGGTCAGCTTCATGCTTCAGCCAGTTTACCTCCTGGGGAAGGAACCCCCCAGTACCCTTTGGATAGGAGACTGGATGGGCCCCAGAATCGGGCTGGACCACATATAGAAGAGAAAATGCTTGCCTCTACTGGGACTTGAACTCTGACCCTTTGGTTGTCCAGCCCAGTGGTGTTAAAGGTATGCCACCAGTGATGTAAAGTTTTTTTTGTTTGTTTTTTTTCAGCTGGCTCAACCCTTGATAGCCAGAGTCCTATGGGATGACATCATGAGGAACTTCCCTGAAGCTCTTGGGGATGAAAATCCTAATAATCAAAGAATTGAGGAGTTGTTTGGAAATCAGGGTGGTCATTGAGTTTCTCTTCGTGATATTAAATACTAATGCATCAATTTTGTGAGATACCTTCCATAACAGAAGTAGGGAAGAATTTCCGTGTCTTTCAACTCTTTCAGTTCAACTATGAAACATGTGTTAAAACTTTTTATAAACTGAGTCATTTTGCTTTACAGCTTCAAATCTTTGGGTTCTAAGTATATGCTTGAGGCAGCCTCTAATATCAGCAAAGAAGCACATCATGTAGGGTTGCCAGGCATTCCTTATGTACAGGATTAATTTTCTTGGCAGGTTACTCCTCAGGACTGAATTATCACTAGGAGATACAGTCACGTATGCTTTTCTGAAGGCTCTGTATAGATTGCCATTGTACAAGCTCATGATGAGTGGGCGCATGCAGTGTTCTCATTGAACTGAGGTATTTCAAAGATGAATGCTGAATTTTAGATATCAACATCATCAGTAATCTGTCAAGATGACAGGTTCACAGTCTCTTCCAAAACAATTCCTCCATTTAATAAGATCTAGAGCTTTCTCCTTCAAATGACAGTATCCTCTTCTGTCCCCAAGGTCATCCAGCATCTTCTTACATCTTCTTCCTCGTCTTCTTGTCACTTCTATCCGCCCTTCTATCTTTCCTTTGATAACTTCTTTTAGAAGGCAGTTTCTGCATAAAACATGACCAATCCAATTAGCCTTCCGTTTTCTTATTTTGTATAGGATATTCCTCTGCTCACTGACTCTAATTAACACTTCTTCATTTCTCACATAATCGGTCCAACTGATCTTCTCCATCCTTCTCCAACACCACATTTCAAAACTTTCCACATGTTTCTGATCTACTGCCCTAAATGTCCATGTTTCAGCCCCATACAGAGCTATGCTCCAAATGTAGCATTTCACTAGTTTCTTCCTCAAATTTAAGTCCAATTTGCTGGTAAAAAGATTCTTCTTCTTGCTAAATGCAGCTTTTGCCATGGCAATCCTGGATTTAATTTCACTAGTACACCTTCCATCATCTGTTAACAAGCTACCCAAATATTTAAAACATTTCACATTCTCCAGTTGTTTTTGGTCTATCTTTATTGTGACTGGGGTTGGTTGTCTCGAAATTTTCATTACTTTTGTTTTTTCCACATTCATTTCCATGCCATAGCACCTTCCAATTTCAATTAGTCTATCAGTCATGCCCTGTAGCACAGTTTCTTCCTTAGCCATTAACACAAGGTCATCTGCATATTTCACAGTTTGAATAATTTGCCCTCCTACTTTGAAGTCTCCGAGCCCATCCAGAGCTTCCTTGGTAAGGCATTCGCTGTACAAGTTGAACAGAATTGGTGATAAACAGCATCCTTGTCGAACTCCTCTTCCAATCTCCACACTTCCTGTCTCCCCTCTGGCCAGTCGTACTCTAACTTTCTGATCCATGTACAATTTGCCAATCAATCTTCTTTCACTCCAATCGATACCTGTTTCTTTTAGGATCTGCATTAATTTGGTCCAGTTTTTAGATATACTCTTCATTTAATTAATCCCTTTTATTCATCTTTATTCTGTGAATTTAAAGAGTATTAAGAACTGAACAAAATCTTTATGTCATTTATGGAGACGGATCTCGTGGGAATTGGTTGTGATAATGTGAATTGAATTGGCTTAAAGTTTTTTCAGTGGTGTGCTTTCATGTTAGCAGTGTTTGCATTTGGGTTCTGTTAGCAGTAATTAGTTAATTCTGCCCCTTTGAAAAAATTGTGTGTTCGATATATTGAAATTTAAGATCTGGCAACCTTAAGTAAATGTTAAGCTTCATATTCCTAGTATTAGAGGAATGAGTTGAATAAAGTACAAAGTCTGTCTTTTGAAAAGTGAAGAAAAAATAATCATGGGTGACTTAAAAAGTGTGTGTTACGGAAAATGTAAGTTACACTCGTGTATTTATGTAGTAAGTCAGTAGTAATTAGGCTGTATCTCAGGAGTGAACAAATGATATCAATAATGTAAATAATAATCAGAATGCTGTAAGATTAACAATTATAAATAAGAAGGTAAATTATATATTTGTTTGTACTGCATTGTAGATTTTAACAAAGAGTGGAAAGTAATTTTATATAAGACTGAGGGAACACATAAGAGGCAGAAAAAAAGACCAAAGGGACAGTAGCACACAAACATACAAATGAAAAATATGGAAATTGTACTGCTTTTTTTTTTTTGTAGTTGCTTTCTGAGGCATTGTATGTACGTACATTTTTTATAGTACTAGAACGGGGAGTCTCCAAACTTTTCGAAACGCGGGCCACACTAGGTAATTCAGCACTTTCAACAGGCCGGATAAAATGAGAAATTATTAACTCTAGGTATATGAGTGTCATTGAAAGCACAGAATTTCATAAACTAAATACAAAGTATGTGAGAATAAATTATTGTATATTAATGACAACAGACAGTAGCAGCAAATGCTCGTATTTTCATCACAAATTATAATAAAACAATTAATGTGAATGATGGAACTCTTTTTGCATTCTTAAAATCTGATTAAATTGAGGTTCAAATTTTGAAACGCTAATCACAAATAGCGACTTTAAATGTTCATAGGATAAATTTGCCCTGTATTTTGACTTGGTGTACTTCATCTGGGAAAAAGTTTGTTCACACAGATATGTCATCCCAAAAATGGAGATAAATTTACAAGCAAATTTCTTTAAATTTGGAAATTGCTCAGAGTTCAGAAATTTATAAAATTCGATGAAATTTTTTCTCCTGTATTTGTCTTTAATATGTGATAATTTTCCTGAAGTTCAAAAATTTGCATTTGAATTTGACTTGGGACATCTGCAGCATCACAGTCAAAAGGATTTTGAAACAATCTAATTTCCTGAGCACTGGCATCCAAATCAGCAAATTGGTTCCGAAACTATTCTTTAAAATCTGAAATGACTAAATTTGCAAACGAGGAAGGAAATTCAGCTTCACCCGTTTTATGCAACTGTGCACAGTATAGCATATGAACAAAGTTACAGTTTTTCTCTTGGCTTTCCAGAAGTATCAACTTTGCTCTGTATGCCTTGATAAGTTCAAATAAATCACAGACTAAGTTATTTTCACCCTGCAACTTTAAATTCAAATTGTTCATATGGTTCACCAGATCAGCAAAAAATGCTAATTTCCAAAGCCACCCGGTATCTGATAAAAGTGGTTCGTGATGGTTTTTCTCGGTAAGAAATATATGAATTTCATTCCTGAGCTGAAAGAAGCGTGAAAGAACCTTTCCACAGCTAAGCCATCGAACTGCAGTATAATATGTCAGGTCAGTAAGCTCGGAATCACATTCCTCAAGAAAAGACCGAAACTGGTGATGGTTAAGTGCATGACAGAGAATGAAATTAATGATAGAAATAACAGGTTTTAAAACAGAGCTCATATCAACGTGTTTTGCACAGAGTGCTTGTTGGTGGATAACACAATGAAGAAACATTGGCTTTGATATTCCTGCATCCTGACAAGCTCTTGTGATTTGGTCAACCAAACATATTTTTATACAAGACATGTTTTTTCCTCCATCAACTATCACGCGCTGCAGATGGTTCCAGTCCAAATTATATTCTGTTAGTGTTGTTTGTATTTCTTTGAAGATATCTGTTATAGTGCCATGCATGCTGTGAAGTGACGCTAATTCCTGTGTGACATTAAGTTCATTGTCGACGCCACAAAAATATCCTGCATCCTCACAAGCTCGTGTGATTTGGCCAACCAAACATATTTTTATACCAGACATGTTTTTCCTCCATCAACTATCACGCACTGCAGACGGTTCCAGTCCAAATTATATTCTGTTAGTGTTTTTTGTATTTCTTTGAAGATATCATCTGTTATAGTGTCATGCATGCTGTGAAGTGATGCCAATTCCTGTGTGACATTAAGTTCATTGTCGACGCCACAAAAAAATCCTGCATCCTCACAAGCTCTTGTGATTTGGCTAACTAAACATATTTTTATACCAGACATGTTTTTTCCTCCATCAACTATCACGCACTGCAGACGGTTCCAGTCCAAATTATATTCTGTTAGTGTTTTTTGTATTTCTTTGAAGATATCATCTGTTATAGTGCCATGCATGCTGTGAAGTGACGCTAATTCCTGTGTGACATTAAGTTCATCGTCGACGCCACAAAAATACTAATAGTTGAGAGGTATTACAAACATCATTTGAAATCTATGAACAAGTATTTTTTTACCAGTACTCACTGGAAAATTAGTTCAGTTGGCGCATTTCTGCACAATTCTTTTGCGGGCCGAATAAAATCACATCGAGGGCCGTAGTTTGGAGACCCTTGTACTAGAAGATAAACATAAAATTTATATGGCGTAATTTTCAGCTGGCCAATGAAGATGTCTCTCATTTCTGAGAAGTGAAAGTTCTTGACCCTACCCGGACTTGAACTCTGACCCGTCAGTGGTCCAGCCCGTAGCCAGTCGCTATACCAACTACACTATCATGAAACGGAATAGAAATACATTTCACTTGTACCAATAGAACATTTGCATCAAAAATAAGTATACCAATACATTTCACTTGTACCAATAGAACATTTGCATCAAAAATAAGTATACCACTAAGGGCAATGGGGGCATGCGGTTATGTATTGGTTGAGGCACTATGCTACAAGCCAAAAGGTCGCAGGTTCAAGTCCCGATGAAGTCATTGGATTTTTTTCAATTTGCCTAATCCTTCTGGCTGCCCTATGGCCCTGGGGTTGACTCAGCCTCTAACAGAAATGAGTACCAGGAATTAATTAAGTAATTTTCCTTGGGGAGTAAAGCGTGGCCAGCGCGTAAGGCTGACAACCTTACCACCTTCTTTGAGCCAATTGTCTAGATATTGTGGGACCCACAATGTCTCACAATCCTATTGGCCTTCACGGGCCATTACAGGATGCAGCAACACTGCCTCAAATGCAAAGTAGGTAGCATTGTTGAGAAATGACAAACATTGATGAGTGAGAAGGCAGTCATAGCCATATTTGGCATTTGCCTGTAGGTACTGAGGAAAACCATAACAGTTTTCATTTAGAATATCCAGTCTGTTGGCTGAGATTTTGACAACAGAATGCTTACAGCTAGGCTGTAATGTTTAATTACTGTAATTTCTGTCAGAATAATTGTGCATCATTGTGGTTCAAAATATACCGATCTGAACAGAAGAATGGTGTTTTAATTTCAAAGTGGCATATTAGTTCCTCATTGCACATGTGAATAAACAGTCATTGAAATTAATAAATGAAAGAACCTAAGATCATGTTCCTTATATATTTCTGTGTTACTAGTCATTTTCTGTGATCTTAAATGTACAAAGATGTTCAAATTTTATTTTTATAATAATTATCCACTATTGTGGCTAGTGTGAGCTTATTTTGTTACATTTGTTGTTCCTGTGATAGTAATTATGAAAAGTATGGTCTTCTGAGATATGGTGCCTTCTAGTCCATAGGTTAGTAAACTTCTACTGGACTACATGGCGACACATCCCAAAAGATTTACTCTTCAAGTTATTTTGTTTGCACTGTATTTTTGTGTGATATTCTCCATCATGAATGATAATGAACAGTATGATGTTCTGGGCTGTAATGCTGGGTAATTTGGGGACAATCTGTTGTTTTTGAGCAACATATCTCCATCTCCAGGGTTGAAGGCAGTAAGTCAAGAAACCAGCAGATGTTTCGTTCTGCTAACGTGATATATTCCAAAATATTGGGATATCTCCATGCAACAAGGTGTTAGACCCTGAAGACTCAACTCTTCATGGACATTGCTGTGAAACCTCAAATCAGCATGAATTATATTGTTACCTATCACATTGTGTTACTTTATTTGCCGTGTTTATATGGATGTTCTGTAGGATGTTGTGAACTATTATTTATGGTGATATCTCTGTAGGTGTTCTTGATGGATTTGCAGATTTTCTTCAGTTATGGTTCTGTTTTACTACTAAAAAATTTTAATTTATCACATTTTTTCCCATAGTGAAACATAGAGCATTGTATAATTCACAATCTAATTATCTGCTGTATCAGTGAGAGAGAACAAAGTTACCAGCATATTAATGTATGTAGTATATAATTTTATTTCCTCAGTTAGTACATTATTTCCAGTGTGCTAGAGAAAAACTTTTGTTGTAAAGGGAACCAAAGAGCTCATAATATTTGTGTCTAATATGTGCATGGAGTTCTGTTTTATGATAATGTTAAAGAAGTGAATAATTCCACAGATTGTCTTATATCTTGTCCCCCCCCTTTTTTTAAGTTTCTAAACATTGTTATGTTGATGAAAGTCGTCTTATGGGTTTTGATGTGTTTTGATGATTATGGCCAGAGAGCCTATTTTGCGTTCTTTTTATTATCCTGGTTTGTTTTTATTTTTCGTTGTTTTGTTGGTTATTTTCTTGGTTTGTACTTTTGGAAGAGTGGGTTTGTTTTCTTTTTATCTTTTCTTTGAGAGTAGTCTTATCCCTACTGTTTTTATCATTTTGGGCTGGGGGGTATCAGCCGGAGCGTCTTCAGGCGGGGGTTTACTTGCTCAAAACTTACACATTATGTTATGTTGCTTGCTTCCACTGTGGTTATATTAAAGTTTGCTTTTGAAATCATCATACTTTTGGGTATGATTTCTGTTTAATTATTTTTGAAGAAATTGGTATATGTTACATATTTTGGGACTGAGTGCATATAATTCTAGATTTTTAACCAGTCTTTTAATTGGCCAGTTTTACTTATGCGGACTTTTCTATAATTAACTATTAGTCATTAATTTTATACAAGTTTAGGCATGTTCACATTTCTCTGGAACACCTGTTAACATTGCTCTGCCCAGCTGTGTATATGCATGTAACAAATGGAGAAGCATTGAATGGATTTTCATTAATTTTAAATTGGAGAGTTTTACAAAAAAATTGCTGCATTCCAGTTTTACTATAAATTGGATAAAACATAACATGCTTCCTATGAAGATGTATATATATTTCTGTGTGCATTTCAAGTGTCTATTGAATTATATTTCACTGAAGTCAGATTTGTTTTATTCTTTTGATGTAGTTCTCTGTTTGAATATGAGTTTCAAGCTTGTATTAAACAGTTTGTTTATTTAATTTTCTTTTAGTTTGTGAAATAAAGAGTGAACCCTTAATTTATAACTCTTTCTGTTGCATGTGCCTGTTAAGCATACACTGAGTACTTTTTTTTTATATATTATCATGTGATAAAGTGACTATAGACGGGGTTTGAATTGGCAGTCAGTTTTACTGGGCACTTACAGGTTGTAACGACATGTAACTTTAGCGCTGTTACTAATTCACTACAGCAAACACTAAGTCTTCTCAGTCTACTGTGTCTTCACCAGTTGTCTGGTAATGGCTTCCAGTGATGTAGCTTCCTCAGCTTCTATCAGTACGAACCCAACAGAAAACACCTTTTCATGCAGCTGTGATATTGTGCAGTCATGCAGTCGCCGGGGTGTACCGTACAGAAAACACTGCTTCAGGCAGTTCTTCTATTGTGTGAATAAATTTGCTATGCTGACATAACATTTTGTGTTTTTCTGTCACCTAGTAAAGGATGTCTCTTCTGGTATTCTGGCTTTCAGGGGAGATGCCACAATATTATTACAGGTGTAACCACTGTCATTGTCACTGCGGACAACAGAGAGTGGGAACAAATCAGGAAGAGCTACTTCATACAATGTCACAGTATGCTGTAATAGGTGTGATTTCATTTCTCTGGCCGAGTATCATTTTTAAATTCAATATCACCCATCATTTCATGAGTTGTATTATCATCTTCAAGTGTTAGACCACTTTGCTGGTTTATGTAATATATGTGTATATTCACAAGGAGGAATCTAAGTCTTTATCCAGAATGAAATAAACTTGCTACCTTATCCAGAGGAACTGCTATGCTTCAAATTGTCATTTCACTGTCTCATATATTGATACATATAATATTGTGACATGTTTATACAATATGTATAAAAAGTGTAACTTTCCTGTTTCCTACATTGTACCTAATAGAGAACACTCAGACTTTTATAAACTTTATCCTGTACCATTTCCTTTATTTTACCAATCATGGCTGTTAAAGTGGTGTGCAAGTACTCTGCTAGAATTTTTGGATGCAATTCAAATCCTTGTTACCATTTTTTAATTACATGAGTGAACATATTCTGAGCGGTAATAACAAAGGAAACCATATTTGGAGTAAAGAATAAGTTCTTCTTTAATTTAAATTCCATAAACCTTCCAGTGATGAGATTTTGTGTAATATCAAAGTTACTTTTGAGTATGATGAGCATTAAAGATAACTGGAGAAGCAGAGAATTTCATGTTCATTATTGTTCTGTTAATTGAATGAATCTTTTGCTTCATTATTTTTTACTTAAAAAATGGGAACATCTAATTTCATTCTGGTATATACTAAGCTGTTAGTACTTCCAAATTAATTTTGTACCGACTTTTCTAAAGCAGAAATTAATTTCTTAAAGTGTACATCTAAGCATAACATTCATAATATATGTAGGGTACATAGAACTGATGTAACACAACAACTGAAATCATAACAGCTTTATTTCATGTAAATTTATATATTACACTTCTATACTTTAATATGCCTAAGGAAATGCAACTTGCTACAGTAACTGCAGAAGCTGTTTATTTCCTATATAACAATTTGACATCAGTGATGTCCATGACTGTGATCACTGGGAGACATTGTTTCCCACACCTTTTCAATTGCAATTGTAGCTAGGAATGCCGCAAATCCCCACTGTATTCCACGGAAAAAGGTTAGTCTTGCTCTGTATCCCTCGGTTTTGAAAGCTGGTTGAAAGCGCCATACTTCATTCCTACATAAACAAATTACATTTAAATAGCAGTTATGACGCCTATATGAAAAAAAAACATGTAATTAAGATATATTTCAATGTGTTAAGGCAATAACTTGCATGCTGAAGGTAAGTATTGGTATCAGGTGTTCTGGGAAGTATAATGCGGCTGCTCTTCCACCTTCAATGAACAAGATGTTAACTTCCAGGAAACACTTTCGCTTAATTAAATAGAATATATCTTTCTTTTAAGGTCTGAAAAGTAAAGCTTGTAAGTTGTAACTAGACCTGGAATGGTTTTGTGCATGCTAATGTGGTGTGCGCTCGGTTATAACACCCGATGCCACTGGGGGGAAGGTAACACTACGATCTCGGAATATCTAAAAATGATAACATATCCAACACATGCGGATAATCACAATGGCCAATATCACCACGAAAAATGGACATGCACTTTATATGAATATAAACACACCGCAGCCACGGATCCTTCAATCCCTTCTGTGCCAGAGCCTTTTGTACTTTCACTAACTTCGGACAGTCTTCAATCTTGTAAATTCTGTAATCTGGTACTTCATATTTGTGATGTCCATGATCGCCTCCCATGTTTTCTGAAATTTGACGTCATTAATTATAAGTTGCAGTAAAATGTAAAAAATCTACTACTTTTCATATCCTTTATCGTCTACCCTCACCCTCTTTCTTCCCCAAAGCACTATTATTACACAACGACGACCTTACACCACCCTTCCACTGAAATAAACAACATAGATTTGGACATTACCAATATAACAACTTATCATTCCACTAACATCCAAATAATTTTCCTATTTGTTATAAAGTATTTAAAGATCCAACGTCAAATTTATAGGCAGTAATGCTTTTCTTAATAAATTACTCTTATGTAACCTAAAGATTAATTATAATTTGATCATATGCTACTCATACAGTCGTTCTGAGGTACAGTTGTATCCTATCAATGTTNGTGGTTTGTCTTCCCGATATTCTTTGGTGACATGCGCATGAACGAAAGATGGTTCAGTCCATGTCCATATCGTTCATACCTCCTGTTACAGTCAACAAATAGGAGAGTGTGGCTCAAGCGTTGTTAAGGTGTTCATTTTCCGTGGTTGTGAATGTGTATTAATTTAGTGTAATTACAGAGATGACATATATTTCATAGTATGAATTATTTGTGAGCAACGAAGGATCCGTAACTGTGTTAGAGGTTTTAATAATGAGACTGAACTGTATGTTGCTATATTTTGTGTTGGCGGTTATATGTTTCATTACACTTGGCGGACATGAGGTAGAAGAAACCACCAGCCCTGGTGAGTAAAGCAGGAGCGCAGCTTTTGGTTTAATGTATGATATAATTAATTCACTTGGCGACTTTGGATAGTCTTTGTGTCGGTAATTGGTAGAATAAGAGTCTTCACTTGTCAGGTCCGACTTCCACCCAGAATTTAGACGTAAAGTTCATTTTAATGGCATTTTGTATTATTTAATTCAGGCTTCCCAGAAATAAATGTACTTGTAGATCATGTAATCATTCCGAAGTTCATTTTGAATTATTTTAGATTGTTGAGAATGAATAAGCTCACCGAAAAATTTTTAGAGAAGCATCGGTTTTCCTAGAGATTCAGTATGGGTGTGTAATGTGAATGTGTACAAATGAATCCAACTATAGGCCCAGTGGGACATTGCGTATAAAGTGAGAGTGACTGAGTGAGTTTAGAGGGATACCCCAAGCACAACGTTGTCAAATTTCTTGGCGACCTTGAGGTGGTGTCTAATAAACGTCCAAAAATCGCCACAACAAGGTTTGCAAACACGATGCGGCCCTGTGTTTGGAGCTCTCGGCTATATTTACATTTTATTCACAGCTCTCAAACAAAGCCTGCAGGCTCCCTTCAAGATAACTGTCTGAATAGGCATATATCGCTGTGAATATTTCTAAACAAGCAATCCTTGAAGGAGCTTAATTTTTCATGCACAATTAACACTGCAGATTCACTTCAGTTGTTTATCTTATATAGTTTCGAGTTCTTGTAGTATAATGCTTGCTGATCAAACATTCCTCGTTCATTATCCCGAGAAGTTAAACGACGAACTACTGACGCATTTCTCTACGTGCGGCCAAGATGTTGTGCGGAGGAAAAATTCTGGCGTTCCGAAACATCGCACGTTAGATACAGCCGTTAAGCTGAGCGAGTTTGAACCCGGAATGATTCTTGTTTCTTCTCCTGAAACGTCATTAAGATCGACTGAAGTTCGACCCTCGTTCAAAACACTCCTATCCTGTAGATTATTGAAAGATTAACGTGCCCGTGCACAAAAATCTTCACCGAAATTACAGAAACTGCTTTTGTTGTTTGTGATGGCTGTGTACATTTAATGTATTTAGGTTCTTGCCCGTAAATTTCATTTTTGTGATCTTCGGAACTTAGTTATTGTTAAGATAGGCTGTTTTGAAGGAAACTGTCCCCACACTGTAACGGCACGCCTTTGGAATTTCACGTACATAAAACTGCAGTACACTATTTATAACGTTCGTACACAATTAAGTTATCTGAAAATAAATAGAAATGAAAGTACCCCACACCATAAACTAGCATAAACTTGAAAATTGCAATATTGTGGTATATAGCGCCGTGTTGTTCTTATATAAACCGACGTTTCGGAGGAACATATCACCTACATCTTCAGCATCGGAAATCAGCCGAGTAAGAAGCGAGCGAGAGCAGGTGGCTAGGCAGAATAAGCCGTTAGTCGGGATAACAATTATATAGGGATCAGAGGTTAAGAGGAAAGGAGGGACTGACAGCTTATTCTGCCTAGCCACCTGCGCTCGCTGGTATCTGGCTCGGCTGGTTCCCGACCCTGAAGACGCAGGTGATACGTTCCTCCGAAACGTCGGTTCAAATACGGACTACAAGGTGCTGTGTATGATTGGAATCCAGTTCCTTTGTTTGGGCCCCTTTGGAAACGTTTGACCTGCAATTTGCATAACGCGCTGTGCCTGGGCCCGGCAGTATTCTGTTGTGAGTAGTCGGTTGAAAGCGGAGGTAGCATTGATAGCAGGAATGCTCAGATTATGCTTCTTGAGTTTCCTGGAATTGAACTATTCCTTTTAAACGTTTTAAAATAATTTGTGTCGTTCTATTTTCAGTGATGAAAGAAGTGTAGTTAAACACGAAGTAAGTCCGCATGAATCAGGAACCTGCATTCGAATTTGCTTGGCAGTTGCAGTGTTCAATCCATCAGGGACTGTGCAATATGCTGATTTTAACACTGTCACTCATCCAGTTCATTTTTAACCTCCGGGATTCAAGTCCCGATGAGGTCATTGGATTTTTTTCAGTTGACCTAATGCTTCTGGCCGCACTATGGCCCTGGAGTCGACTCCGCCTTTGACAGAAATGAGTACCAGGAATTAATTACATAATTTTTCTGGGGAGTAAAGCGCGGCCGGCGCATAAGGCTGACAACCTTACCGCCATCTTTGAGCCGATTGTCTAGATAATGTTGGACCCTCAACGTCTCACAACCCTATGGGCCTTCACGTCCTGTTACAGGGATAGCTTTAGTTTACTTTTACTTATCATGGACTTTTAACCATGTCAGATAAAACACTTGCTGTTTCTTGGAAAGTAATTCGTGGCTTTAGCGAACAGCCGAAAACGTTCGAGATAGCGATCTCGGGGGGGGGGAGATGAAAGGGGGAGAGTATTTATTGAATTTTTTTTACTCATAATATGTGGCTCCTTTGGAGACATTTTAAATACATAACAAAAACCAAATTTGATGCGTTAAAGATGACCAGTGCTATGTTAAATCGTGAAATTATGCACTGAGAGAAACGACAGAAATCCACGTATCTTCTAAATTAACATTCTTATCGGCGATGCGACGATGCAGGATTCTAAAGCAGAAATAGGAAATCTGGCCTTTTATGCCATTTTGTCTTCTTGGCACACAGAAGAAACTGAACTGGCCACATCAGCTTGGGTATATGAAATTAAAACCGATAAGACTGCCCAGGTTATAAATGTTTTTCAGTCTTTTCGTTGCCTGCAGTGTGAACATGTCGAAATATACAGTATGGCCTTTTCTTGTCTGATATTAAGTTAAGAACATAGGCAGAGGGTGTTTGAGAACAGGGTGCTGAGGATAATATTTGGACTGTACTTACAGCACACCAGATACCAACTTTCACTGGATGCGTACAGCAGTTGTGTTGCTCTTCTTGCAATAGACTTCGACACCCCAATCTCTTGAGCGAGACGTTTCAGTGATTTTCTGGATGTATGTTCAAGTCTGGCCCCTATGTCATCTACCTTCTCAGTAAGCACTTGGCGCTTATGTTTTTTGTCTATTAAGAGGTTCGTTGTCCTAAGTTTATTCATCAAAGTATGAATTATTTGTCTGCTGGGAACTCTTATCACGAAATTTACGTCGAAATTTTCGCCGTCTCTTTCCAGCAGATCCGTATTTCACATAGGTATCATACAGAAATACGCGTTGCACAATGACGCATACTAACTCTGAGAACATATGACTAATGGAGCTGATAACTACTGCCTACTGCTGACAAATCATAAACAAACTCTCACACATGAACCGCACTGCTTGCCGTCACATATAATACCATCAAGCGATGTACAAGTTAATTACTTTCCCTCATTCTAAACGTTACCGGCCGATTCATCGGCAGAATTCGTATGTGGCTGGCAACAGGAGGCGCTGAGGCCGCCTTGAAGCACAGAGCTTGAACTTGTCAAATTACGAAAAACCTTCCTATATAATTACAGTGCTAAAGTCAAGGGGTGGGAATGGCAGGGCATGTAGCACTCTTTTGGCAAAGAAGAATGCATACAGGTATCTGGTGGGAAAGTTGGAAGGAAGCAGACCACCACTAGGAATACGAATCGTACATAGACAGGATGATAATATTAAAATGGCTGAGAGAGGATGGGGTGGTATGGATTGGATTAATCTGGTTCAGGGTAGGGACCATTGGCGGGCTCTTGTGAACACCGTAATTAAATTTCAGGTTCCATACAGTGTTGGGAAATTCTTGAGTAGCTGAGAAATTGGCGGCTTCTATAGAAGAACCTAGCTCCATGTAGTTCATTAGATTGGTTAGCAGTTTTTACTTGAGAGAAAAAGAGTCGAGTGCATTAATTTGATTTAATTACCACATAACAGAATTTTTTTGTATCAGCCAACGTAGTTTATGTTATTGCTTAATTAGATTATCTGTCCTATCATATCTATATCCTTGTTAGTAAGATGTTGGTACATTAGTACAAATATTATGTTTCTGGACATTATCCATAGTCCTGTCTTTATCTAAAATCACCACTGTCGAATTCTGGCGAGACCGCTACGACATCACCATCACCTCCACCACCACGGGAGGCCCCGTGTATAGACCTACACAGTAGTAATGCTATAAATGCAACACGTCATAATTTCAAGAAGGATCCCAGCACGGAGGTTTACCTCAAACACATTTACTACAACCTCAATGAAGTAGCGGTCACATGAAAGTCTAAATAAGGCCCATTAATATAAATTAACAGTTGTACATTTCTAATTTAAGTTATATTCAATTTTAAACAGCAATTATCTCCTCGAAGGACATCACGTGTCAATTTTTAATATCAGTACATTATTTGAATACTATAAAGCGTATGATTAGACTCCAAAATCTGTACGCTAGTGACAGACCATAACAACATACATAGTATGTATTCAGATTTACATAGATAGTAACATAAATATGAATAATATAGGTATATATACTATGTCCAAAAAGTATCCGACCTTGGGCCGGGAAAAAGGAAGTTCTATATCTGGGTGGTTACAATACCTAATCGCCTTCAAAGTAGGCCCCTTGTGACTCCACACACTTAGCCCAGCGGTCCTTCCATCGCTGGAAGCAATTCTGGAAGGTTTCTTTTGGAATGGCGTGCAGTTGCGCCGTCGCGTTCTGTATGATGTCCTCATGGCTGTCAAAACGACAGCCTTTTGGGGTGTCTTCAATCTCGGGAACAGCCAGAAATCACAAGGAGTCATTTCAGGAGAGTAGGGACCCTGGCGAACCTGCGAAATGCCGTGCTTGGCCAGGAAACCCTGGATCAGGTGTGATGAATGAGCTGGGGCGTTGTCATGATGCAGCTGCCAGTTGCGTGCGTCCCACAGCTCCGGTCTCTTGCGCCGAACTGCATCACGAAGATGGCGGAGGACTTCTTGGTAGTACTCCTTATTGACAGTCTGGCCTAGTGGTGCGTACTCATGATGCACAACACCCCGGTAATCGAAAAAAACAGTCAGCATCACCTTCACATTGCTCCGAACCTGTCGTGCTCTTTTGGGCCTCGGTGATGTTGGATGCTTCCATTATGACGCCTGGACCTTGGTTTCCGGGTCATATCCGTACGCCCACGACTCGTCACCAGTGATCACAGTCTTCAGGAACCCAGGATCCCTGTTGGCGCACTCCAGCATGTCCTGCGCGACCTCAAGGCGGAGTTGTTGCTGCCCCGGCGAAAGCAGCTTGGGCACAAATTTTGCCGCTACTCTTTGCATATCCAAATCCTCAGTTAAAATTGTGTTTGTGGAACCTCTGCTGATCCCAACCTCATCAGCAACTTCACGGACGGCCAGACGACGGTCCTCCATGATCAGTGTCCGCACTTTTTCAATGACATCAGCATTTCGGCTCTTTGACGGTCTCCCGGAACGCTGCTCACTGTCCGCCGACATACGGCCATGTTTAAAGCGGTTGAACCACTCTTTAATTTGAGTGACCCCCATTGCATCATCGCCGAAAGCCTGCTGAATTTTGCGAATTGTTTCCGCTTGGGTATCCCCAAGTTTCTGACAAAACTTAATGCAGTATCGCTGCTCCAAGCGTTCTGTCATCTTGAGCGAAACGAGAATGCGACGAACACGTGTTTCACCACTTCGCTATCTGGCAGCCACAGATGCATCTGGCGGTGTTGCGAGTCAGCAAAAAATCACGCATGCGCATGAAAGTCCTTTCTACCACTACGCTCAGCCCCCCCCCCTTTTGGCCATTATTTACAGCGGTAAAAAATAAAGTCGGATACTTTTTGGACATACGGTAATATTTGAACAAAATTTGATTTAAGGATGTGATATTTTAAACATATTAATGTCAAATATGGATCAATATTAATGCATTAACATATTCAAAACTTATTACTATTGTTTCATGTATGCCTGAAGATGACCTAAAGAAAGGGCGAAACGTGTAGTATTAACATTTGCGCTAATAAACGAATTTTGATACTGTAGTATCAGTAGGAAACACCGTTTACATCAGTTCTCTGTTGTAGCGTAGCGGAAGCGTGTCTGTCGGCCGTTACCTAGCACCAGCCGTCTCTTCTGGCTGCACTGTTCCAGTTTTTCAACTGCTATCTTACAATATAATTATGTATTTCACTGTCCCGGAAATTCTGTTGTGCTACAGACGTTAATTTGCCACTGCCGAGTACATATTCTTCATCATGTTTACCATAGGCATATAGCTTTTGTACATGTCGCAGTGTTATTCACCTTCAATTTGATACTGTTTGTGTTAGCGTAGGATGCCCTATAATCCCGTGTACTCTGAAGCGATAGAGGCATGTGTACGTTGGGTTACCATGATTGTTATGAATCTTGAGCTCAATTAATTGAAATGAATTTGCTGAAGCTTCTTGAATTCTGAAGTACTGTAGAGGGTTGCCATTAATATCATAGGAGAAATTCCCAAAACAGTGTCCTTTATCATTAAGGCTGTCTAATCCCCATACAGAGAAATCCTTTGGTGCATTCTTTATTGCTCCTTTGGGCAACAGATCGCGCGAAACATGCTCAATAGACACTGCTGTAATGTTGACCTTACCAATTAGTCGAATCACGACAGCACCTGAGCCTTTGAATGCCCAGCACTCACCAGGCATGACACAAGATTGAATGATATGCTGTACTGAATGTGCCGAAGTTCCAGAATGTGATTTATAGTCCGTGGTACCACGTGTAGATACTATAGAACCACCTAAACTTCCCAAAGCAAAGTCTAGATGGCCTGTCTTAGTAGCATCATAAAATTCAATTTGGTCTTTCACAGTTTTCTTAGATGTTTCTTCGAAGATCCTGAGTACTTCACGTGAATTGTAGTCTCCTATATCCACTCCTCTTAGTACATTTGAGAAATCCCCCTGAAATTGGTCTCTTAAGTTAAGCAGTTCGTTAGAGAGCTCTGTTTTGAGAAAATGTACTTCCTGCTTGAGTACATGAACTTCCATTCCCCCGTCTTTTCTAGTACGCCCAAAGAGAGTGACCTCTTGTACATATGCATATATTGTTCCTGCCACAATGCTCAGTACTGCAATTAGAGTGAGGATTTTATGAAGTTTGCAATTTCTTCTTCCTTGTTCTTTGTTATCCGTCATAATGCAAATTTATATTTTCAAGTGTTAATGACTAGACGCAGGTTATGCATTGAATGTTGAATTCACTGAATGCTTATTTCTCGTGACTACTCATCTTTGCAGCACTTTACTGTTTTATATCCTTTACAAATAACTGGAGCACACTTCAAGTCTTCCTAGTTTGCTGTCTTCACTAGTCGCCTTCTTGTAACAGATCTTAACACTGTTCTCCACTTACGTCCTTACCGTCTAGTACATATCCCACAACTGAACTAAGCTTTGAACTTCGTCCCGCTCATAACACCTCGGCACGGATCAACAGAAAACACATCTGTCCTATTGTTGCATGCGTGTCTGTTGGGGTTTGTTGTTTGTTTCGCGGTCTTTGCCTAGCAACAGGTTTATACAGAACAGTATTGTTGTTGAGATTGTCTGTCCTATCGCCGGGATAGCGCCGTCTGTATAGCGACTGGCTACGGGCTGGACGACCGAGGGATCCGAGTTCTAATATTATTTACGTCGTCAGTTTAAGTCGTCATTGATACGTAGTACAAACAGTAATTTGCTTAGTGGGGGGTGAAGTCCAACTAGGTCCACTCGGCACGGCGGCCACTGATTGGCCTATTGTAGCCTGCCCCGGGTGAGTATGATAATTGAGAATTTGGTGGAATGAAGATTGGCAGGGGAAACCGAAGTACTCGGAGAAAACCCGCCCCAGCGCCACTTTGTCCACCACAGATCCCACTTGACCAGACCCGGGATCGAACCCGGGCCGCCGCAGTGGGAATCCAGCGACTAATGCTTCAGCTATGGCGCGGCCATACAAGCAGTTCCAGGCAGGACCCGTAAGACATATTTTCCTGTAGCATACTTACAGTTCAGTAAATCTTGAGCTGTTAATGTATTACTTAAATAATGTACTTTTATAAACGGGAAATAAAATTGAGAGAGAGAGCGCGCGCGCGCTCTCTCTCTCTTCAATGATATTGTAACGTGGATGGCCCAAGTGTTTCTAGATAACGGAGCGGTAAACACTCCGAGACAGTGTAATGGGCCTACTTTCGTTAAAAGTAACGCACTCCATGGTGCTGAGCCCTTCTTGAGAAGTCGCCAGTTGGGCAGCTACTCAAGAATTTTCTAACATTTTATGGAACCCGAAAGTTCATTACCGTGTTCACAAGAGCACACCACTGGTCCCTATCCTGAGCTAAATCAACCCAGTCTATACCATCCCATCCTCTCTCTCTTAAGATCCATTTTAATATTATCCACCCACCTGCTGTGTGTATCTGGAGGCAATGAAACTCCCCAGACATAGACTTGTGATGTTTTTGCCGAGAATGAATGTGTTGTAATTGCAGCGACTGCTGTCTCTGACCAAGCTGCCGTCGCTAGTAACCTGTGTCACGGAGGTTAATGATCTTTCATTGATTTCAGCTCCTTCCGTTTAGGCATAACTCGTTATTTCTGAAGATCGCTTCTTCCGTATCTGTAATACAAGCATTTTAAGGATTTATTTTTCTGTAATAATGTACATATTTATTCTTAAAGAGATAAGGAAAGACTGCCTCTGTGGTCAGGGTTCCTGGGTACAGATCCTTAAGTCCCGGATTCGGTTCCCGGCGCTACCAGATTTTCTGAGAAGTAGTGGGTTTGGAACGGGGTCCACTCAGCCTCGTGAGGATAATTGAGGAGCTAGATGAATGGAAAAGTAGCGGCTCAGGTCTAGAAAACCGAAATTAACGGCCGTGGGGATTCGTTGCGCTGACCGCACGTTACCCTCTATCCGCTGAAGTTGGCACTAACTTCCCCGACAAGCGGCGGTCGCTCGGTCGGTATACTTCGCTTGCGGACTCAGGCCACGGAGTTTAATTTAAGACATAAGAAATGTTGTTAGGATTCCCAATTGTAGGACATATTTGCCAATATTGCAAGATGGTTGGTTCGTGGGAGTGCCGTCCTGGTTTTGTTTTGAAGCAGTATTGTATTTGCAGCTAATTAATTTGAGGTGATATAAGAGACACACTTTAAATGGAATTTTTAATTCATAACGCGAGACGGTGTTAAAATTTTGACTTATTTTATGTAGGCTTAAAGACTGGCACGGTCTTTTACAACTCAAATATTGGAATCGCTGATTCGAATCCCGCTCAGGGTGTGAATGTTTTTTACAGTTTTTCTTTATTATATACGAGGGGGTACCCAAAAGAAACCGAACTTATTTTTTTTAACTTATTTATTCAAATTTTAAGCACAAACCTTCAATTCCCTTCAAAGTACTCTCCACTTACACTAATACACTTGTCTAGTGTTTTATTCCATTTTTCAAAACATTGTCCAAATTCATCTTTTGAGATGCTTGACAGCGCCTCCGTCGTTTTTCTCCTTCACCTCAGCAACATCAGCAAAACGCTGAAAAAATGTTTTGATAATTTCGGGACTCTTCTTTCAAAGCACAGCATGCTTCCACGCGACCTTGTTTTTGTTCAGCAGTCAGCAGTCGTGGCACGAATTTCGCAGCCACCCTTTTCATTCCCAAATCTTCTGTCAAAATTCGCTGAACTGAGCTCCAAGTCACTCCCGACAGCTCCACAATTTCTTCAATGGTCCGTCGTCGATCTTCCTTGATGATTTCACGAATTTTTTCAACATTTTCATGTGTTCGGGCTATTGCAAAATCGACGATCACACAAAACAGTTGTCACTATAAACTCTGCCGAAACTAGTCCTTACCTTCTTAAGCAACGGTAGTCGGCTTATCGACTCAGGAATGTTAGCTCTATGCGCTCATAGCGGCACAACGCGGTACTACAAAAGCTCTGCCCACAAAAAAATTAGTTCGGTTTCTTTTGGGTACCCCATCGTATATGTAGAGGCCTTTGCGATAGTGCGGTGGCAGCATGTACAATAGACAGACCCATCCTCTCGTCAGAGGGGGCGCTCCACAGAAACAAGACCGTATTTGTCAAATTGTAATGTAATTAATATCTGGGACTCGACACCAAGACTTACTGACTGACCGACCGACCGTCAGTCGCAATGTGACTTTGACTTTGATAGTGCGGTCTTCCCAGGAATCCTCGGGAATGTTTCGTAAGAATGTATAAAATTCCAGTAGTGGAAGCCAAGGCTTAATTAGCGCTATAGCTCCAGGATAGATGATCGTCAATGAATTCCGCAATTTTCTCTGTTCATGTTCCATGGACTACGGCATCTATCCATTCTTCCGTCCGTCGACCCATTCATCCATCCCTGCCCGCTGCCTACACACAGAACAACACAAACACAGAATAAACACTCACAGACATCCATGACTCGAGTGGGATTTGAACTCACGATGCTACTGTTAGAGCGGGCGAAGACGGTTCATGCCTTAGACTACCGGTCACTGTGATCGGCGTTGCAAAGCCTGTGGCTTCTTTATATAGTTGCAGGAAGCATTAAACCTTTCTTTCTCTTGTAAAGCGCATAACTCCTGGTCCCTGACGCCCCAGACCCGGCCCTCATATCGTGTCTGACCGTAACATGGGATGACTCAGTCGGAGGGGGACCAGAATTGATAATTATAAATGAAACAGCAGTTTACCAGTGTAAACGAAACTTGCCGAGTGGAGCTAATTGGGGTACAGAAGATGGTGAAATCGGTTAGCCTCAGCCTGGAGAAACAGGCCGTCTCGACGTGTTGCAGGCGACAGGGCAGGAGGGACTGCAGCAATTGCAGAAATGGCACGAACCGGGCATGCAGGCAGGCACACAGTGCTTCCAAGGTAATCCCTGTTGGTCTGTATGCCACCATTAATCTCGGAAGCCATTTTTTCTGCATTTTATATGCCTGGAGAATCAGTTTTTATTTTCGGTAGTCTGAAATTTGATTAATTGTATCTCAGTCTCTGGTATTTTGCAGAAAAGTCTTGGTTGCTTGTGTTTGTTCATAAAAAGAATTACTTTCTTAGTATTCATTTTCAATTGTGGCAATTACCTTGCAGTAAAAAAGAATCATTAATTTATTTAATAGCATGTTCACAATCTAATCTCGATAATATGGAGTGATAAGTAAATTTGTTGTAAGTAGGTGTCTTGAGTACAGAAGGCATCCACTGATGATACTCTGATAGGCCCTGTAGAGGAATGGTGATGGTTTTAATCTTCGTCATCTGCGGGTTGTGGTAGATCAGACGACCACTGGCTCCTCAATCTTCTTACATTTGGTGGGTTGCTAATTTCTACAACTAGTCTGTTATTGTTTCCGAGTATGCTTTGATGGTATTGTTGACAATATACAAGGTGTGTCCCAAAAGTCATGAAATATATATATATATATATATATATTAAATTTATTGATGATATCGGTACAAAGTGTTAATATTCTTCAAAGTACTGTCCATGAGCATCTACACATTTTTTCCACCGACTCTGCCATGCCCGGTACGCCCCCTCAAAGGCCTCGACGGGAACCTCATTTAAAGCTGTTGTCACGGCCGCTTGGATAGCCTGAATGCTTTCAAAACGGCGTCCTTTGAGTGCAGTCTTGATCCTCGGGAACAAAAAGAAGTCGGCCGGAGCTAGGTCGGGGCTGCGGCAACGCTGCCGCAGCCACCCTACAGCTTCGCCAGGAACTCACGGACGAGCAGAGACGTGTGGCTGGGTGCATTGTCATGATGCAACCGCCAGTTAGCGGCGATGTCTTTTCGCACGCGGATGACCCTATTCCTTAATCTTTCTATAACACCCAC
>NW_019725440.1:67919-167055 GCF_002891405.2 Cryptotermes secundus
TTCGTCCATAACGATGCGATGCACAACAGTTTTTGGAATGTTCAGAGTGTCGGCTAACAACCGGACAGTCATTCGACGGTCAATATTCAACAAGTCACGCACACGAGTCACATTTTCATCGGTTTGGCTTGTTGATGGCCGTCCAGAGCGGGGGTCATCTTCCACTCCTTCCTGGCCCTCCTTAAACTTCTTCACCTACCTTGTAACTTGCACATATGATAGAGCAGACTCCCTATAGGCTTGCTTAAGCAGTTCGTGAGTTTCGGCAGTTTTTTTGATGAGCTTTGTGCAGAACTTGACCGCCCAACGTTGTTCGAATGTATCCGCCATCGCGCGCCGTGACGTGGTCACAAAACACAGGTGCACTAAATCAGCAATACTGACGCCTCCGATGCTCGAGCAGACTGACCTTGGGCGCGCTGTGAAGCTAAAGGCCTCCCCCCCCCCAACCCCACCGGTTCCAGCGCGCTCCGACCAGTACGAGCGCGGGAAAGAAATATATTTCATGACTTTTGGGACACACCTTGTATGTATGTCTTCTAAGACAAATGGGATTTGCAGATCATTGTGGATTGTGAAGTTGGAGACATACCTAGGTGTTTTAGTTACTGAGCACAAGAACTTGGATTCAATTCTTTGAATTATTTTTGTGTTTGATGGCTTTGTACAGCCCCACAGCTGTATACCATATGTCAATATGGGTTTTTTTATATACTTATATAGTAGAAGTTTGTTTTCTGTGGATAGCTTGGATTTACGGCCCAAGAGCCAGGACTTTTCTCCTAGTTTTAAATTTAAGTTCTGGCACTTTGTTTTGACGTGTTTCTGTCATATCAATTTTTGGTCGAGGTATAATCCCAAGTATTTTACTTTGGTTTGAACCGGTATTTGCATATTAATGGTAACCTGCCCGCAAATTATTTAGTTTCATGGTGAGTGTAACTTGCACTGATTTTGTCTGGTTTATTTTGATTTTCCATTTTCTGTACCGTTGCTGCAGGAGGTTTAAGTGATGCTGAAGATGTTGTGAGGCTACTACTGGATCAATATTTGCTGCTAGCAGGGCTGTGTCATCCGCGAAGGTTGCGATTATAGTATTGGCTGCTGTGGGAAAGTCTGCAGTATAGATTAAGTGTAGTAGAGGCCCCATCACGCTTCCTTGCGGTACACCTGACTTCACCTGTTGCTGTCGTGATTAAGTTTCTGTGTCCTTCGTATGCGTGGTTATTTTTTTTTTTTTTGCGAAATCTGCCGACGCTTTTTCTAAGAGAAAAGCACGGTTCTTCAGTGTAACATGAGAAAGGGCATTGTAAGTCTTTCGAAGCGAAATTCGTTCCTTGGTGGACCGTTCATGCAAATTTTACGCATAAATGCACTTTATTCTGTTTTCGAGCCCGTAGCTATTTTGCATGATTCAGAACTCTAGATTCTCATTACCTTCATAATACGGACTAGAAGTCGTGATTGGTGTGTAGTGTGTTTTTAAACACAGATTCAATGTTTTGTGTAAAATGATATACATATGTGGACCACAGTTTAATTCCGAATTCACTCTGGTTATACAGAATGTCGGGTTATGCGGTACCGTAGTTGGTTGAGGCGCTATGCTAGAAGCCGGAAGGTTGCGGGTTCAAGTCCCGATGAGGTCATTGGATTTTTTCAATTGACCTAATCCTTCCAGCCGCACTTTGGCCCTGGAGTCGACTCAGCCTCTAACAGAGATGAGTACCAGAAATATCCTTGGAATATTCCTGTGGGTAAAGGGCGGCCGGCGCATAAGGCTGACAACCTTGCCGCCATCTATGAACCGATTTTCTAGAAAATGTGGGAACCTCAACATCTCACAACCCAGTGGGCCTCCACGGCCTATTACAGGGATTACTTTATTTTTACACTATTTATACAGAATGTCTCATTATTATGTGTCGTATTTTGCAGGATGGTTTCTATACATGAGAGCAACTGAAGCCATGCATATGAATATGTTCCTCTAGGGCCTTCCTTCAGTTGTATTCTAATTTCAGCTTCCATGGCCATACCTTAAATATTTCTGTGGTTTAATGGCTTGTATGTAAGAAGAAAACATGAGAGCTTATTATTAACCTCTTTATTTGTATATCCGTTTACTTACTCTCTTCATGCCTTTCGTACTTACAATCAGCAACGACAGTCTCCCATCATTCTCTAGGCTAGATCCTCACATTTAGCCGGTAGGAGTTGGTGACCACGATTACCGTAATTTTGTACGAACACACTTAAGTGGACTTTTGGAAGATGTGTCCTTCAGTATGCGTCTTCACATGTCATTTCAATACGACTGTACTCCAGTATGTTACAGTCTTGAAGTGTGTCAGTGGCTGTCCGAAAATTATCCTCAACATTGGATTGTTTGCAGATGTGAAGCTCCAGTTTCCTGGCCTGCACGCTCACCTGACTTCAGTCGTCTCTGTTTCTTTACTGTGGGGATATTTTAAAACCAGGGCCTGTGCTACTATAGTAGATACTGGAGAGGGGCTATGGCGTCGAATTCAGAATTTTGCAACTGAAATAAAGAATACACATTGAATCTTCGAAAGCTTTCGAGTGTCTTCTTCACGCAGAGATGAGTTGTCTCTCTTAACGTGAAGCCATTTTGAGCACCTCTTATAAGGAAATACAGGCCACGGAGTTTGTTTGTTAGTTTGTTTGTTTATGTGGACCATCTGTGCCCTTCCATCAGGAGATGTCCAAATGAATTTATGAAATGTTGCGATGTGGGAACATTGTACTTTTTGACTTTTAATTTGTGATTGTGGCAAAGTTAACTGCCCTAACTCCGTTACCATCATTAATTTCGTGTAAACTGTAGTTCTCAGTTGTTGATTTGAAAATCTCTTCTTTACCTACTTTGGCTTTGAAATCACCTAACGGGATTTCCATGTGGTACTAAGGGCACTGAAGGAGTACACGTTCTAGTTCCTCGTAGAAGCTGCCTTTCGTATCATCGGTTTTATCCACTGATGGGGCATGAACATTCAGAACAATTATATCACACCAGAGACATCAACGTATTATTTTCGACATCGTATCACTAAACAAATTTTACTCTCTTAATTGCTGATATCATTCCCTTGGGTACAAAAATCCTGCCATTAATTCATGATTCTTATTCCCATTTCCGTAGAAATTCTGGTTCAGTGCTACCCCTGTCCCGTCAAGACTTCCTGGATTCCTCAAAATATAACTAACTCATGCCTTGCTAATTGTCTTGCAACTGTTCTCAGTGTACCTACTCTATAGAAACTGCTCGTATTCCAAGTGTCAAATTTCATGTCGATTTTTTTTAGCTTAAGTCGTTCCAAGAAATCTGTCCAAATCCTTTGTCATATATAACATTTCGTAACAAGCTGTATTTTGCGGTGAAGAGTATAAGCCCCACGCCCCACGCCCAACCCCCAGAGCTAGAGGACCCCACTTGTGTGGTTGCCTACGACTGTATATTCAGTATATTTGCAGCTGCCTCCGTATCTGGAAGCCCTCTCTGTCCGCAACCGAGGACGCGCCATGCCGTGTTGGTTGACAGGTGAGTCGCTTAACATGCGAACAAAGCATCAGACAATACGAAACCCGCTTATCATTCTGACACAATTTGTGCTCTGCGTTTGAGGTCTAAGAAGGGGCGATGTTAAGAACGTTGTATCATAGGGCTCACATTGTTACAGTAGTGTATGTATAGGCTTTGTGTACAAGTGTTAGGTCCGTGTGACCGTCCCTGTGGTCTATTGGTCAGAGCTCCTGCCTCCAGATCCAGAGATCCCGGGTTCGATTTTCTGAAAAGTAGTGGGTCTGGAACGGGGTCCACTCAGCCTTGTGAGGATAATTGAGGAGCTATTTCAAGAAAATAGCGGCTCCAGTCTACAAAACCGAGATTAACGGCGGTGGGGATCCGTCGCGTTGACCGTGCGACACCCTCTATCCCTTAAAGTTGGTATTAACTTCGCCGATAAGCGGCGGTCGCTTAGTCGGTATAGTTCACTTACGGACTCCAGGCCACGGAGTTTCTTTGTTTGTTTCATCTCTATAGAATCGGATACGCATTGACTACATTTGCTTCCCAACTGCGTTACTATCGATCTCTGCTGGACGCTTCGGTCTTCATTTACTGCATATACATATCTGCCATTGATGGAAATAATCGTAAGGAAAGTTACAATGCATTTAGTTTTGGTTTATAGTTAGCATTATTGCTATTAACTTGAGCCGGGATAATTCGTCGGTATAGCGACTAGAATACGGGCTCACAGCCGAGGGATCGGGATTTGATTCCTGACAGAGAGATTTTCCTCTCCTCCATAACGTCCAGACGGGCTCTGGGCCCCACTCAGCCTCCTATACAATGGGTACCGTTAGTTGTTTCCCTGGGAATAAAGTGGTAGGGGCTTGAACCTAGCCACTCACCTCCAAGAGCCGGGGATAAGAATGGTGGAGCTATGCTTCCACTCCCCCATACGTTTACATGATGTGGTGCTTGGGTGCCCAGGGATAACGTTACCGTTAATTTACAGATATTAACTGCATGGGATCATAAAATATTCTTTGTGTATTTCGTTAACATTTATTTAAAGGTACCTGTTCTTACCACAGAGAACTCTCGATCTTGCTCAGAGAATGCTCCTTACGACTTGTCTCTGTAATGGAGTTGCAGTGTGGTTCCTATGAGGTAGGAACTGAATTTTTAAGTATTATTTCATGCATCGAATGGTTAACTGTATCGAAGACTTGTAGAAAGCCATGTAAGTCTTAATAATATTTACTTTTAGGTCATGCCCTTTTTTACGATAAGCATTTAAATAGGATTTATATATTTGTTGGATTTTACATTCTCATAACTCTGGCTGTGGAGTTACTGTAACGCCGACCTACACGGCGTTGCTTGATATATTTGTATACAGGGGATGGACAAAAATATGGAAACACCCAACAAAAAACACATTACCGTGACTAATATGGTGTAGGACAACCTCAGGCTTGCAGAACTGCCTGCAGTCTCCTTGGAATGGATAAATAGAGTTACTGTATGATTTGCAAGGGAATCTTATACCATTCTTCCTGAAAAAACATGGTAAGTTCTGTTATAATGATGGAGGTGGATAGCGCGCACGCAGATTGCTCTCCAAAACAGACCAAAAAGGCTCAGTAATATTGATATCTGACGATTCTGGGAGCCATGGCAGACGTGACACTTCATCTTCGTTCTCAGAAAACCAGTCCTGGACGATGTGAGCTATGTAAACACAGGCATTGTTGGCTTGGTAAATGGTATCACCATTAGGGAACAAAGTTTGCACCATGGGATGGACCTGGTCACCCAAAATGGTCACATAGTCGTTGGCAGTGACGTGACCTTTCAGAGTAATGAGGGGTCCGACAGAATACCACGATATGGCTGCCCATACCATGATCGAAGCCCTGCCATATTTCACTCTTGGCAGCAAACAATCTGGATCGTAAGCTTGGGATGGCGTTCTCCAGACGTAAACTCGGCCAGAAGTCGAAAACAATGTGAAGGTGGACTCATCCGACCAAATGACCGTCTTCCATTCCTCCATAGTCCAGGTTTTATGACTTCGGCACCACATTCTCTTCGTAGTGGCATTTTGATCACTGATGAGTGGCTTTGGAATTGCAGCTCGTCCAGAAATACCCTACTTGTGGAGTTCCCTTCGTACTGTTTCGGTGCTGACAGGGTTTGTGAGTGTGACATTGAGTTCAGCAATCACTTTTGCAGCTCTGGTCTTCTTATTTTTCGTCACAATCCTACGCAATGTTCGTCTGTCTCGATCATTCAACACACATTTCCGTCCACGCTGGTGTTTATCGGATGCGGTTTTTTCAGTCCTCCTGTATGTGGTCATAATCTTGGATACTGTGCGTCGCGAAACACCAAAAACCTCGGCTACCTTGGTTCGGAAGAACCCACCATATGGGCCCAACAATTTTCTCGCGTTCGAATTCTGTTAGCTCTGACGTGATGCACAAAAAAATTGCACAGAACTCTGTCTCGACAACAAATGAAGCTTGCAACGTATTGCGGAGTTTGTACAGGTAGTGGTGTTGGGCAGATACGACAGCGTGACCTACAAACGTTGCTAAAATAAACACTTCAATTCAGGCATGCATTTCACGAGGTGTTTCCGTATTGTTTCCATCCACTGTATATACGAATCTCTTATTGTCTAGACCAGTGTTCCGCAATCTTTTTCTACTCGCGGCACACCATGAAGTATCCATGACTCAACACGGCACACCAAAATGTTATTCCCCTCAAAAACGCATGATATCAGACAATATAAATACGTAACGTGATCAACTTATTACTATAATATTATTGTCCCGTGTTGGGTGTATAACGCGACAAATAACTTCACGCCTTATTAGATGTAGCGAATTTTAGTTCACACTCTCTCATACAACCACACAGTTTACGATCTCACAGCTACTGCTATCTGCAGTATTAGAATTACTTGGCCTGCGAAGGCTTGACTACAACTGACTGATTGACTGACTCACTGCTGGCTAACTCGTAACTAACTTGAATAGTCTTCGCTGCTCCTTATTTAGCCCCGTTATGGACAGCACAGAAAACAGTTACGTAATAGGCACCACTGTTGTCTGACGGCGTGTTTGCCGACAGCCTAGCAACGCTGTCGGGAGTTGTTTACTGCTGAGTAGCAACGGCGGCATCCCGTGTTACGTCACCGCTGGGGAGGGAGGGGGCGTCGTCCATAGCGCAACAAGTCACATTATTATATTGTTATTTTATTATCATTAAACAGAAATCGACTCGTGCATTTATTAGCAATTAATGAACTTTAATTCACTGTAGAGTGTAGGAAATACACTTCTATTACTGTTGAAGTAAATACAGTAATTCTACTCATACCTTCAATGTGATACTTGCGCCTGCGTAGCTGCACACAGGCGACTGATCCATGGTGGAATCGTTGACAACGCAAGTCTCATTTCTTCATCGATACATTTGAGCCGCTCCCTCTTTGATGTCTTAATTTCAGTTAACGTCGGGAAGCCCAGTTCACACAAATATGTAGTTGAAAATGGCAGTAACACATAACTGTCATCTCGGAGATAGCCGGGCATTCACTCCTTATTGCCAACCAAAACGTATCCAAAGGCGCTTCGAGAAGTTTTAGTTCCAATATTCTGTCTGCTTTAAAATCTGCGAGTTCCTCTTGTATATTAATCGGAAGATGATCTGAATTCACAACAAATGGATCACTAACCCAGTCGAAATCTTGTACACTCTCTCCAAAATACTTATTGAATTTCTGCTGCAGCATTTCTAAATGTTCTTTAATTTTGTCCATCACCACTTTATTGTCGTCAGCAAGCGGCCATACCGTCGGGGACATCTCAAACGACCCATCTGTAATTCTCTAACTAACAACCAAAATTTGCGATCTACTTCAGAGCACAGCTGTGATAGAACTGAAACAATTGTAAAACGCGGTATCTCTACTCTTCAAACGGAATAAGTGACACTATACCGACTTATTTTTGAAATATTTATAATTTTAAATGAAGTCCAACAATCGGTGGGTGCATTGTTACAGGAAGAAAGTCATAAAATTGAAGAAGCTCTAACTACTAACAAACAGGGACAAATACCGAAACAGCGTTATAAAAGACAGGAAACCCCATATTAATCCCTGCAGTTTTAGGGAAAATCACGTACACAGGACATGCGGCAAGCATATCAAAGAAGCTGCGTAGATGCGAGAAAAATAAAAATAAATCAATAATGAAAACTATGATATAACAACAACTATGAGTAAATAATTTACGTTTAATTTCTTAGAATACAACATTACTGTACATAAAAAATCACAGCATGTAATAAAGAATGAACAAACATCATCTTATTTAATCAGTGCAATGGCTGAGAATAAAATACAAGCATATGAAACACGGTAACTGGAATAAAATAAAACGAATAAAATTTTACAATTAATTTCTTACAATAGGTAAAAGTTCGCGTCACACCTTTCACCTTGTGACGGCACACTGGTTGCGGAAAACTGGTCTAGACTGTATAGCGTGGAATGGTTGGACGTTTCATAAATGATGAATTGGAAAGAATTTGGAAGTGGTGGTGGTCTGATGGAGATACTGTGCTGTCATTTGTCTGGAGAGGCATAGAAAAACCACCATGAACCTGACAAAACCCGGTAGAGTAAACAATTTTCTCTTCTCCACATCCTTCACACCAGTTCACGGACCTACCCAGCCCCATATCCAGTGTGTACTGGGGGCTCTTTCCCCACGGGTAAAGCTGCAGGGGCGTGAAGCTGACCACTTACCTCCATCAGGTGCCTAGGTCATACGGCTTCTTGGCGTAGTGCTTAATTAGTTAAGCACAGGGACAATTTTACCTTACTTTATTCTTAATGTGAACCTCCGGTACCAGATTTCGTTGATAGCCGTGTCCTGTAATTCTGGAGTTGAAGCACGTGGATGAGAGGCAGTTGTTTCGTTCCAGGACCACAGAATTTATCGAAATGATCTACATTCTGTCTTTAAGTTTGCGTGAGTGTTTACGTCCAAAGTAACTTTACCGTAACAGATCTACCACGGTCGTCTAAGTCCTTCACATTGTTTCTGACGCGAGTTCTTCGGTATGGCGTTTGACATGGTCAGAATAAAACGCAGTCCGAAGACGTCCTTTGTCTAATCTATTTTTGTAAGTCTGTCAGCTTTCATCAATAAAACATCTTCCCTGGATGACCCGGATGCTTGAGACATGCAACGTTTCTACAGACATCTGTACACTCTTGGCGCACATTCGTGGAAACATATTATTAACGGAATGATCTATTCTTATCTTGTTCTGATGTTGAACTTGTTAATGTTATCGAAAACATCCTACTCTTCCATATGTAGGAGTACCGAGTTTATGAAGATTTATACCCAGAAGATGGAAGAAGCACATTTTTCCGAAACGTTGGTACTTATCTACCAAATTGCTTTGCGTCACATTCCTGTATACACTAATCTTCGTGGATTAATTAATGAATTTAAAATAGACTTAACAGCAATAATTACTTGGTACTTTTTTTAACAGATTGAGCGAATGAAACCAGATTACGAAAACGTAAACGTTATTTGAACTAATGTCCAAAATGACGATCTTGCACATCAGATGTAATGGTTTTCTCCATCGTGGCGTAGATACAGACATGTCCTCAATTGACTATATTGCCATGTCTCGGTCGGCAGACTTTTCAGAAAATGGGATGTGACATCTGGGCTCGAGGGAGAGGAAGGCATATGAGACTTGTCAGACCTATGAAACATTTAATTGACCGCCTCCGTGGTCTAGTGGTCAGAGTTCCTGGCTACAGATCCAGAGGTTCCGGACTCGATTCTCGGCGCTACCAGATTTCCTGAGAAGTAGTGGGTCTGGAAGGGGGTCCACTCAGCCTCGTATGCATAATTGAGCTATTTCAAGGCAATAGCGGTTCCGGTCTGGAAAACAGAGATTAATGGCCGTGGGTATTCGTTGCGCTGACCCCGTGATACCCTCTATCCGCACTCGAGGGAGAGGAAGGCATATGAGACTTGTCAGACCTATGAAACATTTAATTGACCGCCTCCGTGGTCTAGTGGTCAGAGTTCCTGGCTACAGATCCAGAGGTTCCGGACTCGATTCTCGGCGCTACCAGATTTCCTGAGAAGTAGTGGGTCTGGAAGGGGGTCCACTCAGCCTCGTATGCATAATTGAGCTATTTCAAGGCAATAGCGGTTCCGGTCTGGAAAACAGAGATTAATGGCCGTGGGTATTCGTTGCGCTGACCCCGTGATACCCTCTATCCGCACTCGAGGGAGAGGAAGGCATATGAGACTTGTCAGACCTATGAAACATTTAATTGACCGCCTCCGTGGTCTAGTGGTCAGAGTTCCTGGCTACAGATCCAGAGGTTCCGGACTCGATTCTCGGCGCTACCAGATTTCCTGAGAAGTAGTGGGTCTGGAAGGGGGTCCACTCAGCCTCGTATGCATAATTGAGCTATTTCAAGGCAATAGCGGTTCCGGTCTGGAAAACAGAGATTAATGGCCGTGGGTATTCGTTGCGCTGACCCCGTGATACCCTCTATCCGCACTCGAGGGAGAGGAAGGCATATGAGACTTGTCAGACCTATGAAACATTTAATTGACCGCCTCCGTGGTCTAGTGGTCAGAGTTCCTGGCTACAGATCCAGAGGTTCCGGACTCGATTCCCGGCGCTACCAGATTTCCTGAGAAGTAGTGGGTCTGGAAGGGGGTCCACTCAGCCTCGTATGCATAATTGAGCTATTTCAAGGCAATAGCGGTTCCGGTCTGGAAAACAGAGATTAATGGCCGTGGGTATTCGTTGCGCTGACCCCGTGATACCCTCTATCCGCACTCGAGGGAGAGGAAGGCATATGAGACTTGTCAGACCTATGAAACATTTAATTGACCGCCTCCGTGGTCTAGTGGTCAGAGTTCCTGGCTACAGATCCAGAGGTTCCGGACTCGATTCTCGGCGCTACCAGATTTCCTGAGAAGTAGTGGGTCTGGAAGGGGGTCCACTCAGCCTCGTATGCATAATTGAGCTATTTCAAGGCAATAGCGGTTCCGGTCTGGAAAACAGAGATTAATGGCCGTGGGTATTCGTTGCGCTGACCCCGTGATACCCTCTATCCGCACTCGAGGGAGAGGAAGGCATATGAGACTTGTCAGACCTATGAAACATTTAATTGACCGCCTCCGTGGTCTAGTGGTCAGAGTTCCTGGCTACAGATCCAGAGGTTCCGGACTCGATTCCCGGCGCTACCAGATTTCCTGAGAAGTAGTGGGTCTGGAAGGGGGTCCACTCAGCCTCGTATGCATAATTGAGCTATTTCAAGGCAATAGCGGTTCCGGTCTGGAAAACAGAGATTAATGGCCGTGGGTATTCGTTGCGCTGACCCCGTGATACCCTCTATCCGCAAAAGTTGGCACTAACTTCGCCGACAAGCGGCATTCGCTCGTTAGGTATAGTTCGCAGTAACGCCTCTATTGATTTATTTGTTCGAAGTTTAATGAACGGCTCTGCGGAAGCTCTGGGACTATAATGTAACGCCGAATGATTCAGAATTATAATGAATTCGACGTGATGAGGAAGGAAGTGACTGGAGCCCATTTTATGCTATCTTGGCATTTGCCTGGACGGACTGAGGAAATCCACCAAAAACTCAGGATAATCGGTGTCCCAGCCAAGCTTCGAACGGGTCACCAACTGATTACAAGTCAGAAATGCTTCCGTTTGAACAAATTTGCTCGGCAAAATAACCGAGTAGACAATGTGTTTCCATCATACTTGAATATATTTAATATATCAGACGGTTACATAAGTGTCGTGTTTAGAATTGAGACTTAGTTGCGTCCTAAGAGAACCAGTAAATGTAATGTTGTCCCTGTGCTTAACTAACTAATCACTACGCCATGAAGGCGTATGGGGGAGCGGATGTATAGATTCACATTTTCTTAACCTCGGCACTAGTTGGAGGTGAGTGGTCAGCTTCACGCCGCTGCCGTTTTACCCGTGGGGAAAGAACCCCCGGTACCCATTGGATAGGAGGCTGTGTGGACCCCAGAACCGGTCTGGACGCTGCGGAGAAGAGAAGCATCTTGACTTTACCGGGACTCGAACCCCTACCCCTCGGTCGTCCAGCCCGTAGCTAGTCGCTATCCCGGCTTCTAATAGAACCAGTATGTGAAAGTAAAGTTATCCCAGTGCGTAATTAATTGAGCACCACGCCACGAAGACGTGTGGGGGAGTACATGTATTCCTATCCTCGGCACTGGATGGAGATGAGTGGTCCGGCCGCTTTACTTCTGAGCATAGAACCTTGGTGCCCGTTAGATTATAGACTATTTTTTAATTTTTATGGTTTTAAACGACTTGAGTATACACTGGTCATAGCGCAGTGAAATTTTTCTTTCAGTGCTTCACCTCTCTTTCGGATTTCGTAATCTAAAACTATTATGTAGTTTTAAGAGTCATTTGTTNAGCTTCACGCTTCGGCCGCTTTACTTCTGAGCATAGAACCTTGGTGCCCGTTAGATTATAGACTATTTTTTAATTTTTATGGTTTTAAACGACTTGAGTATACACTGGTCATAGCGCAGTGAAATTTTTCTTTCAGTGCTTCACCTCTCTTTCGGATTTCGTAATCTAAAACTATTATGTAGTTTTAAGAGTCATTTGTTCACGTTTCTTCGTCTAGGACCATGAGTAAATCAGCTGGGTAAACAACTCTCATAGCTTGATTCTAGTTGTTGAGTGTGTAGAATAACAGGTCTACCCACCAAGATGCTGACGCGTCAGTGTCACCATTGTATCCCGTCCTTTAGATCAAATGTCAGAAACTAACTCCTTTTGTCTCCTCATAGTTTGTTATTCTTTTGACAAAGCATTCGCTTCCAGTTACTTCTCTGGTCACATGTTTCTGACAAAGCGAGAAATTTGTTTTTCTCTTGCATGTTCGATTTAATTGACAGTACCAGTTATATGGATTGAAACAAATATTCTTTATAGAGGCTTGCTCTTACCAGAAGAGTTCTGTCTTCTGGGATATAGCGCCATGTAGTCTGTTGAAAGTCACCGAACGTAGCAGGTAGCAAGCAGAACAAGCTTGCTACTGCTTCACGGTGGTATTTTTGGCTTATTTTTTGACCCTGAAGATGTAGGCGATATATTCCTCCTAAACGTCATTTGACTTTCAGCAGCCTATACGGCGTTATATCCAAGAAGATAGAACACTTCATAACCACCAGTGCGAGAACGTCAGGGTCTAGACTGCTGTTACCAATTTTTTTGATTGAGAGAAGTTATTCCTAAGTCACTGAGACTCGTTATCCCGTTTGTGAAAGGCAGTTTTTGTCATTAGGTGTTTTCTCATTTCGGTCCTTCGTCCCACAGACAAAACAAACTCCTTGGTTCTAGTCCGCAACCGAGCTATACCGACCGAGCGACCGCCGCTTGTCTGCGAAGTTAGTGCAAATTTTACCTTATAGAGGGTGTCGCGTGGTCAGCACAACGAATCCCCACGGCCGTTAATTTCGGTTTTCTAGACCGGAGCCGCTATTTCCTTGAAATAGCTTCTCACTTATTCTCACGAAGCTGAGTGGATCCCGTTCCGGACCCACTACTTCTCAGAAAATCTAGTAGCACCTGGAATCGAACCCGTACCTCTGGATCTGTGCACCAAAAAGGCTTTTCGCTGGTTGAGAAGAATTGTCCAATTTCGAACGTTCATAATAACATTACATGAAATGAGCAAAGAACACAGCTGCACTTTCCCTTATTTCCAAACAAAACCCATCGAATAATGTCCATCGGAGAAAGATTTACCGGCGACACAGGTGTCCCTGTCAGTAGATCACCAGCATCAACTCACTATGTGTTTCGTGTTCAGCGATGGCTTTACGGCTGTACGGCCGGTAATTCCGAGCAGAAAACCCAAACAAAGTTTTCGTTGCCATCCTGTGTCTTCTGGAAGGGGTGCTGTTCCCATGTCATTGCATAGCCATGGTACTTTTAGGGAGCTGAGAGCAGAGAAGTCCCGCGGCATAAGCTGCCCTTAATATTTATCACTACATTCGCCTTAAATTTCATTGGCTCATTTCTCTCTTTTTCGAATACCTGATCGTTTTCAAAATTCAGAATGTCATCATCTGTCATCTGTCACAATCTACTTGGAACAGTGTAGTGAAAGGTAAAGGGGACCGTGCGCTTAACTAATTAATCACTACGCCATGAAGGCGTATGGGGGAGTGGATGTATAGATCCACATTTTCTTGATCTCGGCACTAGCTGGAGGCGAGTGGTCAGCTTCACGCCCCTGCCGCTTTACCTCCGGAGAAAGAGCCCCTGGTAACAGTTGGATAGGAAGCTAGGTGGGCCCCAGAGAGACTTGGAGAAGAAAAAGTTCTTGACCCTACCGGGACTCGAACACTGACCCCTCGGTCATCCAACCCATAGCCAGTCGCTATACCGAATGCGCTATTCCGGCTCCGGGAGCAGAGTACTACGTATCTCATTTATGATGATAGCCTCTGTATTGGTCCGTTTTGTTTAATTGTGAAACTAATGACTACTGTTGAGCACGGGTAGTAACTAGGCTTTCATTGCTGCTGTCAGTACATACAGTACAGTATAAGTCAGGAGACTTAGAAAGCAATTTCTCATGCTCCAAACTGATGTAAGATGTCATGATGCAGAATAAATATATACAGAATGCGCTGTATCGAGCGGTCAGTCTCTGATAGGATACTTCAGTGGCTTTCAGAGAAGTAAGTGCGTCTCCCTTGATAACTTTCTGACACACTAGATTGATTTTAACTAAATTTGGTCCTGAGGTATTTCAAGGTAATCATGAAGACATCCTGAAATGGAACAGCAGCCGGCCTTCTTTCGGTCTTTGAATGATGCAAAAGAGATTTTTTTGTTGGAACAGTCTGAGTCAAAAGGCAAGGACTTGACTTAAATATATATAGAAATAGAGGAAATCTGAGCACAAAATTATAGAGTTTGACGCTACCATAACCTCGTGGCCGATTTCCCACTTACATAGGTGGATAGATTAATTACATTTTAGGATGCAGTCAACGTTTTTAGGACCAATTATAGGTTGTATGGCTGCCAAGATCACTACACTTAACGTTATACGGCATGCAGATCGGTTCTGAACCGATGGTGAACTAATACAGATGTCTAATTCGCAGCAGCATAGTTTGTTAACCCCGGAGGTAATTAAACGGTCTGTACTCCTGGCTGGCGGACACTGGCGATCAGCTGCTTGAGGACTGAACATTACGTGTTAAGCTTAGACGCGGAGTGCAGTTTTTTTTTTTTTTTTTTTTTTTTTTTTTTTTAATTTAAAATTTCTTTTCACCTCAAAACAAAAAGCAAAATGTATGGGNTCAATTTACAATCTACTTGACACTGCAAGTAATAAGCAAATGTGATGGGTGCTTATGTCGTGAAGGCGGCAGCTGCCCAGTGGCAGTACTCTACCTTTTAGTTATATAGGTCTTCTGGCCAGGTTGTCCTCAGTCGTCTTGCTGCTGGGTGCGGTTTCGTTAATTCAACGATTAGCGGGTTCTCGTGTCCTGTTATCCGAGTACGGTGTCTGGTGGCATGTTTTCTGATCTCTTCCGTGATGAAGGGTATGTTGAGGTCGTTGTGGGTAGTTCTGTTTGTTACGTACCATGGTGCGCCTGTGATTCTTCGTAGTGTTTTCGAGAGCTCAGACCACTGCGCTCTGTTTTGTTTACATGCCGTATTGCGTAAGAACAGAATTTAAAATTGCCACTTACCCAGACGAATGTACCCATGTAAACAGGAGAGGAGAAAGAATCAGCTGGTGTGAAGCAGACACGATTCCTGTACGGTATTTAACTCAGCGACAAACAGGAGTGGAGTACGCATTTTCCAAATGCGTTCGTTGCTGTTTTTCGTGCCTAATTGGCCTCGGTCCCGTTTTTTGCAGATGCGGATCTGTTGCTACGGAGCTAAGTACACTACATACATTGCACTGCAGAAATTTATATTTTCTTGTGTTTCAATTATACCGCCTCTGTGGTCTAGTGGTCGCAGTTCCTGGCTACAGATCCAGAGGTCCCGGGTTCGATTCCCGGCGCTACCAGATTTTCTGAGAAGTAGTGGGTCTGGAACGGGGTCCACTCAGCCTCGTGAGGATAACTGAGGAGCTATTTCAAGGATAAAGCGGCTCCGGTCTAGAAAACCGAGATTAACGGCCTTGGAGATCCGTTGCGCTGACCACGTGAAACCCTCTAACCGCAGAATTTGGCACTAACTTCGCCCCCAAGCGGAGTTGTTTGAATATATGTTTAAATGTTGCTCTGATTTTAAAACATTTTGTATCCTAATTCGTGTATGAAATGCTGTTTCTATATTTGCATCTTGGAACAATTTAGGAATTTTCGTGACCTCTTTTCCAGTGTATGCGAAGGTGGCTCATTTGGTGATTGTTGTTTGGTTGCTTAGTTTGTTGTTGTGGGAGTCGATACATGTGGCAATACTTGCACACAACGTATTGATTTGTTTGTTATAGAATTTTTGTGTTGACTGATACATGAAGACTACCATATACGTATAATAAGATGGATACAGAAAAGATTAGAAAATCCGTTTTCTTTACGCCAGATACATGTGCATTGTACTGAAGTGAGTGATCTGTGTACAGATATTCTTAAGACGAAATGTGTTTACAAACATTTTTCAATATACAAAACTTGTATGCAGGAGCACATAAAATAAAAGAATATTCTGAGGCATTTGTGCAAAGTGGTTCTTAAAATAAACCAAATGATATCAAAACGTTTCGATAAAATTAGCACAGGCTTACCATACAAAGTTTCATTGAAATCTCTTTCTGGGCACAGGCAGACACAAGCTGGAAGGTCGCGGGTTCACGTCCCGATGAGGTCATTTTTTTTTCAATTGACCTAATCCTTCCGGCCGCACTATGTCCCAGGGGTCGACTCAGCCTCTAACAGAAATGAGTACCAGGAATTAATTAAATAATTTTCCTGGGGAGTAAAGCGCGGCCGGTGCGTAAGGCTGACAACGTTACCGCCATCTTTGAGCCGATTGTCTAGATAGTGTGGGACCCCCAACGTCTCACAACCCTATGGGCCTTCATGGCCTGTTACAGGGATAGCTTTACTTTTTACTTTATTTATCTATAAGTATAAAGAACAAAAGTTTTAAATTCGTCAGTATTTTAGGTCATGCACAAACCTTTTTCAAATGAAGGAGTTTTTGAGGACTCTGTGAAGTCCGATTAGTTTCAGATACAATGAACCGGTACGTACCAAAACGAATAAATTTGCTTGCCAACATAGTGTATACCCCAGTATAATCTTTCATTGAAATTCGTTCATTAGTTTCAGAATGAAGAATGCAAAATGGACTGATGTAGGAGACACAATCTCCCTGTCGTGTGCTCATTCTGTTCACTCTGGCCAAGCTCGCACATGGAATAAATAAAACTGAATTCTTTAACCCATATCTCTGTCATAGTCATGAAGAAGGCTCCTTGACAGTAGGGTTTGGGAATATTTTTGTTTCTTTGTGGGTGCACGCGGTAGCGTAGTTGGTTGAGGCACTTTGCTACAAGCCGGAAGGTCGTGGGCTCGGTTCCCAATGAGGTCATTGGATTTTTCAGTTGACCTTATCCGTCCATCCGCACTATGGCCCTGGGGTCGACTCAGCCTCTAACAGAAATGAGTACCAGGAGTCTTCCTGGGTGTAGAGGGCGGCCGGCTCCTAAGGCTGATAACTTTACCGCCATGACGTCTCACAACCGTATGGGCCTCCATGGCGTGTTACAGGGGCGGCTTTACCTTACCTTCTGTTTCTTTGTGCAAGTTAATTCCAATCTAAGAGTAGGAACCAGTATCTGGCTATTCCAGACAATGCTTCATGCGATGATGGTAGAACGTCTTCTGGGTGCAAAATCTTGAAACACAATTACTCTTACGCAGGGCATTTTCCAGTCTGTGGTGGCACTGGATCTCGCGGAATTCTCGTATGGTTTGAGAATAAACTAGAACCTGCATTGTTGTATCCTGTTTGTGGTGCTTAGAAACAAAAATTTAGGGGTTACCATCACACGAACAAATGTTTTTATTATTCCACTCACAATATGTTTCGGCGCAGATAGGTCTTCATTATGTGATTTGTGAGGAATTATGGCAGTCGTAGTGCCACGCGTTGGGTTAAGGTGGACGCAGCTACTTACCAAGAATCGCCGTGTAGCGACTCCGAAGGATTAGGTGGAGACGTAGCCTCTCCTTGGGTTGTTGAACGACTGTGATGTTCCGAAGTATGATGTACTGGGCGCCATTCGGTCGGGAACATGAAGCTTTTCTACAGGTCGTTACTTGGGTCTTGGGTTTCATCAAGGCAGTCAACAAAACCCACGACAAACTTAAAGACACACTTTATTTAATTTATATATTTACATTATTAGTGACAATTATGACTATGTATAGTCCTTTGTTCTCCTTTTGAGGAGAGACACACACGTCTTGACAGTTTGCGAGCTAGGCTTTGCCTATTCTGAACAAAGGAAAGCGTGTCACGTCGCCGGCTACTAGGATGATGTCATTTTTGTAACCAGCATTTCTGATTGGCTATACCCAGGAAGTACCGAACTAATTACTTGTGAAGCTTTCATCATGTTTTACCGGGCAAAGGGAGAAACCCTGAATGATCAGCTTCATGAGAAGTCATGCGTCATTACATCATCCCCCACTTAATGTATAGCCCATAGCGTAATACAGCGCATGGTGACTTAACGCAGTTCAACAATTCATAATTTAAACCTTATTTTTAAGACAGGCGGAGAGAACAAATGTTTGGCTAGCGGATGCCAGCGAAGTTCAAAGATCCGTGTTACGTACGCTAACGCGTAAACCAAGTTTTCGGCACACGAGAAATTTTTTTCCGCGTACGGTTATCGCGTCGGAGACTTACGAATATCTGTATTTTCCAAATCAATATGAACTTTGTACCAGTGGCTCAAGAACTTTTATTACTCGCCTACTGAAAAATCGACCGCCTCTGTGTTCAGTGGTCAGAGTTCCTGGCTACATATACAGAGGTCCGGGTTCGATTCCCTGCGCTACCAGATTTTCTGACAAGTACTGGGTCTGGAACGGGGTTCACAGCCTCGCGAAGATAATTGAGGTGATATTTCAAGGAAATAGCGGCTCCCATCTAGAAAACCGAAATTAATGGCCGTTGAGATTCGTTGCGCTGACCACGCGACACCCACTATTCGCTAAGTAGGCTCTAACATCGCCGACAAGCGACGGTCGTTCGGTCGATATAGTTCGCTAGCAGACTAAAACCACGGATTTCTTTTTTACTGAAAAATCTGGGAATCGGGTTAGCGCAGTCGATATAGCGACTGGCTACGGGCTGGACAACCGAAGGGTCCGAGTTCGAGTCCCGGTAGGGGTCTAGAATTTTCTCTTCTCCACGTCATCCATACCTGCTCTGGGACCCACTAAGCCTGCTGTGCAATGGGTACCGGGTGCTCTTTCCACACGGGTAAAGCAGCCGGGGCGTGAAGCTGACCACTCACCTGCAGTTAGTGCCGTGGTCAAGAAAATGTAGATTTATACATCGCTCCCACATACACCTTCATGGCGTAATGCTTAATTAGCTAAGCACAGGGACACCTTTACCTTTTACGTTACTGAAGAATCGAAATATATGAATCCATTTCTAATCTCCCCCCCCCCCGCAATGATTTCTCCCATACTGTCAGTCAACCCCGTTTCCCACACTGCCATGGCCCACACCATAACATAGAGCGAAGTGCCTAGAGCTGATGTACAAAACACTTCCCTTCCGGAAGGAATGTGTGGTAATCAGGCGGTGTAGGTTGTGATTTCATTTTATTAATTTGTGGTTTATTTCACGATGCAACCATTGGCTTAGCAGGTCTAGTGCGAGTATAGGCTATAAGAAAAGAACATTTTCTTTAATTAAATATGTAGAGCAGCATCACACAGTAACATTTTTGTGTTTGAACTTGCCTTAAAATAATGCCGACACACAAATCCCCACAATTATGCGTCTTATCCGACGAATCCACGAAACGTTTTATTGTTTCACGAACTACAGGGTTTTCTGCTAAATACCTCTCTATACTGACAGTTCTGTATTCTCACAAGTGCTAGTGGTATTCAACCTTTTTCGTTCTTGTACCCACATATATAGTTTCTCTTCAACCTTGACCCCCCGAAGTTGTTGGTGTATAATTCAAGTTATACACAGTCTATAATCTACATCTAATCTAAATTAAATAAATTACACATCCAAAATAATGTATTAAATAATAAGTTTCAGATGCGAAAATGGAGAATCATGCTATTAAATAACAAATATATTATTGCCCATCATATAAAAATTAATAAGGGAACAAAGGTATTTTAGCTCTGATTAAATATTTTATCAATTAATGAGATTCTGACCTGTTAATGAGATGATTGAGCTTGTTTCTGGCACACCATCACACCAATTCGGAACGAATTTTAATTTTACGTACCCCATAAGATGTCTTCGCGTACCCCCGGGGGTACGCGTACCCCAGCTGGAAGACCATTGCTGTATGCTGACTGCTCCATTAATGCTGGTAAATCATCTTGCTTATAGTATCAAAAAATTAAAGTGGATACAGCCGCCATTGCAAAGACGACAGTATAACTCACAGTCCACATAATGGATTTTGTTATCAGTAGTGGGGTCATAAACGCTGAACCGTCACTATTAATAACAAGTGTTTTACTGGTAAATTTGCTTTGCCACTTGCCCCATCCCCAGAAATTGTACTCAGTACAGACTGTCTCCGAGCATGGGCTGTGGCACAAAGAGGGTACGGGAAGACGGAGGATGGAAAGGGCATAGGTGGAGTACAAGGAAGAACTGGGTTCTCTCCGCATGCGCTATCGCTTGGTAGTTATTCCTTCCCTCCACGTGTCTCTGTTGGCTACCAACCCAAGTTTGTATTTGTAACTGCCAACGAAACTGAGATATTTTGCTGCAACTGCACGTTCTGATGTTAAGGAGTATAGCTATGAAAATATATCTTCTTTTGACGAGCTTCTTGCTCTGTCACACAGAATTACTGAGTTTTTGGACCTTTTTCCGTCGTTCGGAATTCTAGGTAATAGAGGACATGACGTTTCGGAAACTGGATCTGTTTCCGTCTTTAGCTGAGGACGGAAGATATCTACTCAGTTGGGCCCTTTAGAAAGAGCTAATCTCAATTACTGGACAACTGCTGTCAGATTACCCATCTATTTCAACATATAAGACTAGGCTAGTTCAGCGGTAGTTAACAAGAAATCATAAAATAAAAATTGTGATAGAGCACGCACATGAGTGGAACTAGGTTGAAAAAGGAGGTAGAAATTTCTGTTAGAAACCTAGCTGACAAAAACCAAGTGCATGAGCACCAATGCGAAGAAATGGGTAAAAATATTGTGAAGACATGTAATATCTACCACTAGTGCCATCTGTGGAGTAAAACCTGAACACCCGAGACTGGAACCTTATGAAAACGCATGAAGAGTCTGTCACGTCATACCGATCTTCTCTCTGAGTTAGAAACCTCATTGCTAATGAGGAGTATCCAGATAGGAGAAATGTCCAAACTGGGTTGGCTGATTGGGTTGGTTAAGCATGTCATATGGGCTGATTCCTTATATTTCCTATACCTTCTGTTGCTTTCAATTTCCGAAATCTTAGCGTCATCCCAGCGTACTCTGTGACCGTCTTCATAGACACGTTGGGCTAAAACCCAGTAATTCTGTGTCATCCACAATCTGTAGGCAGTAACTCTGACCACTAGACCACAGGGGCAGTCCCGTTATTTTTGACATATGATTGAAATTAATGGTAGGGTTTAAATATACAGAATTTGGTTCAGAAGCCTACTTGTCAGACGAAACTTCAAGGACCTTCATGAGTCAAGCATGGCAGGTAAGTTACGGCCTGCGTCTGGTCTGAAACTCGTTGGACCTTGTACGTTTTTCTGTCCTTGTCCCTACAATAACAGGGTTAACTCCTTTGGACGAAGTGTTTTTGAATACGTTTCCTCCGCGTTCAGGATAAAAAGCGTAAGCGAAGAGCAGAAAATACTTTTACGCGTTATACAGATACAGAAAGGGGGAATACCAGGGTAAGCGTTCTGAACGATCCAGTCGGCGTAAAGGACGGTTTGGTGGAATAGCGCTTCTGAGTGGGAAGTGGAACGGTTCAGGACGGATGTGTTAAGGAAGCAGAGGCCCTAATGGACCTGTTTTGAGTTGCAGAGTGGGTGGAAGGAAAGGCAAAATACGGACATGAATGTTTTGATAGTCTGCTGTCTGCGGACCTATGAATGGTCCGTGGTATTATGTAGTCCATATAGTAATGTCTGGCAGTAGTAAATAAAATTATTTTAATTAAAAAAGCGATTAAAAATTTGCTTTGGGGCACGCGGTAGCGTAGTTGGTTGAGGCACTGCTACAAGCCGAAAGGTCGCTAGTTCGATTCCCGATGAGGTGATTTTTTTTTTCAGTTGACCTAAGCCTTTCAGCCGCACTATGGCTCTGGGATCGACTCAGCTTTTAAGAGAAATGAGTACGAGGAATCTTCTTGGGGGGGGGTTAAAGAGCGACCGGCACATAAGGCATCTGTGAGCCGATTGTCTATAGAAAATGTGGGAGCCTCAACATCTCACAACCGGTTAAAGAGCGACCGGCACATAAGGCTGACAACCTTATCGCCATCTGTGAGCCGATTGTCTATAGAAAATGTGGGAGCCTCAACATCTCACAACCCTATGGGCCTTCCGCGGCCTGTTACAAATATTTGCTTTGAATTGGTAGATGGGAAAAAGTGGTTTGCGGCAAATTTAACTATAATTGTTCTCTCTCATAAAATAGCACATTTGCTTGCTCTTTACGACTAAGGAGGGGAGCAGGCATAGTGCAGTCGGTATAGCGACTGGCTACGGGCTGGACGACCGAGGGGTCCCAGGCCGGCTTAGGGGCCTACCCAGCCTCCTATCTAATGGGTTCCGGGGGAAAAGCGTCCGGAGCGTGAAACTAACCACTTACCTCCAGCTAGTGCCGAGGTGAAGAAAACGTGGATCTATACATCCACGCCCCCATACCCCTTCATGGCGTAGTGCTTAATTAGTTAAGCACAGGGGCAGCTTTATTTTTTTAACGAGTAAAGAGGATGTATGATAGTGGCCCGCGTGTGTGCCGGCCGCCCCTGTATTGGTCCGCAGTTGCCGAAAGGTTGAGAAACACTGCTCTAAGATTGGCACGTGTCGCCCATCACTCTTTGAGGTGACGTTAAAACGCAGCAGAGTAGTTCGGAAGGTGTAACTGGAATTGCTTATAGCAGGTTCAGTCCGTTTTGTTAGGAATTTCACTTACTCATACATTACATTTCGTGGCGTGCAATTTGTCATGATGGCCTGAAGCAGAAGAGTGGAGGGGAGAAGAGAGACCAGTGGTCGCTCAGAACATAGTTTCTCCCATTTTTCTTCTCTGACAAACTGGTCCTTTCAAGGGCCTAAGATTCTTTTACCTTTTTTTTTTATTCCCGCAGGTTTTATATCCTACCCGCGCATCCTCTATCCATACAATTTGGCCACACTTAGCTTGCTCTTCTGCCTTGAAGATGGAAGCAGCATGTCCCTCAGAAACGCCATTAAATACCAACCTACACGGCGCCACATAGCAGTTAGCGCCGTGAGAACTTCAAAAGTCGCGTAATTTTGTTAAAATTTGAAATTGTTTGATTTTATAGACTAAATTAAATTTTAGTTCATATTTCGTTTCAAATTGTCATTTAAAGAGGGCTAATGTTTGTTGAAATGTGCGGCTAAAATATTATATTTATAAAAAAAAAGTAGCCTAGAGGAGCCTTGACGCTCCTTTATTGTGCAGACGTTCGGAACAGCGCGTAACGCAGAATGCCATGTTTTTTTGTAGTGTAAGCAGACCCTGCTCAGACACTTGAATGGGAACTTTGTGTCTCTAAGTTCAGTATAACGACAGCGTACGCATTAGTATGTGAAAAGAACACAGCTAGGAGAACGTAAGCTATTCCGGAAGTAAGAAATTAATTTTCATCTCTGTAATTGACATGTCTGCTGCCTCGTTATAGGCCTGTTTAGTTATGTTCTGCGAGAGGGACTGTCTATGTTCTTTTTACTTGTAACATGAAAGGAAGTGACGAGAGATCGTAACCGTACCAAACTTAGTCTGTAAAATGTTTCATTTTGTTCGACAGAGCATGTCCAGAAAACCGTTCTTCCTTCTATCAGTGTTTTGAGCGCCCGCATTGCTTCTTATACGCCAGTTTATGGATGGGTTGCATTTGTTTGTGCTTTACGTTAACGACGCTTTGTTGCATAATGTACACGAATAACATCCAATGACAGGTTAACAAAACAAGTTCTGGTGAAAAGGGTAAAGTTGTCCCCGTACTTAATTAATTAAGCACTGTGCCGTGAGGACATTGGGAAGTGGAGGTATGGCTCCACCTTTCTTGACCTCAGCACTAGATAAATGTAAGTGGTCAGCTTCACGCCCCTGCCACTTTAACCCCAGGGAAAGAGCCCTCCCGGTACCAATTGGATAGGAGGCTGGGTGGGCCCCACATTCAGTCTGGGTGCTGTGGAGAAGGGAGAAATCTTGCACTGCCGGGACTCAAACTCGAGCCATCCAACCCATAGCCCGTCGCTATACCAACTGAGCTATCCGGACTCCTAAACAAGAAGTTCTGGGAAGACCCAATTGCGTACTTTCCTTTCATTACGATTTGTGTATTTGATGCGACCGGTTAAAAAAAATCACCTTGCTTTGTATGCATAATGAAGTCGGTAACACAGTAAGGGAGATCGGGGCTAGTTGTTAACAAAATTTGTGTGTGTTTTTCTGTGCGACTATGCTATATATGGAAGTAATACCGATATACTCCTGTAATGTCAGTGACATCATTGGTCTTTAAAGTAATGTTTTCCATATGATCCCCGTAATTCATGTTTACTAAACATTTTTATTTCTTTATGACTGCATAATGTAACAACATACCCCAGTACGGGGTGGGCTGTTACACTGAAGGGGGTTAATTTTTACATTACTGTCTTACATCAATGCAAGTGCACCTTTAAATTGTATTGTATTTATTTTATTACTACAGATGTGTCCAATATGATTATTTACAACATTTGAGTCAATATTTGCTGCATTTAATTTGAGTTGGATGAAATATAAAAATGCAGTTTTTGGATATATGATTACTTATTAAAGAAATATGACCGCCTCTGTGGTATAGTGGTCGGAATTCCCGGCTACAGATCCAGAGGTCCGGGTTCGATTCCAGGCGCTACCAGATTTTCTGAGAAGTAGTGGGTCTGGAACGGGGTCCACGCAGCCTCGTGAGGGTAATTGAGGCGCTGTTTCAAGGAAATAGCGGCTTCGGTCTAGAAAACCGAAAATAACGGCCATGGGGATTCCTTGCGCTGACAACGTGACACCCACTATCCGCGAAAGTTGGCGCTAACTTCGCCGACAAGCGGCGGTCGCTCGGTCGGTATAGTTCGCTTCTGGACTAAAGGCCACGGAGGAGGAACTGTCAATCAGAGCAGAAAGCGAGAAATTCTCGTCAGTAAACATGTATTTATTAAACGTCCATACTCCTCTTATCAAAACTTCAGGCTTGATATTCTTATGATTGTACACTAGAAGTAATATAGGCTTATACTTCGTAACCGTAATATGCTCTGTGAAATGTTCCATGAATAATAGAAGTTCTCCAGCCTTCGAACTGACTAATTACCGCGTCGCCATCACCGAAATAGAAACATTTTTCAAAATTATTTTAAACGGTCTGACACAAAGAATCGACTGACATGAAACCCATGACTATATTGCCTAAAAATGTGGAGGAGGCAGTCAAGGAGATTTAATATTTAAGTTCTGTATATCTGAGATGTATTTATGGTTTGAAGCAGAAACATAAATATAATTTCTATTATCTATATGCAGTTCATATAGTCTTTCATTGTTGAAGGGGTAGTTTTAATTAAACGTCATTTAAATCCGATCATGAGTGCCTACCGCAAGAATTTAAATGTGAGCAGGTCAGTTCTCATTTCTGAAATGAATTATATTGAGCCTTCTTCACCTACCGTCTTCATGTCTTCTGCAGAACATCTGTAGCTTCATAGAATTCACTGACTATTTAGTAGCTGATTTTCTTAGCTTGAAAGCTTTAACATGAACTTCTTTTTCTGTTGCTTTAGGCGTGGTGCATCTTATAGTTTTCCCCCTGTAGATTCTCATATTTGTCGAATGTACAAGATCAGATGGTAGCATGACAGCGGAGTAGGCTATAACGTTGTTGCCACTAACCCGTAGCTAGTTGTAAGAATTTGCTTCTTGTTACGCTGTTTTGTTTCACAATGAACTACAAGAATAGAGAAGTGTTATAGAAAGATCAAAACATTATAGTAAAATACCTTAATTTCAATTCTGTAGATGCCACGAACGCAGGTCACGGTAGCCGAGCGGCCTAAGGCATGTACTGTCTTCGCTCGCTTGGAAACCGGGATCGTAGATTCGAATCCCACTCAGGGCATGGATGTTTAGTTTGTGTGTGTGTGTTTTTCTGTGTTTGTATACAGGTAGAGGCCTTGCGACGAGCTGATCACCCACACAAGGAGTCCTACCGAATGTGTAAGATCTAGAAAAACCAAAGTGAACGGAGAAGTTCATGGAGGTAGGCCTAGGCCCACTGGGGTTGTAGTGCCAAAGGGGGGGGGCAGATGCCACGAAACCCGTTCGACAAAAGTAAATTAACTTGCTATTATAAGAGATCAAGGAGTGGAAAAATTACTCGATGCCACAGTAAACATGTTCCAGCCATACAGGACGACCAACTGCAGAGCGACTGTCGAGTGGGGATAAGCATAGGCCCGATATGACTTCAGTTTGGTAGCTTGCGGGGACACTACTACTGGCAGTTGATTTCCAGTTTGAACCCTACTAGCCCCGGTCTCCCCTACAGGGAACTTACATTTATAGAACCTGAATTGCGCATGTAATAACAACATTTAAAGTTTTTGCCAGAGCCAGTATTGTAATATCAAACCTCGAAAGCTTAAAAGAAACTGTCTTGTGTTCTTGCTTATCCACAACAGTTTCACGGAATCTCATATGGTCATACGGAATTGTGTGTTGTCAGACTGAACTAATTCCACGGTAACAGGTGTCACGATGTTCTCCGCCTCTCCGTCCTCCTCTCCTCTTCCATTTGCTCCCAGTTGGAGCATAGCGCATCCGTGAAAATCTTTATTAATGTAAGACAGTCAGTAGGACTCCTTGGACGAGGGATCGGCCTGGCGCAAAGCCACCACGTAACGCAAACACAGAATAAATGCACAGACATCCATGCCTTTGGTGGGATTCAAATCCACGATTCCAGTGTTCGAGCGGGCGAAGACATTTCATGCCTTAGACCGCACGGCCACTGGGATTGTCGTTACGATGTACACAGTTACATAAATGTTTAATTAAGTGATTTGCAGTCGTGTAAACATTGTCTTCTGTTTGTTTGTAAATGTGCCTTAATTTTTACTGTATTTTGATAGCTCAGTTTTTCACAGTAGATATAAAAGTGGTATATTAAAGGACTGTAAGTGGTGTTATATCCATGAAATGAGTGTGTGCGCAAGATCGAGGTTATGTCTTACACATCAAGAATATGAGAGGCCGTAATATTAGTATGACCGAAGGGAGATAATTGTGGGATACCCTGTTGAAAGTACCTCGTATGTCATCGTTTTTATACCACGTTTCGTGACTATCGGTTTAGGCATTCAAGTAATGTGAAGGTTATTCCCTCAACAGTTTGAGAGGCGTCGGTATTGGTATTACTGATGATAGGGATTTCTTATGTACGCCTGCGAGACGGTCCCAAATGGCATAATATGCCTACGAAATATCTTGACGATCGGTTCAGGCATTCAAGTAATATTAAGATTATTACGTGAACAGTTTAAGAGGCTGTAGTATTGGTGTTACTGATGGGAGAGATAATGAAGTTCTCCGTTGGGATGGCCTTATGTAACATGATATACTTATCAAGTGTCATAGAGATAAGTACAGACGTTCAAAAGTTGTTAGGGGACTGTACACACAGACGTCAGGTTGATCTCATAAGCCCACTTTTATGTCTTAGAAATAAGGAAAGTAGGCTGATGATGAAATGTTAGCGATTTTGAAGGAAATTTACTGTCATTTATTTTGAAGTGTGACTACTACGGTTTGCCTGTAGAAACAGGAAACCGACGAGAACTCATCAAAGTAGATAGTCCCTGCACCGAGATTCGAATCCGAGAGCTCCCGAACACGATTCAGATGTGCTACCCACTGCATCGTGGTGTTTGGTATCAGCAGTTGTAACTGAATGCATGAGGTCTACGTGAAGATGCCAAACTGAGAGCAATGGCTGAAACTTCGCCATCTTTATCCTACTTTCCTTTTCTGTCTGTCTGTGCTGTGTGTCTTCTTTCAACTTCTCAGCCAGATGAGTGGCCGATTTTCGTGAAACTTGGCATGAATGTTATGCCATTGGAGCCCATTCCAGCCCCACGCTGTTGTAATTTCTTGCAGTGACAACTTTGCGAGCATGTGGACTTCTGAGGTGGTAGGGACACTGGCACCACTTACTGTAGGGTCGTGAGATTATGTATCTGGTGAAAATATTGATCTCTTGTTAAAGTAATTGTTTTCTTCTAATGTAAAGTAACATGGCAGGTATGCGAAAATCTTCTTGCCAAATTTAAAATAAGTTCTCACAAAAATAGAGTAATAGTTAAATTCAGTTTCTTTATACTAAAGAGCTGTCAGGCAACCATAACAGATGGTGATAACGAGATAACAGATATTATAATACTGTGACAGGATGACGGTATGGTTTAACAAAAGAAGCCATCCTCTGTTAGGAAACGGCCAACTAAACACGTTTTCGCGACGGCGAACACATTACGTCATAGTAGAGAACTGTTGGAAGCCGTGTTTTATATGCGGTCCGTGCTGACGTTATGTAAGAAGACCTCAGGCAGTTTATCTACTTCACCTCCTAAAATTGCAGCGCATGCAAAACAAGGGTTTGCGCACCACTGGAAATTTTCCAAGGCGCACACCGGTCCGCGACTTGACAGCTTCCATCTCTCCGTATGTATACGATTATATAACAAAATTGTGCAGGCAACAAGCAGAAGTCATACAAAATAAAGAGAATGAAAATGTTCGCGGTATATGACAAGGTGAAGCCAGACGCAGAAAATATAAGAGGCTTAAACTTGGCGGTGGTCAAGCTTACGACCATTCAAATGAATGAGCTGCCGTTGTAGCATAAGATAAGTAAGTTAGGCCTGATCTGCTTTGCAAAGCCTGGACTGACAGCGGACTTGTATACAGTGCACGAGGAAGCATTATCAATAGCACGCTGCAAGGGCGACACACTTGATGAAAGGCGAAGCTTATTCATAAAAGACAAACCCATCCCCTCGTTAGGGAGGATGTTACATGGACTATGACCGCAAGGTTTGAGTTGCAAAAAGCAGGTGTGGTCGTGAGTCTCATGGGGCTTGGCACTGAACTGCCTCTGACTAAATTGCTGCTGTCCTCGCCAGCGTATTGATTCTTGCTACCTAGTCCCACGAGACGACCGTATTTTGTTATTTGACTATGGCTTCTGTGGGACTAGGCACCAAGAATCGCTGTGCTGGCGACGGCCAGCAGCAATTCAGCAGTCAGTGAATTGCGAAGAAGTGCAACAAACGTTGCGCCAGCACATAAAGACCGACCCTTTTCTTCGTCGAAGAAGAGACCCCGCTTCTAAACACTTACATGTTTAGGAGGGAACAAAACCCATGGCCATAGATCTCGAAAGACCTGAAGCTAAGATTGACTTCGCTGGCGAAGGCCAACAGCAGTTTAACCGAGCGACCGATAGATAGATAATTGGAGCACTGGATTAGGTGCGAAACAGTCGCCAGCCGGCGAGAACAGCACCATTGGACACGGAAGTTGAGGAACGTACATTGTTGGGAACCGTAACTTAGCAACAGCTAGTGAGGACGAACTGAGAAGACTTATTACGTGGTATAGTGAATTATAAAGTGCGTGAATTAGTGGAGCGCTATGACTGTAATCACGAGTTATGCCCATCCAGTAGATCCAATTGCCAGTCCATCTCATCCGTACAGTCACTAAGCTGTGACAGTACTTATACGTAAGAACACAGCAAATCAACTACCAAACAGACAGGAAATGTAGTGAGGAATGTTATTTAGTAATCATTTTATTTCCTGAATACACGGTTGTCACATTTCATTAATATCTTCCACTTAAACTTTAACACAACATGTTTCAGCCCTAGATGGCCGAATGCAGTGTAGCCGTTTCAATATATTAAAGACACCTGAAGATGGCCATCTAAGGCCGAAACATGTTATGTTAAAGTTTAAGTGGAAGAAAAAGGAACAATTTGTTGCATTACAGACTGTGTTATACATAGACATATAAGAGATTTGATGTTCTTACATCTGTGGTCATGAAGAATTCTGTCTTCTGGGATACAACGCCGTGCATCCGCTTAAAATCAACAAGCTTTTCGGAGGAACATGTCGCCTCCATCCTCGGGGCCGGAGAAGAATGAAAGCAAGAATCCAATATGAAACTGTCTAGTTAATGAAGAAAGCCTCAAATCTTACATGTCTGGTTAATACTGGTTTCTTGCTTGGCTTATTCTTTGACCCTGGAGATGGAGGGATGTTCCTCCGAAACATCTGTAGACTTTCATCGTTTTACACGGCATTATATCCCAGATGATAGATGAGTTATGAAAGAGCTTGACAACAGCAATAAAGCTAACTGCAGGAAAGCACAAAAAATAAGTAGCCAACTGCTGATATACAAGCAAGAAGAAGAATGCCCAGATAAACAATTCGGTTAATTTCTTTAGAGTCTATGTCATCAGCAGTATCAGCAGATCTCTGGCTATAAGTCTCCGCAATCAGGAAAGTAGGCTGAAGGACTTCAACTCGAACTCCTTGTTGCAGTTGCATCCACTTCTCGGTATTCTCAGCGCGGCGTAAAAATGACACGTCACCCATTAAATAGTCCTTGAAGGAAATCATTAATCTTTCTCGCGTTTTTCTTCGTGCAACATAAGAGAAAAGTTTCCATTCAGATGATAAACCAAGTTCTCCTCTGGATGGAACAGTCATTGGTAATGTCTCGCATCTGCTGACACATGTTAAATGTTCCTCGTTTTATATCATTTATCAAAATGTAAAACACATTAAAGAGGAGTACTTCTGCATCCAAGCATCGAATCCCCGTGTGTGTGTGCGTGTGGGGGGGAGGGGGTGCTTAACCGGAGTATTCCCGATTTGAATCTTTCAGTAATTTTACCATACGACAAAAATCTAGCTAAAACAGCTATTCATTCTTACACTGAATGGAAGTGATTTTCAAACATAATCTGACAGTCATCTCCCTGTTTCCTTTTCTATTGTAACATAATGCCTTATAGGATCGAAACATATCACAACAGTAAAATGAAATGTGATTTTAATGACTAACCCCGTGGTTTGAGTCCGCAAACGAACTATACCGACCGAGCGACCGCCGCTTGTCAGCGAAGTTAATGCCAACCGCCTCTGTGGTCTAGTGGTCAGAGTTCCTGGCTGCAGATCCAGAGATCCCGGGTTAGATTCCCGGCGCTACCAGTCTTTCTGAGAAGTAGTGGATCGGGAACGGCGTCCACTCAGCCTCGTGAGGATAATTGAGCTATTTCAAGGAGAAGCAGCGGCTCGGGTCTAGAAAACCGAGATTAACGGCCGTGGGGATCCGTTGCGCTGACCACGCGACACCCTCTATCCGCAAAAGTTGGCACTAACTTTCCCGACCAGCGGCGGTCGCTCGGTCGGTATATTTCGCTTGCTAACTACAGGACACGGAGTTTGTTTGACCCATGTAAGCCATTTTCTCCTCTCAAGAGTTACGAGCTGTTGTAGTTCCACGTGTTTTTAACATGGATATTAGAAGTAGGTGAGTGGTCTGGCTGTTTTACTTCTGGGAAAGAGGCCTCCGGTGCCTGTTTCATAAGCGTAATGGTCCCCATAGCCCATTTATTCGTGGTGGAGAGTTCCTGTCCCTATCGGGAATCGAAATCCAGTCACACAGTATGTTGCTAGTCACTGTCATGACTGAGCTGACGTGTTTCCGAAAAGTAATGCTGTAGTGTACTGAAGTACAGACGTTCGGTTAGAACAGTTACTCACTCAAGGAGCTGAGCCCTTTTTGAGAAGCTGCCAATTGTGCAGCTACACAAGAACTTCCCAGCATTTCATGGAACCCAAAGGTTCATTACCTTGTTCACAAGAACCCTCCGCTGGTCCCTATCCCTAGCCAGATGAAACAATGCATACGTAAATTGTGCCTAGACGTGCTGCGGGTTGCTGAAGTCTGAAGTTGTGCCATAACATATGTAATACACGTTGTGTACATAAAGGCCGTAAGTTTAGTCACATGAGCGCTACCTTGAGATCCGTACTGGCGGAAATGTATATAAATAACTCAACATGAGAAGAATATACGGCGGAGATTAAGGTCGTCTGTTTAGAAAGCGCGGTTTTATTACTCTGCGACCCGAGCAGGAGGTTACGTCCAGTGAGACTACACTTTTCAAGGTAAAAGGTAAAGTTGTCCCTCTGCTTAATTAGTTAAGCACTACGCCATGAAGACATAGGGGAGTGGATGTATAGAACCAAATTTTCTTGACCTCGGCACTAGTTGGAAGTGAGTGGTCAGCTTCACCCCCCGGCCGCTTTGCCCCCGGGAAAGAGTCCCCTCTACCCATTGTATAGGAGTTCGGGTAGTTCCCAGAGTCGGTCAGGATTATTGGAGAAGTGAAAATTCGTGGCCCTACCGGGGCTCGAATTTCGACCCCTCAATCGTCCAGGCCGTAGCCAGTCACTATACCGACTGAGCTATCAAGAAACGAAGTACAAATACATTTCACTCGTACCGATAGAAGATTTGCATAAAAAATATGTATACCACTAAGGGCAATGGGGGCCACGCGGTAGCGTAGTTGGTTGAGGCACTATGCTACAAGCCGGAAGGTCGCAGGTTCAAGTCACGATGGGGTCATTGGATTTCTTTTTCAATTGACCTAATCATTCCGGCCGCACGATGGCCCTTGGGTCGACTCAGCCTGTAACAGAAATGAGTACCAGGAATATTCTTAGGGGTAAAGGACGGCCGGCGCGTAGGGCTGACAACCTTGCCGCCATCTTTGAGCCGATTGCCTAGAAAATGTGAGGACCTCAACATCTCACAACCCTATGGGCCTCCAAGGCCTCTTACAGGGATAGCTTTACTTTTGCTTTCTTTACTAAGGGTAATGTGGTAGCAAAATCGCAAAGAACGCACGTGGAAAATATACTCGTATGAACCGCAGTTTTGCATTTGGAAAAGCCACGATTCATATCCACTCTCGTTCAGTGTGGCAGACGCAAAAGAACAAAACCTGCTTTCACAATGCAACTACGTGCAGATGCGACTAAGTTGCGTGTTTTCCGAGAAAGATATTTTGATCCACGATGGATGGATGTAAGTGGCATTACATAACAAGGAGAGTCACGATTTCTGCACTGCTTTAGTTACTTGTTCTGTTATCGCTGATATTTATATTGTGTGGGCACGCATTATTATGCATGGAGGATATACTTCTGAATCGGAATCATGGAAGGGTCCACTTGAGAGACCAAGGAGTCGATGGGAAGGTATCAGAATGCACTGTACGGAAATAGAGTATATGTCCACTGCCTTGAGTAGGTTCTGGATAGAGTCGAATGACGAATTTTATACTGAAGAAGCACCTTCGGTGTCTATGCCACTTTCGTTGATGTAGTCTTTACGTTCCAGGACTTGTATTCTAGAGGTGCTTGGTTTAGTATGTCAGGTTACAGGCTAGTCGGACCTAGATTTTCATGTCTTTTTCCTCAGTCTACGGGTTAATGCATGGATAGCAAGACCGTAACGTTGGCTCTGAACGCCTTTTTCGAAATCCGCAGGTTAACATTCAGTCTAGGGCGTAATGCGTGGATAGCAAAATCTTAAAAGTTGTCTACTGTAACCGTTCCACTGCTATGCAACCTATTTAAATGAAATAAATTTTATTAATTAAAAGTTTTAATTGTTCACAATGAGATGCAATGAACAAATGTAGTCAGACATAGGTCTATTCTTGCATATAAGAGTTAGCGTCTTCCCACACGTGCATCAGAAACAGGAAGACACCCCCGTCGCTGGGTTCTTAGAAATTTTACGTGAAACTGTAACTACGAAATCTTTTGTGAATTCAATTCTTGACAGCTTGTGCATGCCATAACTTACAATAGTGAAGTTTTAATGACCCAAGCCAAGCTTCACATTTGTCAAGATTCCGTTTTTTAAAAGTGACCAATCACTAAAATTTAAGGCTGTGACAGCCGAGACGCTGATGAAACAAGGACTTGATGGTTAGAAGGGAAGTCAGTTGTGGAAGGGAGTCACACACCGGCCCACGTAGAAATCAGACGTAGAAGTCAGTCACACACCGGCCCACGTAGAAATCAGACGTAGAAGTCAGTCACACACCGGCCCTCATAGAAATCAGACGTAAGAGTCATACTCCGGCCCTCGTAAAAATCAGACGTAGAAGTCAGTCACACACCGGCCCTTGTAGAAATCAGACGTAAGAGTCACACTCCGGCCCTCGTAGAAGTCAGACGTAAACATCACACACCGGCCCTTGAAGAAAGTTGCACGCCGGATCTTGTAGAAACAAAAAGTAAAAGTATGCTGGTGTTAGTCAGTTGTACAGTATTAAGAAGTGACTTAACAAGTGTTTAATAATAATAATAATAATAATAATAATACATCTAAACTTGATATATGCTTTTGTAGTTTGTGTTCATTTCTTGCTTCTTCGAGTTGTGGCCCGTTCAAGGCTCTGAGATAAGAGAACCTCAGCTCTACCGAACCAACAAACCTCACCCCTTTAAAAATTAAATAACCCTGAGATAAAATTTAGTACAAGAGAGAAGATAATAATTGAGTTTAGCAAAAGGTAGGTGAGAGTGCAGTTACAAAGTGGCGCTCATCAACATTGGGCCAGTAGTGGAGACGTCAAGAAACGGTAAGACAAAGTGGCGCCAAACGTAGAGGCTACAAGAGGTTTGGTTATACTACGAACGCCTTCCAAATCCTCAGGTTAACATTCAATCTAGGGGATAATGCGTGGATAGCAAGACCTTAAAGTTACCTACGAACGCCTCCTTCGAAATCCTAAGGTTAACATTTACGGTCATATCCTATCTCGGAATTATTGATTTTTTGGACTCTGTCCATCGTCCGGTATTGAAGAAACTAAAAATAACAGCAGGTACCTCCCCTTTACCAGAGGACGGAAGCAGATGCAGTTTCCTAAACGTTGTCCTCTAGTTTTTAGTATATCAGACGTTGGACGAAGTCTAAAAACCCAGTATTTCTGAGTGTCATACGCCATCGTCAGAACCCTGAGGAATCTATATCCTCATTTACGTGACCATATGACATCTCGGATTGAATTAGCCTCATCATATAACCAAAGAATAGTCATGCTGGGATAGTGTTCCATTTCATAGCGAAAGTTGAGACATCAACATACCGTTATATGACTCCACCCGTCCCGTCCACCTAAACCGGTGCGTTATTTTGGCATTACAGCATGTCTTCAACTATGGTGTAAGTCAGGGCCGCGCCATAGCTGAAGCGGTTAGTCGCTGGCTTCCCACCGCGGCGGGCCGGGTTCGATCCAGGGTCTGTTCAAGTGGTATTTGTGGTGGACAAAGTGGCGCTAGGGAAGGTTTTCTCCAAGTACTTCGGTTTCCCCGCCAGTCTTCATTCTCCATCATCATAATCACCCGGGGTAGGTACAATAAGCCAATCAGTGACCGACGTGCCTAGTGGACCCAGCTGGACTCCACCACCACCCCCCACTATGGGAAAAAAGCGCATCCTAAATAAAGTGTTCTTCGTAAGATAAAATGCATGACGACTGAGGGAAATTCAATTTTAAAATATAAAAGTAGCTTCTTTTGACCAGAAGATGTCGCGGACGGTGGCAGAAGAACGTGCGCTCAGAAAGAAGAAGAGTACGGAGATAATGGTAATGAAGGCCTGTAGAGCAAAAGGACTAGGGAACGCCGATCAGCAAGGTCGTAGTACGCGTCATGTTTCAGAGGCATGGACAAGAAAGTGTGATGGCTGTTACGAAGCGAGAGGAGTTTAACTGAAGTAAGAAGCTGGTAATGACGACACAGTGTGCGCTGTTTCGGTTTCTAGCGTCGAATAAGAAGTGACACGAAGTTTGTGGGCGATTAAATATGAAGGGCGTAGAACAGAGCGTCCGTGGCCTATTTTGAAGTACTTTCCTATCTGTTTTGCCAGTAATGGTCAAGTCAAACCGCCTAAGGATGGCGAATCTACGGGTTTGGATCTGTTCTTGGTACGTGTCAGGGTCTCGTAACGCGTGGTAGCTTTGTCATGTAGCTTAATATGTAGCTGTACTATCCGTAAAAAGGTAAGAGGTAAAGTTATCCCTGTAACAGGCTGTGGAGGCCCATAGGGTTGTGATACGTTGAGGCTCCCACATTTTCTAGACAATCGGCTAACAGACGGCGGTAAGGTTATCAGCCTTACGCGCCGGCCGCCCTTTACCCCTCATGAAGATTCTTGGTACTCATTTCTGTCAGAGGCTGAGTCGACCCCAGGGCCATAGTGCGGCTGGAAGGATTAGGTCAATTGAAAATATCCACCTAATCGGGACTCGATCCCGCGACCTTCGTGGCTTTTAGCATAGTGCTTCAACCAATTACGCTACCGCGTGCCCCGTAGGTAGCGTATTAATCAGTGCTAATTCACCAGTCATGGTGGAATGTGAAATAGGCTTAATTGAAAAGGCTGACGCATTATGACTGTACTCACATACGTCAACCTTCTATCCAGTGGGTACCGGGGGGCTCTTTTCCCGGGACATGAAGCTGACCACTCACCTTCAAATAGTGCCAAGGTAAAGAAAGTGTGGATCTATACATCCACTCCCCCATACGCCTGCATGCCGTACTGCTTAATTAGATAAGCACAGGGAGAACTTTACCTTTTACTCACATGCGTAACATATGTCATTATTGGGCCATAGTTCAGAGAATACGTTTAGCTTAGCCGTTTCGGGCTTGTTGACGCAGAGGCAAAACGTTTTTCTCGATATTGTACTTAAGCATCCTGTTACACTCTACACAATATATGACATAAACTCCGTCCTAAGTGCAACAATTTATTGTAGTTCTTTCGTCTTGCCTTCTTCTACACTACATGTTTCGGCCGCAAATGGCCATCATCAGGTGTATACTCTCACGTAGCTGCTACACTGCACGTAGTTTAAAATTAAAAAAAAAACACTAGTCTTTCCAGTTGTTCATTTCGCCGTTGCTAACAGGTTTCGATATATCATAATCTTCCCCTCTGATATCTATCTGATATGTACAAAATCTTTGTTAACCTACACACGTCAATTTGATTTTCATAAACTGGCACTTTTAAAATCTTCAATTCCAATTTTAAAAATTTCTTTAAAAATTTTTTCGAATTTTAAAATTTAAAATTCTCAGGGTTACCCGCCCTATGTCTATAGTGCTGCANCGGGGAAGATTATGATATATCGAAACCTGTTAGCAACGGCGAAATGAACAATTGGGAAGACTAGTGTTTTTTAAATTTTAAACTACGTGCAGTGTAGCAGCTACGTGAGAATATACACCTGATGATAGCCGTTTGCGCCCGAAACATGTAGTGTAGAAGAAGGCAAGACGAGAGAACTATGATAAATTGTTATACATAGGACGGAGTTTACGTCATATATTGTCTTTCTCGATTTCAGGATGTACCCAGTTCAAGTCTTGGGCGGAGATCTGTATTCTGAATAAGTTTTTGTTTTGTTTCCTTCTCTGGTTCTTTGAGGCTCATTCCGGAATTGTATTATTATCTATCACAGACTGTATCCGAGTAAGTGGTAATTGCTTTCAGTCTGGGAGTAGTCAGATTTTGATTGAATTGTCATGTTTCCGCGTCCTCCCAAGCGAATATCAGTCTAATATTTAAAATACGCCACCTCAGTTTCCTCTCCGTTCTATTCCAGCTCGGCATTCATGATCGTCCTTTTTTCTTCGGCGTTATGTAACCTTAATACGTATGAATATTAATTACGACTGTTTAATGCGACATTTCTTTTTCCAACAGAATAAAAAAGGAGCTTCTCGACATGGCTGTTCGGAGCCGCCAGTGTTCAGTCAGTGTAGGTGGAACGAGTTTCCTCAAGAACGATTTTGGCGTCGATGAGCCATCAACAGTATGTGTTGGTCGAAATGACATTAGGGCACTACAGTATAGCGGTTAGCCCCAGGTTCGAATATTGACTTCGACTTAAAAAGAACTCCGTGGCCTATAGTCCGCAAGCGAACTATATCGACCGAGCGACCGCCGCTTGTCGGCGAAGTTAGTGCCATCTTTTGCGGATAGAGGATGTCACGTGGTCAGCGCAACGGATCCGCACAGCCGTTAATCTCGGTTTTCTAGACCGGAGCCGCTATTTGCTTGAGATAGCTCCTCAGTTATCACGAGGCTGAGTGGGCCCCGTTCCAGACCCACTACTTCCCAGAACATTTTGTAACGCCGGGAATCGAACCCGGACCTCTGGATCGGTAGCCAAGAACTCTAACCACTAGACTATAGAGGCGGTCTTCTTTATGCATAGTAGCATCACATATTATTTATATTGCTCGGTGTGTATTGTACACAAACTTTTTATGTTATTTGTAAAGGTGATTGTAGCTTTAACTTTAATTGACGCAAGTAAGGAGGCTGGTCTAGAAGTGAACACAGAGAAAACTAAACATAGTATGCTCCTGTCTCGTCACCAGAATGCAGGGCAAAATGATGATATAAAAGAGAGCCAATAGATGTTTTGAAAGTGTGGCACAGTTCAGATATTTGGGAACGACGACAAATCAAAATCTGATTCAGGATGAATTAAGAGGAGATTAAACTTGTGTAATACTTGCTACCATTCAGTCCAGAACCTTTTGTCTTCTCGTCTGCTGTCCAAAAACATAAAAATTAGAATATACAAAACTGTAATTTTGCCTGTGGTTCTGTATGGGTGTGTAACTTGGTCTCTGACATTAACGGAAGAACGTGGACTGTGGGTGTCTGAGACCAGTGTGTTGAGGAGAATATTTAGACGAAAGAGAGATGAAATGCGGGAGGTTGGAGAAAACTGCATAATGAGGAACTTCATAAATTGTACTCGTCTCGAGGCATAATTAGAATGACAAAGTCAAGGATGACATGGACAGTGCATGTAGAACGAATGGGGGGAGAAGAGGAGTGCATGTAGGATATTGGTCGGAAAGCTAGAAGGATAGAGAACACTGGGAAGACCAAGACGTAGGTGGATGGACGATATTAAAATTTATCTTACAGAGACAGAATGGGATTGATTTAGCTCAGGATAGAGACCAGTGGAGGGCCTTTTTGACACGATAATGAACCTTCTGGTTCCATAAAATGCTGTGAAGTTCTTCAGTAGCTACACAAGTGGCTGCTTCTCAAGAAGGGCTCAGCTCCATGAGTGATTTTCGCTTAGCCGAGCGGCATATCCTTAGCTTTCAGGGAACCCGTAACATCGCTACCGTGTTTACAAAAGCCTACCTTTGGGCCCTAGTCTGATCCAATTGATTCGAACCCTATTTCCGAACGATTCTGTCTCTCATCAACGTTTATGTCTCCCATGTATTCTGCATGCACCACCCATCACATTCTCATTGATTTAAACACTCTGGCAACATATGGGAAGATCTGAAATTATAATCTAGTAATGTCATTTTATCCAGTCCTATGTTTTCCTGTATATTCTCTGCAGCACGTCGTTCTCAGCGACCACCCCCACAGTTTGTGCAGAGTGACAGGTAGAGGATGGAAGTTAGTGTCTCAGTTACTTGCGATCAGTGGCTCTCAAATGGTGATGTGTGTGAGTTTGCCTGCCGTGTTTGAAGCCATGGTCCTCTTCCATTCATATGCAAAGAGCAGAGCGACACTGTTTAGGGTCTATTGAGCAGTCGATTAATGTGCAGAGAATATCGGTTTTGCTGCAATAAACGGTCAGAACGGCGATGCTCTCTTCTTATCGCGGCCACGTTGGGGCCGCCCGTCCTCGAAAATAAGAACTATCTTGACGTTGTGCAGCGACTGTAAGGAACGCATGTTCAGTTACTGTACTAGCAAGTACATGATGAAATGTCATCTTCACTGCATTTCGGAAACTGTACGTATTGTTTTAATTGTTAGTGTTCAACGATCATTATTTTTTTCTCTAATTGAATAGTTAATTCGTATATATTACGTTTAATTCTGATTTGTTTAAGGATATTTCGTCGACTTCTTAGTTATTATGCCGGGGTAGAGTTGATACAGGGCCGATCACAGTGGCTGTGGATCTAAGGCATGAACTGTCTTTTCCCGCTCAAAAACTGAGATGGTGAGTTCGAATTCCACTTGAGGCATGGTTGTTTGCGTTTATTCTGTCCTGTTTGCAGATAGGGGCCTTGCGACGGGTTGATCCCCCGTCGGGTCCTACCGACTGTGTAAAAAGATCAAGAAACTGAAAAACGGCCAAAGTCCAACAAACGGTTGTAGAGCCATAGATATAGTTGGCCTAGCCCTACAGCCATCAGGTGTAATGGAAGAACGGATCATTGGGAAGAGCTGGTTTCTGTCACTCTCTTCGATCCAGACTGATTCTCTCTGTAGGGCCCAGATTAGTTCGAAACGTTGTGTATATCAAATATACCCCAGACAATGGACAGTGTGCAGTATACTGTCACGCGATTGAGTGACGATAAATAGGTTTTGGATTGATAACTGGATTTATTGCAGCTCGTGTCTACACTTCGCAGATCACTATTACACACATACTAGTGTTCTCAGTTACGTTGTTTGGTAGCGGCTTCCAACGGCGGACGTTAATCTGCTTCCGGGCTCACGTCCCTACAAGGTGGCGGCCATCTCACGCCAACCTCATACTCTGACCACTGTCTGCAGGTGGCACTTCCTTTAGCTGCTAGCTTCTGGACTAGACTCTCTTCCAACGTCCAACTGCCGAAATAACTGGCGGTCGATCGGTTAAATTGCTACTGGCCTTCGCCAGCACAGTCATTTCTGGCTTCAATCGCCTCGAGATCCATGACCAAGACTTTTATTCTCTCCTAGAGATGAACATGTTTCGAAATGGGGCCTCCTCTTAGGAGAAGGAGGGGTCGGTCTTTCTATGTAGGCGCTACGTTTATTGCAAGGCCGCGCCATAGGTCAAGTGGTTAGTCGCTGGCATCCCACCGGGACGGCCCGGATTCGATCCCGGGTCTGGTCAAGTGAGATTTGTGGTGGACAAAGTGGCGCTGGGGCAGGTTTTCTCCGAGTACTTCAGTTTCCCCTGCCAATCTTCATTCCACCAATTGCTCCACAATCACTCTCACCTATCATCTGGGGCTGGTACAATAGGCCGGAAGTGGCCGCAGTACAAGGGACTTAGTCCCACCCCACTAGCAATAAAAATTACGTTTATGGCACCGTAGTTTCAGCACGAGTATATCCGCTCTGTCACGGCGTCCAGGTCCCTATGGACTCTGTGAATCCTTTGTCACAGCACTATAGTAAGTAACATTTATACAAGGTATACAAAAATTCCCGTCAATGAAGGTTGCTGCAGCAGGTTATGCCTCAACTTACGTAACTACGTTAAAACTGCAGTTAGCTGAACAGTCTGCGTCTTTACACAGCCGTTACCTGGCAGTGGCTATTTCTCTGGCCTCCTTATTCTGTGAGGCCTTATGTCGCAATACTATCTGTAAGCTTATAATAGATCTGCAGTTCTTAGAAGCCTTTCGACGATGGCTTAGGTTTTATTACGTCGAATGTAAGCCTAGATCTGTTATCCAAAATGTGGATTTGCAAAACGACTGACGATAGCCACGGAAACTTTCGATTACGAAGCAAGAGTTCAAGCCATCACCGCGACGTTCGGTTCTGTGCCCCTGCACGAGTATTTATGGGTTACATTCGGATGAAGATTGGTAGCTCCGCGACACGTTGCGGCGTGGTGGTGCGGATTACTGGAGGACAGGAAAAGACCTTTAATGTCCCTCGTGTATGTGTGTGAGGAAGTTTCCTTATTCAGATCGAATCGTTTGGAGAGTGCCAAACAAGTTTAAATGTAGGGCCTACCGTAGTGTCAGTCCGCGGCTGCAGTTCGAACCCAGGATACATTAGAATACTACCTTAATTTGTAGATGTTTAATTACCAAATGAAATTTATTGGTTTTATTTAAGAGACCATTATGATGTTGACGTTGTTTATTCATTTTGACCTTTTTACAGACGATAGGACTCTTGAGGAGTTTGAACTCAGGCAATGATTCCTACCATTCAGTCCAGAACCTTTTGTCTTCTCGTCTGCTGTCCAAAAACATAAAAATAAGAACATACAAAAATCTTATTTTGCCTCTTGTTCTGTGTGGGTGTGAAACTTGGTCTCTGACATTAAGGGAGGAACATAGACTGAGTGTGTTTGAGAACAGGGTGTTGAGAATATTTGGACCGAAGAGAGATGAAGTGACAGGAGGTTGGAGAAAACTGCATAATGAGGAGCTTCATAACTTGTACTCTTCTCCAAGTATAATTGGAATGATCAAGTCAAGGAGGATGAGGTGGGCATGGCATGTAGCACGAATGGGGGATAGGAGGAATGCATATAGGATATTGGTGGAAAGGCAGAAGGAAAGAGACCACTAGGGTGACCAAATCGTAGGTGTGTTGATAATATTAAAGTTGATCTTAGAGAGACAGGATGAGATGATATTGATTGAATTGATCTGGCTCAGGATAGGGGCCAGTGGAGGGCTCTTGTGAACAAGGTAATAAACCTTCGGGTTCTATAAAATGCTGGAAAATTCGTGAGTAGCTGCATAATTGGCGGCTTCTCAAGAAGGGCTCAGCTCAATGAGTAAGTAAGTAAGTAAGGACTCCTTGGACGAGTGATGAGCTCGTCTCAAGGCCTCTACCTAATGAACGAATGTACACGTATAAGGGGTGGGCCTTCTCGGCCCTTGCACCGCGACCTACAGTGATCTCTTGTGCTTCCCTTTTGATTATCCCCGAACCCCAGGATTTTGTACGTGGGGGCGTCGAAATAGTCACTTGCTTCCATAAAGTATTGACTCAAGTGACGTAATCTTAAAAAAGCTAAGGCCTCACGTTCACACAGAATGTGTATGGCTGTTTCATTTTCTTCTTGACACCTCTCACAAGTGGGACTGTTACTTAGACCCAGTTTGAAGAGGTGTCCTTTGAGGTGACAGTGTCCTGTAAGTATTCCTACCTCCCATCGTAGCTGGTTCCTGTTTAACTTCAACAGTTCCTTCGCTCTTTTAGTAAGGGGTCCTCGTATGAGTCCCTTTGTTTGCCTGAGTCCAGTCAAGGATCCCCAGTATTTCTTGTGCTTTGTCTCTACCTAAACACAGAATATAAACACACACATACCAAATATCTGTACTTTTTATGGGATTCAAACCCACGATCCCGGCTTCCGAGCGAAGATAGTACATGCTTTAGACCGCTCGACTACCATGACCGACGAGACTAAACATACAATGTAAATACGCATGGAAAGGTGTACTCCAATCGTAAGTATACTACACATACATTTTGTTTTGCAATTTTTCGCAGCTGTTTGCACTTGAATGTTCATTTATTGCAAGTGAATTGTTGGACTATCAAAGTGTAGGTACTACAGTAGGTGATCATAAATTATTTTTAAATACGCTCCACGCAAAAAAATGTTTCTATTAAAATGGTGTTTATTATAAATACAAAATATTTTATGGTTTCTTTAACGGAACTCCATATTGCCGAATGGTGGGATAAGTGAGTAATGAATTGGAAATTTGGAAATGATGTGGAAGGAAGGTCATGGACTAAGTAGATTTACTGGTCCGGCATTTCCTCGAGGCATTGATGGAAACTATGAAATTCTCCCCAGTCTGGACTCTCGGTGCCCCGTCCGAATACAAGTCAGAAATGTCACCACTCAAGCCACCTTGCTTGCTTTGAAATTCTGGGTCGTACCGACACCCATGCTGTAGGTTGTATACAGATTCTGTCTGCATTGAACCGTTTCAGAGAAAAATGTAGTTCAGTTTGAGCTTCGTGTAAAGTAGGGACTGTGTTGCACCGATACTGATTAAAATTAAAATATCCCCAGAAATTTAATCGAATTCCTTTGTAGTCCGCAAAGGAATTATACCGACCGAGCGACCGCCGCTTGTCGGCGAAGTTTGTGCCAACTTTAGCGGACAGAGGCTGTCGCGTGGTCAGCGCAACGGATCCCCACGGTCGTTAATCTCGGTTTTCTAGACCGAAGCCGCTATTTCCTTGAAATAGCTCCTCAGTTATCCTCACGTGGCTGAGTGGGCCCCGTTCCATACCCACTATTTCTCAGAAAATGTAGTAGCGCCGGAAATCGAACCGGGGTTCTCTGGATCTGTAGCCAGCAACTCTGGCCACTAGACCATTTGAATAGTCCTGTAATTTCGGCGATCAAACATAATGACGGACAGATACGCCTTCTTGGTATGCATTCTTTTTTTCTGCGGTTTTTTAAGGAATGCTTAAAATCGTCTTGGTCTCTCAAGTACTGAGACATCGGTGGTTTAAGATACCACCGTTTTCAAGAGAATTTCTGTGCGAATTCCCGACTACAGTTCGAGCCCAGGCGACTATTAAATTTTGTATGTAGCTGCCTTGGAAACGAGATAACCGGAAATAGTTTGCTTGATTTAGTTTGCGACTATTAAATTTTGTATGTAGCTGCCTTGGAAACGAGATAACCGGAAATAGTTTGCTTGATTAGATCACAAGCCACGTGCTTGTGTATTCAGACCAGCAGTTCCCAAACAAAAGTGTCAGATGTCCAAATTTGAAAGTTAGAAGCATGTTGTGTGGCATCATAACTTAATATGTATAACTAACTATAATAATAAAATAAATCCTTTTGAAAACGATTGTTATTAATGCACAGTTTAGGCAGAGAGTTAGGAAAAGTGATTACCTTAATTTACAGCAGATTTCAAAATTGGATCATGCTCACTCGGCTAACCGAATATTTACATGCGTCAGTCTGTTGTGGTGCTTGTTTATCGGGAATGAAGGTGAGGGCTTGTAGGCATGTAGCATAAACCCACGACAAACAAAAACAACAAAAGAAAACTTCGTGGCCTGAGTCTGCAAGCGAACTATACCGACCGATCGTCCGCCGCTTGTCGGCGAAGTTGGTATCAACTTTAGCGGATAGAGGGTGTCCCCACGTCCGTTAATCTCTGTTTTCTAGACCGGAGCCGCGCCTTTTCCATTCAAGTAGCTCCTCGATTATCCTCACCAGGCTGAGTGGACCCCGTTCCAGACCCACTACTTCTCAGAAAATCTGGTAAAGTAAAGTAAAGCTATCTCTGTACCAGGCCGTGAAGGCCCATAAGGTTGTGAGATGTTGAGGCTCCCACATCCCAGCCTCCTGAAGGCACATTTTTCGTTGGTACAGCGACCGGGATATGAAGCTGATCATACATCTCCATCTGCTTCTGAGGTTACAAATGCGTGGAGTTGTACCTCCACTCGCGCACGCGTGTTGTTTAAGCTCAGGGACAACTTAAGTGTGGCATGGTATGAGAACCGTTACAGTATGATTATACACGAGGTTGATTTCGGGTTGCGTCAGATAGGGAAATACTGTCGTTTCGCTTCTGGCGTGTGACTGCGTCATGTGCTGGTGGTACAGTTCCTACGAAGTGCACTCCCATTTTCTGATTGTGGGCCCGAACTTCGACCCTCAGACATCTGTCTGTGTCCTGTAACTCGGTTGTCATCAGCATGTAATATGAACATGCCTTGAAGCTGATATGCTGTTATTTTGTAATACTGTGTGTGTCCCTTCATAATTTGTACTCTTCTCCAAGTACAATTAGAATGATGGAGTCAAGGAGGATGAGCTGGGCAGGGAATGTGGCACGAATGGGGGAAAAGAGGAATGCATATAGGATATTGGTAGGAAAGCCAGAAGGAAAGAGGCCACTGGGAAGACCAATGCGTAAGCGGGTGGACAGTATTAAAATGGATCATAGAGTGATAGGATGGGATGCTATGGATTGGATCGATCTGGCTCAAGATAGGGACCAGTGGATGGCTCTTGTGAACAGGGTAATGAACCTTCGGTTTAATAAAATGCTGGAAAATTATTGAGTAACTGCAGAATTGGCGGCTCCTCAAGAAGGGCTCACCTCCATGCGTAAGTAAGTATATAATAGTCCTGCCATCTACTAATTTCTTTCAATATCATGACAATATGCTCGTAGTAGCGTAGTTGGTGTAGCTACTGCCTACGGGCTGGACGAACAAGAGGTCGGAGTTCGAGTCCCGATAGGATCAAGAATTTTCACTTCCCCATATCGTCCAGACCGACATTGAGGTTAACCCAACCTCCTTTACACTGGGTACGGGGGATAAAGCGGCGCGGCGTGAAGCTGACCACTCACCTCCAGCTAGTTCCGAGGTCAAGAAAATGTGGATCTATACATCCACTTCCCCATACGCCTTCATGGCGTAGTGCTTAATTAGTTAAGCACAAGGACACCTTTACAGTTACCTTTATATACTCGTCCTTTTCAATATAATCAACACAGAATAACCCAAACAGTTGATACAGCGTCATAAAATGATCCATAAGTATTGTGGCGAAAGTTTCGTTTTCTGCAAGAAACCTTTCGCAGCCCGTGTTTTTAATAAGCAAACTGTAAGGAAACGGCGTATTTATTGTAATTTTCTTACATGAGGGTTTTCCTGTAACGCGTTTCTACGTCTCACTGTGACCTTGGGATCGGTACATGAAACTGGACGAGAGAAGCACTGAATTGAAGAATTCTGTCTTCTGGAACATAACGGCGTTTGGTCTCGCGAAAGGCAGTCGACATTTCGGAGGAACATGTCGCCTCCATCTTCAGGGTCGAAGAGTGAGACAAGCAAGAAGCCATCATGAAACAGGCAGCAAACAATGCTGTGTGCTGTTCCTACGAAATTCCTGTTTAACTTCACCGGACTACACGGCGTCACACAGAAGTCTTCATAACCACCACTGTGAGAACCTCAAATCCTACATTTTATTATTCTTAAAGGTAAAGTTGTCCCCGTGCTTACCCAATTAAGCGCTACGCCATTAAGACGTATGGGGGAGTGGATGTATAGCTCCACATTTTCTTGACCTCTTCACGATTTTAGGTGAGTGGTCAGCTTCACGCCCCTGCTGCTTTACTCGCGGGGAAAGAGCCCCCGGTACTCATTAGATAGGAGGCTGGGTGTGCCGATCTGGACGATGTAGAGAAGAGAAAATTCTTGACTGTACGGGGACTCGAACCCCTACCCCTCGGTCGTCCAGCCCGTAGCCAGTCGCTATGCCGACTGTTATTGTATATTATTCTTACTGTCAAAATATTGGAATCACATTTATTTATTTATTTATCTCTGGCGCTTCATTATGATCGTTTTATGCATTTAGCTGTGTATGGGTTGCCTGGTAACGAAATATCTGTGGACATACGTCACACTGACTATACACTTTGCCGCATAAAGTTTTGGTTTTCTTTTGTACCTAGATCTAGATGATCTAGATTGTGTGAGAATGGCTGGTACCAAGTTCCTCCCGTTCTTTAAATTACAATTCCTGATTGTTTGCTTTAGACTTCTCTGGTCTCACTGTGTAACTGAATCAGTGAGACAGACAGATGCAGACGGGGGAAGACAAGCTGCATCTCTCCTTGAACTTTACCGACGCCTGCCTTGTTTTGATAGCGGTCGAAAGACCCAGGTTCTTTCCACTTGAGGCCTGGGATGTTTGTAGAGTTCTCCTCTTCTGGTATGAATTGCCAGATGGCTCTCTCTCTCTCAAAGTACTTGTGCGCGCAGTGCATTTCGCAGTTTTTTCGTTAACTTGGTATTAGGGCAACGGTCCTCGCGCAGAAATATGTCATAGCAGCAGCGTTATGTTTTCAAAACGTTTTAATGTAATTGTTTAAAAATGAAGGAGCTTAATTCAAGGCTTAAGAAATTATTCAGCATATGCAAAAAAAAAAAGTGAACTTCATAAGACCTCAAATTAGTTTATTTGGAAATCTCGGACTTCAGGTCTTTGTTTTCTGTGATGTTTATGTTCGTATGTGTCTTCCTTTACGTTCCTTGCAGAATGTTACTTTTATTACAGTGTATGTTGGAAATGACCGCCTCTGTGGTCTAGTGGTCAGCGTTCTTGGCTACAGATCCAGAGGTCAGGGTTCGATTCAGGGCACTACTACATTTTCTGAGAAGTAGTGGGTCTGGAACGGGGTCGACTCAGCCTCGTGAGGATAATTGAGGAGCTACTTGATATAAAAAATAGCGGCTTCGGTCTAGAAAACCGAAATTAACGGCCTCAGGGATTCGTTGCGCTGACCACGCGACATCCTCTATCAGCTAAATTTTGTACTAACTTCGCCGATAAACGGCGGTCGCTCGGTCGGTATAGTTCGCTTGCGGACTATAGGCCACGGAGTTTGTTTTGTTTTTGTTTGTACTCGTATTTTGGAAATAGTATGCGTATACCTATTTCATGTATCGCTCTCATTGCTCGAGTTCGCAGAAATTGATTTTGTCACAGTGCTGTTTAGCGCACCGATTCCTTGTACTGTAGCTGATGAAAGCCCTGGAGGCAAGCGAAATACTTCAGTGGGTTCCTGTAGGACTTTTCTTCTTGTGCGACAATGTAATTTTAATGGAGGTCGGCAAACATTATAGGAGACTGATGATCTATTCGTTTATTTTAAAAGAAACGTTACCGTATTATAGATCGTATTAATTTTATTTTTGAGAAGTTTAGTCATGATTTCAGAAAATAAATAATTTTGAAATATTTTCTAAACTTTTTAACTATCTGTTTCATAGAACACCGAGATTAACGGCCTTGTGGATCCGTTGCGCTGACCACGCGACACCCTCTATCCGCCAAATTTGGCACTAACTTCGCCGACAAGCGGCGGTCGCTCGGTCGGTATATTTTGGTTGCTGACTACAGGCCATGGAGTTTTTTTTGTTTCGTAAAACGGGTATCAGGAAGGAGAAGAATGTGCAGGGGCAAAGTTTTCAAATTGGAGGTAGGATTAGATGGGATTACACGTATGTTTGTGTTTCGGATAGGGAGGGGAAGGGAGGAGTTACGAGAAGGATGAAGTTTGTGATTCTGCATTTTGAACACAATACTTTCAAACCAGTAGAATAATCTGGAAACGTGGAATCACTGAGTTACATTACAAAAACTGACGAAAAATGTGCTCAGAGCTTAAAAGAAAATCCTGAAGTAAATGTATAAATGCGATGCATTGACCTTTGTCACAACAAGTAGGAAATGTAGTTCATTGTATTTGGAAAGCATCCGGTTCGAATCTCAGCCTGCTTACCAGCTGTCCTGGCTGAGGATTTTCGTTGCCTTGTTTGCTGTGTTCACACTTGCTGGAATAGTCAGTATCGTGTTCTGCTCAGTCGTAATCTCCTTCACATCCCAGTCGAATGGTATAACTTCAGTAGTTGAAATATCGTCGCTGTTGACCCAAGAGACAGCCATCGAAAGAGTACATTAAAATATGTCACGGCTGTTTGCCTTCCATTTTCCAGTTTATCGCACACAGCCTGTTATCCCATTCGACTTTAAAGCATCCTTTACAGATGATACAGTGTTATTGCGGATTCGGGATAACTCTTTCGGTATAGCTCCGGGGTTAGATTTCTGGTAGAGACAAGATTTCTCTATCCTCCACAGCACCCAGGCCTGCTCTGGGGCCCACCCAGCCTCCTAGCCAGTGGGTTTTGGGGGTAAAGCTGCCTGGGCGTGAATCGCTGACCACTCCCCTCCATCTAATGACGAGGTCAACAGTGATGGAACTATACCTCCAGTCCGCCATATGTCTTCATTGTGTAGTGCTTAATTAATTAAGCACGAGGACAACTTTGACTTTTTTTACCTTATGCTACAAGCCGGAAGGTCGCGGGATCGAATCCCGATGAGGTGGATTTTTTCAATTGACCTAATTCTTCCAGCCGCACTATGGCCCTGGGGTCCACTCAGCTTCTAACAGAAATGAGTACCAGGAATCTTCGTGGGGGGTAAAGGGCAGCCGGCGCGTAAGGCTGACAACCTCACCGTCATCTGTGTGCCGATTGTCTAGAAAATGTGAGAGCCTCAACGTCTCACAACCCTATGGGCCTCCACGGCCTGTTACAGCGATAGCTTTACTTATAGTATCATTATAAAGGTAGACCCAGGAGCCAGGGGTAGAAAAGAATGAATTACCATATTTACGCATGTATAGGCCACGTGCGTGTATAGGCCGCAGCACAATTTTCAGACAGAAATTATAGAAAAAATAATTTTCTTGGAATATTATTTCAGGAGTAGAAATTATTCCGAAATTTGGCAACGTTTAACACTCCTAAGTTCGCAACTAGCGAAAATAACGGTACCGCTCGGAATAAAGGCATTGCGGGGGAGAGTTATAACCTTTTCGCCTTTACTTGACTTGCCTGGTTAGTTCTGAGTGAAACATGCGTCGAGTAAGAGCAGGTTATACGTCTGAATTTAAACTTCAAGTGGTGCGTTACGCACAAGAACACGGAAATCGAGCAGCAGGGAGAAAATTCGTTGCCCCGGTTTCCTCGATCTTTGAACATCCTGTATTACTAATTATGAATATAATTTTTTTAAAATGAAGTGTGATTTCGAATATAAGCCGCACCCAAGTTTTCCTCTTGAATTTTTGGCAAAAAATGTGCGCCCTATACATGCGTAAATACGGTATTTGACGCCAGCAGCCGAAAGCCCCAGGAAAGATAGAATACCCCCTTGCCGCCGTGTCGAAGAAGTTGCCGAGCACTGCGACAACAAGCACGAAACGTGTGACGTTAACACGTGATTCAGCAGAAAGGAAACAACGTTTTTATTCACCTAGCTTACAAGGATATGAAGTGTTTTGTCACGCGTCACTTTATTCCGTTCCAAATATGTAATTGATAAGAAAATGAACACCTTTGGGACGTTGAATATTTTTAATAATTTTCTGAGTAAAGTTGAAAGCAAGACATATTTTACTGAGCCGTCTGTACTTTCTTCCTTACTATTTGCTATGATTAATGAAGCCTATTGTGATCCAGAATATTATATTTCACACCCTCACGCCTCATTTGTTTGAACGAAAGCGCCGCAGCCGTTTAAAGAAAATGGAAAATAGAAACTGCGGAGCGAAGAGAGAGGGAACAACGGTATGCGTACGAACCGGCGCAGTACGACAGTTGCCTGAAGATTGCCTTGTAAGGCCGAAACTTGTAGTAGAATGGGATATTAATGACATTTTAAAATAAAGGCCGGATTGTGAAAGATTTTCGGTTACATTACAGGCGGAAATGAGTGAATGAGTGTTCGAAGAATATTGATAAAGTAACACCAGATATAAAGGACTAAAGTATCAGATTTGATTTTTCCTCTCTCCCTCCCAGTTTGGGGCATAGGGCTGATTTCTGTTTCATTGATCATTTTTTACAGACGGTAGGACTACTCTGACAGGTGATCAGCTCGTCGCAAGGCCTCAGGTAAACACAGGACAAAATAAACAGAATAAACGCATACACACGCCAAACATCCATGCCTTGTGCGGGATATCCGAACCCACGATCCCGGCTTTCGAGCGAGCGAAGACAGTACATGCCTTAGACCGCTCGGCTACCGTGGCCGGCATCAGATTTGGTTGGTTATTCGTTATTTCCTAATCAAGGTTCGGACACACATGGACAGTATTTATTTAGTTGACGACCTCGATGTAAAAAAAAAATATTTCATAAAATGAGCAAGAGCATATTCCCTGGGAAGAACATCCGACCCTTATATCTGGGGATTACTTGGAAATTATAATTTACTATGTAATACTCGTCATATTAAGCCCTTTGGCCTGTTTCCCGTCAGAAATAATCTGGAGCTATGGATCTTATAGACAGTAGGTACGACTTTTTGGATGGGTGATCAGCCCTGTTACAAGGCCGCTACTTACACGGAACATTCAGACACAGAAGAAACTCGGACGGACATATTCTCCAGTGGGATTCAAAATTACGATCCCAGTGTTTGAGCGGGCGAAGACCGTGCGGCCACTGTGATTAACGCTCTTATCTGTTGATGTGAAAACACTTTTCTGTCACGCGACTATGTCACCTACGGATCTTGGGCTGGTCGAACACTGAAATTAGGAGTTTCAAGTTCAACCCGAGGCATTGATGCATATCTCTGTTTATCTGCGTGGTATTCTTTCCTTGTGGGTAGAATAATTGCCGAAATTGTCCGATTATTTTTTTGGGCCCAAGGAGTCCTAGTAAGTGTCTCAAAACTAATAGTTTCAACATTAATTCTGAATTAGTAAAAAAATATAAAGGTATCGTCGTAACAGGCCATGAAGACCCATAGGGTTGTGAGATGTTGAGGCTCCCACATTTTCTCTAGACCAAGGGTCTCCAAACTACGGCCCGTGGGCCACATCCGGCCCGCGAAAGAATTATGCAGAAATGTGATTTATTTGCACTTGTCAAGGCATTCAGAGCAAAGTTGATACTTCTGGAAAGCCAAGTGAAAAATTGTAACTTTGTTCATATGCTATACTGTGCAGAGTTGCATAATAAGGGTGACAATGAATTTCCTTCCTCGTTTGGAAATTTTGTCATTTCAGATTTGAAAGAACAATTTCGGAAGTGATTTGCTGATTTGGATGCCAGTGCTCAGGAAATTAGATTGTTTCAAAATCCGTTTGACTGTGATGCTGCAGATGTCCCAAGTCAAATTCAAATGCAAATTATTGAACTTCAGGAAAATTATCATATTAAAGACAAATACAAGGAAGGAAATTTGATCGAATTTTATAAATTTCTGAACTGTGAGCAATTTCCAAATTTAAAGAAATTTGCTTGTAAAGTTATCTCCATTTTTGGGGCGACATATCTGTGTGAACAAACTTTTTCCCAGATGAAGTACATCAAGTCGAAATAAAGGGCAAATTTATCCTATGAACATTTAAAGTCGCTACTTGTGATTAGCGTTTCAACATTTGAACCTCAATTTAATCAGATTTTAAGAATGTAAAAAGAGTTCCATCATTCACATTAATTGTTTTATTATAATTGTGATGAAAATATGAGCTTTTGCTGCTACTGTTTGTTTTCATTAATATATGATAATTTATTCTTACGTACTTTGTATTTAGTTTATGAAATTCTGTGCTTTCAATAAAACTCATATACCTAGAGTTATTAATTTCTCATTTTATCTGGCCCGTTGAAAGTGCTGAATAACCTAATGTGGCTCACGGTTCGAAAAGTTTGGAGACCCCTGCTCTAGACAGTCGGCTCACAGTTGATGGTAAGGTTGTCAGCCTTACACGCCGGCCGCTCTTTACCCCCAGGAAGATTTCAAGTACTCATTTCTGTTAGAGGCTGAGTCCACCCCAGGGCCATAGTACAGCTGGAAGGGTTAGGTCAACTGAAAAAAAGAATCCACCTCATCAGGACTCGAACCCGCGACCTTCCGGTTTGTAGCATAGTTTCTCAACCAACTACGCTACCGCGTGTCCCCAATTCTGAATCAGTACACTCCAGATTGCATCGTAAGGTCTCCCCAGAACGTCTTCTCTGTGGGCAGGGACTGGCTATGCTGACACTACTCCGAGGGAACGTTGCTTACCGGATTCTGTACAAGCAGACACTCGTGTATCGTTCTAAATGAGGAACTATGAACACATTAGAACATAGTTATATGCGTAGTCCAAAGTCTTGATTGTACAGACGTTCAACTTACATGGCAGAAATGAGAGTCGACCTTTGTTGTTCACAAGGTTTACTTTCTTCCTGCAGTGAACTCGTCGACACGTTTTTATGTGTTCTCATTATCTCAACCGCGGCCTGTCCCTCATATCTCTGAGATATGCCGCCAATATTACGTAATTGCATTCTTGAATGTTATGAGTGATTTGCTACGGTCTGGTCTACCAGGGTTCTCTTCCAGACGGGGTCAATGATGTTTCTCTTCGCCATCACATTCAGACCATTTATGGGGCCTACCAAGCCTCATATTCACGACCGAGGGGTCGGAGTTCGAGTCCCTGTAGGATCAAGAATTTTCTTCATGTCCAGACCGGCTCTAGGTACTGGCGGTAAAGCGGCCGGGACGTGAAGCTGATCACTCACCTAGAACTATGTCAAGAAAATGTAGATCTATACATCCACTCCCCCATACACCTTCATGGCATAGTGATTAATTAAGCACAGGGACAAATTTACCTTTATCCTTACCCAGCGTCCTATTCTGTGGGTACCACGAGTTCTTTCCCGGGGGTAAATCAACCGAAACGTGAAGCTGACCTCTCACCAGTGTTAAGAAGTTTTAGCGTGAAGTTTTAGCCCCCACGCGTCTTCAAAGTGTGTTGCACAAGCACAGGGACAACTGTAACATTGAGACCGTTCTCCTGTACGTCACACTTCACAGGTCTTTTATAGATTTACCAGAATTCCCTCGTTCCCGTCTTAGTGTGATATACGTCGAACATGATCGACGGCCTGACGGAATTGTAAATGGGATCACGAGAAAGGAGCAGTAAGAAAAGGGAAGATGAATGGAATTGGGCTGCAGTAGGATTTGAAATGGCTGAAGCACGAAGAGGCTGCTTCTGAGGACGGGGTTTCTGAGGAGGGAGGTGAAAAGGATAAATAGGCCTCTTGTTGGAAGAAGGATTGGCCGACTTTTCCGTATGTGTTAAGGCTATAGACGTATTTCAACACTCCCCCCCCCCCCAGGAAGATTCCTGGTACACATTTCTCTTAGAGGCTGAGTCGATCCCAAGGCCATAGTGCGGCTGGAAAGATAAGGTCAATTGAAAAATCCACCTCATGGGGACGCTAACCCGCGACCTTCTGGCTTTAGCATAGTGCCTCAACCAACTACACTACCGCTTGCCCCCTTACTTCTCTATTGCATTTTATAATCTACTATTGTTTATTATAAATGTATTATTTTATATAAAGTTATTATTTTAATGTAAGATACAGATTTCCGAGTTGTTGGCGATTGGTACAATGGAATATATTGGAAAATCACGTCTCTGAAGGGGGAGAGGATAGTTCCAAGAACTCTATAGCATCTCAGTGAAATGGAAAAGTACTGACAAGTGAGACATGTGCTGAACGAGTAAATAAGGGCTATGTGCATAACTGCGCCCTGAGGCAAATGGACGAGAAATATAATTAAGTAGAGACTTTCGATTATAATAGATTTAACTATTTATCGATTATTTTGTTTATTTCTTCTTGTAAACTTATTTTCACGCTTTTCCACCCGTTTTCAACTCCAAATGCTTAGACCTGTGTATGTTTAGAACAATTTTAATCTTAATTATGCAGACAATAACGAAGTAGAATTGATAGATATTGTATGTTAATGAGTTATGTATACGGAACAGGTTTGTCTGAAAGTAAAGCCCTAGATTTGTATTCGAGAGGTGCTCGGTTTGAGTCTCGGCCGTAGCACCGTACTTCTAAGTTCTTATGGTTTTCTTCAGACCTTCCATGAAAATGTCGGAATATTATTTTGATCAGATCAGTACTATCTCGTTCCAAATAATTACTTATCAATACTATTCGACGCTTTATTATCCAGATAGTAACGCGATCGTAAAATAAATCCCTATCTGCTAAAAAGATAATGTATGACCTTCCGATAATATGATATGTAAAGAATATATCTCAGTAGGCTTGGAATATCTGGGTTTATATTGTAAGAAGTGACGGATTGTTTTTCTCCTCTGGGACGTGAATGTAGAGGACGTAATCAATATTTTTTTTTCCCTTTGGCGCTATAGCCCTAATTTGGGCCTTGGCCTACCTCCATGAAACTCCGTTTCACTTTGGTTTACTAGATCTTAGACATTCGGTAGGACTCCTTGGGCGGGTGATCAGCTCGTCGCAAGGCCTCTACCTGTACACAAACCCAAAGAAACGCTCGCACACAAACACTGACCATCCATACCCTGAGTGGGATTCAAACCCACGATACCGGCTTCCGAGCTAGGGAAGACAGTGCATGCCTTTGACCGCTCGGCTACCTTAACCGGCATACTACGACACTATTAGAAGTTTCTGGCATTTCATTAATTGGCGCATGTACCAATAGGAAACTCGTCTTAGCCGGTTTCCACGTCCAGCCCAGGCTCTCTACGGCGTGTTCTTACTCGTAGTTGCGACATGCAGGCCCGTCTCAGAGTTTATGAATTTAATTATGAAAAGCTGAAAACGTCTTTCTTGTTCTTTTCTGAAAACAGCCTGATAACGCTTGCGGAACGCTGCACTGCTGATATCACGACGCGTAATTGCCCGAATTTCGTAAGAGATGACGAGGGCTTCACAAATTGCGTTATTCTCAGTGTTTCAGTATTTTGCATCTTTTCGTCTTATCTGTCCTTTTGTAAGAAGAAACCGTAGTCCCGCCGTAGTAACAACAAAGCTTCTCGTTTTCCAGGAAGTGCGTTTGGTTTACAATTATGTGCATATTAGTTTTATATTAACCCTTTTTTTATTGCTAATGGGGTGGGACTAAGTCCCTTGTACTGCGGCCACTTCTGGCCTATTGTACCAGCCCCAGATGATAGGTGAGGGTGATTGTGGAGCAATTGGTGGAATGAAGATTGGCAGGGGAAACCGAAGTACTAGGAGAAAACCCGCGTCAGCGCTACTTTGTCCACCACAAATCCCACTTGACCAGACCCGGGATCGAACCCGGGCCGCCTCGGTGGGAAGCCAGCGACTAACCGCTTGAAGTATGGCGAGGCGTATATTAACCCTTAGTAGAGGGTCTTCTTTTCGATATCTCAGGTACCACCTCGCCCAGCCTGTAGTCCCATGCGTCGGGGAACAGTAGTGTAGGGTGTATCGAAAGGAGTGTCTGTAGATATAATCACGGCGTTATATAGAAAAAAGAAAAACTCTGTGGCCTGTAGTCCGCAAGCGAACTATACCGACCGAGCGACCGCCGCTTGTCGGCGAAGTTAGTGCCAACTTTTGCGGACAGGTTTTCGCGTGGTTTTCTAGACCGGAGCCGCCATTTCCTTGAAATATCTCCTCAGTTATCCTCACGAGGTTGAGTGGACCCCGTTCCAGACCCACTACTTCTCAGAAAATCTAGTAGCGCCGGGAATCGAACCTGGACCTCTGGATCTGTAGCCAGGAACTCTGACCACTATATGACAGAAGCGGTCATCACGGTATAAATAGGACGGGAAAAATATAGAAACTTCATTTATGCAATAATCAATTAGAATATGGTTGGATTAGAGTAGACATATTTAGGTTTTACTGTTGTATCCCGAAGTTCCTCGCTGGATGCCCGGCGCTGGCGTATCGTGGATGTTACCTGCGCACAAGTCACGTCTAGGTCTGGTGCTCCCTAGGCTGGGGCGCGCGTGGAAATCGCTGGGTATGCGGGTTGACAGAGGAGGATCGTTTGATCCGACAAGAGTGGTGTAATCAGCAAATTGAGTTTATTAACTAATTTCTGTAGATTACACATGTACGCTACACCTGAGGACTGATAGCTAGGGTTCCAGGGAGGGAAGGCTGTCTTGGCTCTACCTAGCCGCTATCTCGGTCAACGACTAGTCTCTCGCTCCGTCTGCATCAGACTGCCTACATTCTTTGTTTTAATAACACACCAGTCGTAAGGAATATTTCAGAGCAGGGCTCTCTTAGTTTGCTTGCTTATGTCTGGCCTCTTTTTTGTGTGGGCTTCTCTCCCTGTACCCTATGTTACGTGCTTTTTAGCAGCCACAGCTGCGTGAGACGGAGGTCACGCGTCTGACCCCCTTGGTTATCTCGACTGCATACTTTCGTCCTCCTGTGTCGCTACCATTTCTGTTACATTTCTATTAAAATTAAATGCTAATGAAATAACATATTAAGAGTAAATGCAAATGAAGTAACATAGCGTATACAATACCTTTACCAAATGAAACAGTTCTTATACAACAATAACGCATATACAACATTACCATCCGATGGCAGTCGCCACACCGTCTAGGAAATGAACTGTCTTCGCTCGCTCGGACTCTGGGATCTGGGGTTCGAATCCCACTTAATGTGTGGATGTTTGTGTTTGTGTTCATTCTGTTTGCATTAAGTAGCGGCCTTGCGACGGGCCGATCCCCCGTCCTAGGAGTCCTACCGGCTGTCTTACATTAAGATGAAATAAAATTTACTTGCCTCGAGACCGTAAAGGTATAATACGAGTAGATTAAGAAAGAAAGAAAGAAAGAAAGAAAGTTGCACCATTATGTTTCGTATTTAATGAATTAGGTGCTGAGTTTGATTCCCGTCAGTGGTTACTAGAAACTAGAGCTGCCTTAGGTATGCTAGTGATTCTTGTGTCTTTAGAAGGAGCGAATTTATGCATTTACCTATGTATTATGTATCTGTAATACTGTGTACTATGTTCATACGTCATACGAATGGACGCGCTTATTAGTTTTGCTCTCAGTCTATGGTAACATGACGTCACTACATGAAAAACTTCAAAACAATCATATGTAGCGAGCTGCTTCGGCTAGCTACGCTTTTGACTTGAATTTGGGAGGTACCTGGTTTGAAGCTCGGCCGGGACATGAGCAGGTTTTCCATAGTTTCCCACATTCCCTCCAGGAAATGTCTGGTTATCACCTCATGTTAGGTTGCATCCGCTTCCTTCCACAGCCTTTCCAATTAATCATTCGTCAACGATACTGTATGGTCCGCGCTACTGACAGTGTCATTAAATGAGTCACACGTGTAAAATCAACCCATTCTGTCGTCTCAAATAGCAGGATACTCACTCATGGAGGTGAGCCCTTCTTTAGAAGCCGCCAATTGTGCAGTCAATCAAAAACTTTCCAGCATTTTATGGAACCCGAAGGTTCATTACCGTGTTCACGAGAGCCCACCAACGGTCCCTATCCTGAGCCAGATCCATCCAATACATACCAGCCAACCCTATCTCTCTGAGATCTATTTTAATATTGTCCACCCACCTACGCCTAGGTCTTCCCAGTGGTCTCTTTCCTTCCGTCTTTCCCACCAATATCCTATTATCCTCTCCCTTCTTCGTGCTACATGCCCTGACCACCTCATCCTCCTTGACTTAATCATTCTAATTATACCTGGAGAAGAGTATAAGTTATGAAGCTCCTCATTATGCAGTTTTCTCCAACCTCCTGTCACTTCAGTCCATATATTCTCCTCAGCACCCTGTTCTCAAACACCCTCAGTCTGTGTGCCTCCCTTAATGTCAGAAACCAAGTTTTACACCCACAGGCAAAATTATAGTTTTATATATTCTTATTTGTATGTTTTTAGATAGAAGACGAGATGACAGAAGTTCTGGACCGAATGGTAGCAATAGGCTTAGTTATTTTTTCCTAACGAACGGAGAGGGATCGAGGGGAGATTGCCCGACTCTGTTCTGCAAACCGAGTCTGGGGGTGGGAGGAATTCTCGTACAGAATGTTACGCAGCTTACATGAAGCTCGTCGTGTTGGCGTACACATGTGTAAAATTACTGAAATAACAGTGACGTCAGAGTTTAAGACGGTTCAGAAGCCCAGTACAAGCTTATGGAATGACAAAGAAACGTGGGTATATAAGTATCAAAGGACTCCAATAAACTACAATATTAGTTGCTTCTTAACCGTTGAAGGGTTAGAGCAAGAGAAACGTATCGTGACGTGACTGTTGTTCCTCCTCTGCTGGACAGGGCAACAGCAATCGAAAGTTGTCCGAAGTGGTGAAGACAGCTCAGCAGTCAGGCTCTGGCTTCTCTCCCCGGAGCCTTGGGTTCATTCCCATGTGACTAAATGCGAGATTCATGGTGGGCGAAGTAACATTATTCAGATCTTCTCCCCCCATTTTCGGTTTCCTCCTGCTAATCATCTTTGCCGCATACTTGATTGTGACCGCCCCCTGAGGGGTGCAGTAGCCCTAACTAGACAGCACGTTAAGGGGTTGCTTCATCTGTGATCCGGTACTTGGCTGATGACAGTAAGGGCAAACGTAGCCGGGTGAGGTCAGTCAGTACAGCGACGGGCTGCAGGCTAGACGGCCTAGGAATTGGGGGTTCAGGGACAAGCGTCCAAGCCGGCTCTGGAGCCCATGCCGCTTCCCCCGTAGGTAAAAAGCTGACTAATCAACTGCATCAGTGCCGAAGTCAAGAATGGTATAGCTATACTCCACTCTTATGCTTCTTAATGGTAAAAAGTTGAAGCTATCCCTGTTAACAGGCCATGGAGGCTCATGGGGTCGCGAGACGTTTGAGGGTCCGACATTATTTAGACTTTAGACAGTCGACTCACAGATGGCGGTAAGGTCAGCCTTATGTGCCGGCCGCCCTTTACCCCCCAGGAAGGTTCCTGGTACTCATATCTGTTAGAGGCGGAGTTAACCCCAGGGCCATAGTGCGGCTGGAAGGATTAGGTCAATTGAAAAATCCACCTCATCGGGACTCGAACCCGAGACCTTCCGGCTTGTAGCATAACAACTTCTTAATGGTGTGGTGTCTAATTAATTAAGCATAGGAACAGCTGTGCCTTGACACGTTTAGTATGTTTTTCCGCCCTTTATTTACTGTCCTGTAAGGGGATTGTTTTCTGCGGGGTTGGAGAGTCCTGTTTGCTGTCCCGAGTCGGGATTCAGAAGGCGATCACGACGTCTGCACACCGGCCCCGCCTCACGCAGGTCTCGACACGGCAGGTATTTGCGTCAGTGTCAGCAGTGCGCGGCGCTTCATCACGAAAGGACTTCTGACTGAAACAGTGACAGACGGCCTAACCGACGATGAATGTCTAAACCGGAAGGTCTCTCAGAAACGAGGAACTTGATGATTTCATTTTGTCTTGCTGCAGTGACCTCATGTGTGATACATCTGCCGCCATATGTGAGATACGAACAGCACGATATGTACCATTTATCGTCATTGCAATACCAGTAGAACACTACAAAGAGCGTTAGACTTGAGTATTTCCCTTTTGGTACCAAAGTCAAACCTGAAATCTCTAGGTTTTTGACTCAGGAATGAAGAAACTTCGGACTGAGGGGGATGTGGGCCTTGCAGAAATTTTGTGAGACATTTCGGTACCTAGGCCAGAAATCAGACCTGAATTCTTTAGATTTTGGCCTAGGAACGAAGAACCATCGGACTGAGAGGTTAGTGGGCCATACTGGAATTTTGTGACATTTCGGTACCTAGGCCAGAAATCAGACCTGAATTCTTTAGGTTTTGTACTAGGAACGAAGAACCTTCGGACTGAGAGGTTAGTGGGCCATACTGGAATTTTGTGACATTTCGGTACCTAGGCCAGAAATCAGACCAATTCTTTAGGTTTTGGCCTAGGAACGAAGAACCTTCGGACTGAGAGGGAAGTGGGCCATACTGGATTTTTGTGAGACATTTCGGTACTTAGGCCAGAAATCAGACCTGAATTCTTTAGGTTTTGGCCCATGAGAGAAGAACCTTCGGACTGAGTAGGAAATGGGCCATACCGGAATTTTGTGAAACATTTCGGTACCTAGGCCAGAAATCACACCTGAATTCGTTAAGTTTTGGCCCATGAATGAAGATACCTCGGACTGAGGGGGTTGTGGGCCTTGCAGGAATTTTGTGAGGCACAATTTCTACAGGAACAGTCAGAAATTTTGATCAGTGTAACACTGTCGAAGGAGTTCCCCACCCCTATAATACATTACATAATAAATCCTGATTAGCTGTAGCCTGGCAAGGTTTTTGTTCCCGTCACACGATTGGATCACTTAAAAATGAATTTAAAGTGAACACATGCGCCATCGGGTCCTCTTTTTCTAGGGCCATTTTCTTCAAGGTCATGAATGTTTGGTATGACGTTATGAACTTATATTGTGCATTTGACCATGAAGTTCAACCACGTCTGCGTTACATTGACGTACGATTCTGAATAATGAAAGTAGCAAAAAGTAATTCGGACTTTCCGAATAGGTTTCTTTTTGACTCGAGGCTGTGTACATCCTCTGGTACTTGTGTACAGGACGACCAGGAGTAGAACTGCGTGACAATATACGGTTGAATTGATTTATTTGAACCGTAAGAATAAAGTCTTCTTTTGTTACATGCACTGCAAAGAAGATAATGGGGGAAAAGAGCCTCGGTTACCTATTGTGCAAGAGGCTGGCTGGGGAGCCCCAGAGCATGCAGTGGCAGTAAAGTGAGAAATATCGACACTGCCGGGATATAAACCCCGGCTTTGCAGGTCATAGCTTATCGCTTGTGAGCACAGCTTTCACAGTTCATGTGTTGCATGTATCTTTTGGCTGTAGCAGCTCTGTTTCCATACGTGTCTCACAGAGCGTATATAATGGTGAGTCATGTCTGTCCGAATGTATCATCTCAGAAATTGATACAGTGTCTTTTAAGTAGTAAATGCTTGAATAATAAAAGCTGATTTAATGGTACATGATCCCTCCCACTCTCCCATCGCAAGGTAACTGCGTAGACAAGTGATAACTGTGTAAACAGGTACCATCCATGGGGTTCTCACGGCGGTGAATACTAAGGTGACTCCGTGGCCTGTAGTCCGCAAGCGAACTTACCGACCGAGGGACCGCGGCTTGTTGGCGAAGTTAGTGCTAACTTTAGCGGATAGAGGGTGTCATGTGATCAGCGCAACGAATCCCCACGGCCGTTATTCTCGGTTTTATAGACCGGAGCCGCTATTTCCTTGAAATAGCTCCTCAGCTATCCTCATGAAGCTGAGTGGACATCGTTCCAGACCCACTACTTCTCAGAAAATCTGGTAGCGCTGGGAATCGAACCCGAGGCCTCTGGATCTGTAGCCAGGAACCCTGACCACTAGATCACAGAGGCGCTCATATTAAGGCAACAGCCATCTGGAAAGTGAAGCCGTTGTTTTGTAGGTTTCGTTTTGAAAAATCTGCATGTTCCGCAGGAACGATGGTGCCTGTCTATCAGACTTCGTGGCCAAGAAATTTTCAGTGCATTAAATTCACTTGTTTTTATGAAAGAGACAGCTGCGCGTATGTTACCGTCACGTCCGGTTGGTTTCACAGGCAAAACACTCTGTATACATTCGTATTTTAAATCCTCGCTCATCGCAGTTTGAAATTCTCCAGCTAATTTTGTAACTTCAGGAAGGTCAGTCACAAGAAACATTTAGACCGCACCCGGAGCTTTTTCTTTAATTTTACTTTCCATGTTTCTCGAGCATTTCTCGCTAAAGGAACACGTCATTTCCTTTTGCGAAAGACAGGGTCAGTCCCGTCGGGTAGGTTATTATCCCAGGGCATGCTTTTGTTCCCCAGGTGCGTCATGTTAACAGCCTTGGTGTTTCGTTATTGGATGTTGAAGGTTATTCGGGAAAGTGGATTTATGAAACCATTTTTTTTTTCTTGGCACTACAGCCCCACTGGGCCTAGGCCTACCTCCATGAACTCCGTTCACTTCGGTTTTTCTCGATCTTACACATACGGTAGGACTCCTTGGGCGAGTGATCAGCTCGTCGCAAGGCCTATACCTGTAGACAAACACAGAAAAACGCACACAAACATCCATGCCCTGAGTTGGATTCGAACCCACGATCCCGGCTTCCGAGCGAGCGAAGACAGTGCATACCTTAGACCGCTCGGCTACCGTGACCGGCATGAAACCAATTTACTACACTGAAAATAATGGATTCTCTGAAATTGATATGTGAATTATTTCTTTGTTTATTCACTATTTCTTGTGTAGGATTATATGCATAACAGCAGCCTGTTTAGTTTCAGTAGTATGAATAACAACAGAGAATCGTTTGGACCGAGTTTGCGTAGTTTTTGCAGACACGTGACGTGATAAATTTGATGCAGTCGTGGCAATTTAGACTGTTAAAGTACTTGAGCACATCAGTACTGTTGTCGTCCTTGTAAATGATTTCATAGTGTCCTGCACAGAGGGTAAGGCCGAAATGAGACGAAATTTTTAGTGAAATCATTCCCGGATTATATTGATAATTTGAAAATGTCCAGCTTCTCTTAATTCAGTTATTAGAGACATATGTAATTTAGTGGATAGAGTTCCGGGTTCGATTCCCGGCGCTCCCAGGTTTTCTGAGAAGTAGCGGGTCTGGAACGGGGTTCTCTCAGCCTCGTGAGGATAATTGAAGAGCTATTTCAATGAAATAGCGGCTCCAGTCTAGAAACCCGAAATTAACGGCCGTGGGGATCCGTTTCGCTGACCACGCGACACCCTCTATCCGCCAAATCTGGCACTAACTTCGCCGACAAGCGGCGGTCACTCGGTCGATATAGTTCGTTTGTGGACTAAAAACCACATGGTTTGTTTTGTTGTTTTTATTAGGGACGTATACATTTCAGGGTTTTAATAGAGAAATATAAGGAAGAATTTCCAGATATTTAGCAGTTGCTTGAAATAATCAGGAGTATAATTTATTAGCTTCTTCTTCTGCGTCCTTATTTATACAAAGAATTAAGTTCGGAAATAATGTACTCATTTGATATGACGTAGGAGACCGCGAATGAGAGTTCGGCTCAACGCAAGATCTCTTATACACAGGACAAAACAACAGAAAAATGCAGATATACTTTTATGCCCCAATCGATTTTCGAACTCGCTATCTCATGTCGAATACCTTGTATTGGAACAGTGAACAGTGCCACTATTTTGATCAGCAAATTTTATTGCCTTGTGCCATAACAAAGCACAGATACTGTATAGTAGTATATACGAAAGTATAAATAAAATTCTTAAGTGAAAATTGATTTCTTTAATGACATTTCATATTTGTGCTACGAAATGCAAATATGAAATTGGTCGACGTAAAGTGGCAAGCTGGTAAAGGTCTGACTTCCCAAACCGACTGCAAGCTTAAATAGCCCAGGCGAAACTATTTAAAGGCTAGTGTCGTAGGACTTGATGCAGGCTGTCCGCACCCTGTTGGATTAGTCGGCAATATAGTTGGCTTTTCACTGTGAACTGTGAACTGAATTCTAAAAATATTTATTTTATCAGAAATTATGACAATAAATACATCTTCAGTTCCATTCCCGAGTAACGTCATATAAAGCGTTTTTTTCATAAGCATAAAAACTTTCCGTGGCTTTTAGTCCTCAAGCGAACTATACCAACCGAGCGACCGCCGCTTGTCGCCGAAGTTAATGACAACTTTTGCGGATAGAGGCTGTCGCGTGGTCAGCCAACGGCTTCCCACGGCCGTTAATCTCGGTTTTCTAGACCGGAGCCGTTACTTATCCACTCAAGTAGCTCATCGATTATCCTCACGAGGCTGACTGGACCCCGTTTCAGAGCCACTGCTTTTCAGAAAATCTGGTAGAGCCGGGAATCGAACCCGGGACCTTTAGATCTGTGTAGCCAGGGACTCTGACCACTAGACCACAGAGGCGGTCTTCATAAGCATAAAATGTAGAAATAATTTCGATGCTAAATGCTCGTGTATGTTTTTTACGGCCTCACCGTAAAAATAATTCTTCAGAAATGATCTCCAACACTTGGCTTGTTCAGACAACTCGAGGAGACGATGGAGCTGACAGTTAAGTCTTTTCAGTTACTCCTAGGAAAATTGTTAGACATTGGAGCCTCTGTTTTGTAATCCATGATGTTGAATTGAATAATCGTGTAATAATAGTTCATGTCCTCCCCTTACAACAGTTATTTTGCAGCGTCCGTATTAACACATCCACACTACACAATACTACATGCATTCACGCTGTGTGTAAGCATTCATATGTTACAGTTGACTGTAAAAGGAATCACTAAATACTCATTTGGTAGCCTGCATTAACATAATGGACTGTTATAAGAGGAATGCCATAAGAATACTGTTTAGCATCGAAACTGAATTCATAACTACAACGAACAGTTCCTTTGAACTGACATTAATTCAACCAGCAACCTGTAACATGACGTAGGGATAACGTGGTACATTACATTTTATGCATTGAAACCATACGTGTTGTGAACACTTCATGGGTCTGTCTGTTCGTCTTGTACTGAGAACGGCGAAGTTTCCGTCCCCCGCTTTAGTAAGCGTTACCCCATGAACATGCGCTCCACGTGTTCTTAACCTCATCACTAGATGGAAATGAGTGACCAGCTTAATGCCTTGACCGCCTTGTCACATGGATTTTTTTTTAAATAGCAAAGGGGGCCCTAGAGCCTTTATGGACACACTGTTGAGAGAAGATCCTTGTCCCTTCGTCGGGAATGAAATCCTGGTCATCCAGCTCGTAGCCTGGTGACTATATTGACTCAGCTGTCTTGACATATTAAATCAAATTGAATACAGAGTAGTAGTGATTTCAGTTTATGACTTAAGTGATGTTGCTTGTGTACAGGTATAACGCTAGAATCGAGAAGTTCTTCCCAGGATGCATTAGTTCATTACGGCCCCAATCTTTTCCCACAGAAAACATTAAAATATAAAAGCAAATGAAATCGAGAGAAAGTATTTTAATTTTGTTGAGGTTTATAATTTCCAGTAAGGTAGTTATAAAGGTTTCGAGTGGATTAAAGTGGCTCGAGACTGTTTCGCTTTGTATACAAAGTTTATTTTCTTACAATTTCCATATATAGCAAAGAAGATTATGCGCTTTTAGCTTTACGAAATGGAAACCGCGCGATTATGTTAGGTTCAAGGCCACGAATTAGTGATTACGTTATATGCATGGTCTGCTGATCCTCCAATTCATGAATTCCCAGAAGCAGCTAAACTGCACAGAGTGCGGGGGTAGTGGGCATTCGACCTTTTTACATTATACATGTCATTGACGCATGCGCACTGTTCATTGTTTCCTCTTCATTATTCTCGTAACACATCATATGATCATTGTCGGAGACAGTTTCGATGTCCGTGTGGGTTTAGGTGTCGGCGTCGAATTTTACTTCTCTGTGCTTAACAGTTTCTTGTTTCATGCTAGGACATAATTCGACTAGCCGTTCCCCAGCCCGAAGCAATTGTTTCACTTTCGTAGTCGTTGGAAGATATTCCAAATTTTCATGGAGGCGGGATATTACAGTCATTATAGCGACTGGCTGCGGGCTGGACGACCGAGGGTTCGGAGTTCGAGTCTCNTTGCCTTTACACGTCGTGCGGACCCAAACACCCACCCAGCCTCCTATCCAATGGGTAAGGGGGGTAAAGCGGCCGGGTCGTGAAGCAGACCATTCACTTCCCATTAGTGTCAAGGACAAGAATATGTGGCTCTACATTCACTCCCCACTTCGTCTTCATGGCGTAGTGCTTGATTAACAGGGAAACTTTACCCGAATATGTCACACGACTTTCCTTGTATCGAATTTTGACCCTGACATTGGTGTACGTCAACTCTCGATTATCCGGGCTAATGGTGGGGATGGAAGTCACGGTTAATCGAAAACCCGGTTAAGCCAAATTTTATTATACGGGCTGGACGACTGTGAAGGGTCGGAGTTCGAGTCCCGGTAGGGTCAAGAATTTTAACTTCTCCAAATCGTCCAGACCGGCTCTGGGGTCCATCCAACCTCCTATCCAATGGGTACCGGGGGCTCTTTCCCCGGGGGTAAAGCGGCCGGGGCGTGAAGCTGACCACTCACCTCCAACTAGTGCCGAGGTCAAGAAAATTTGGATCTATACATCCACTCCCCCACACGCCTTAATGGCGTAGGGCTTAATTCGTTGAGCAGAGGAACAACTTTACCTTTTACCTTTTAATACCTTCATAATACTATAGACCTACCTGTATTTAAATTTATTCATCCTCATTTCTATGTCATCTCATGGCCTATTTAATACTTTCTTTACATTACACTCAGTATGAATTAGTTATTTCAATCACTGTTCAACAACATCCAGCACTTTTTACGGTCACACTTAACACTTAAAATAATTTAATACTGTCTTTTGCTTTTTCGCGGCATTTTCCTTTTTACGGATATCCGTACGAAGCCTACGTAATATTAGCTTGTCACTTAATAAACTGTCCTCTTCACTCTCAAGATAGTCTAGTAAGGATTCCAAATGATTAAGCGCAGCACCATGTGATACTTTCTTACTGGCAACACTGTCCACCTCTTCCTCATTCTCACTTTCTTCCCGCTCTTCTGGCTGCACCCCCATTGAAGTTACGATTTCGTCACTGCTTAACATTTCGAAGCCCGGTTCACACGAGTCACAGTTAAACCACTCTCTTATATTTTCCTCGTTGACTTCTTCACCACCATGAACTTGGTTAGCCACTTTTGTCAATTTTATGGCTATCTCATTTTCACTGAATCCAGTGAATCCATGGATTTCGTCATCTTCATTAGTGATGAAAGGCATCAGTTTCTTCCATGAATTTTTCAATACAGATGGCTTTACTGTATCCCACGCTGTTGAAATCTCGTATATGGCATCTAATACTGAAAAGGACTTCCAGAAACACGTCAGATCATTGCCTTCATCGATGTACTTTTGTAGCAAATTTGATCTGTAGATTCTCTTCATACTTGAGATAACTCCTTGATCCATTGGTTGGATAAGTGCGGTAACATTAGCGGGAAAATATTTCACAAAAATATTTCCATCATCTGACCTCAGGAGACTTTCGTTAGGATGTGAGGGCGCATTGTCAATGAGGAGCACAGCTTTCTCAGGTAGGCCTTGGGATTTTAGATGGTCACGAACTTGAGGCACGAATTTAAAATCAAACCATTCTTTAAATATCGCTCTATTCATCCAAGCTACTTTCTGGTTAAAATAATGGATAGGCAGACTTGAAGCTACTGTTCCTTTAAAAGAGCGTGGTCTTTTCGCTTTGCCGATAACTACTGGTATTAGTTTGTGTGTTCCTGATGCATTAGAACAGCACAAGACTGTCAATCTCTCCTTACTGGATTTGTGACCTGGAGCCTGTCTTTCATTTTGAAATGCCAATGTTCTGGTTGGCAAGCATTTCCAATAAAGACCCGTTTCATCGGCATTATAGATTTGTTCTGGCAGCAGATTTTCACTTTTCACAAAACTATCAAAATTGGTGCAAAATTGATCTGATGCTGACAAGTCCCCTGACAATTTCTCACCTTGAATACTGATTTCTCGTATTCCATGACGCTGCTTGAAACGTGTTAGCCAACCGGAAGAAGCGTCAAAACTCCCTTCTAGTTCAAGTGCTTCGAAAAAATATTTAGCTTGTTTAGCACAAACTGGTCCTGTTATTGTTGTTCCCTGTGCCCTTAGTTGATTAAACCAGGTCAGCATCGCTTTGTCGAGATCATCGTATGTTGATTTCTTCATGGTTTTTCTCTTCTTCATTCCGCTTGAATTAGAAGACGAAGCAAAGGAAATTAACTCATTCTTTTGTTTTTTCAAATCACGAACAGTTTGTTCTCCAATACCGTATTGCATTGCTAATTGTTTAACTACAGCTCCTTTTTCCAGCTGATTGATAATTTCAAGTTTCTGTTGAATACTTAACACAACACGCTTCCTTTTAAACCCCGACATTTTGCTAACGCACTTGAAGATCTATATTAAGAAACTGATACTTACTTTCACAATGCACTCTCACACTGAGATGGTACCGTTAAATAACCTGGGGCGGTGTATTTGTCCTTGAAACTTTCCAAAAATTCTTGCATTCTTTCACCCCCACCCTAGAACATTGTGTTCGCATAACGGGACGAAATAATGCAGAGCTCGGTTCACACTAGTGCGAAAATAGTGTTAAACTCACCATGTGAAACAAAAGTGAATGAATATTAAACAACATATAAACTTAAAAAAAAAAAGCCCCGGTTAAGCCGCAAACCGGTTAATCCGCCCCCGGATAATCGAGAGTTGGTTTCAGCTTTCACAATCTAAACTGAAACATATTCAGTCAGGCATTCCTCGAATCCGAAAATATGTGCATAGGTAAAGGCATGTTTTCCTTCAGGACAGAAGTTGCAAAGAGATGTACCACAGAAATGTATCAATAAATTTATAAGATAGGTAGTAATTGGGTGGGTACATCGGCAGGCAGATGTAAAGTTACCCTGATCTCATTAAGCATGTGTGGAGTCGGGTTGGTTGAGTCAGTATAGTGACTAGTCTACAGGCTGTACTGCTGAGGAGTTGAGCTTAAATTCCTGGGAGAGGCAAGAATTTTCTCTTCACACCAGCTTTGATATTCATCTGGTGTCCTGTGCATTGAGGACATGGGGCTGTTTTCCTGGGGAAAGCTATAGCGGCATGAAGCTGTTTACCTGCATCTAGTGCCGAGGTTAAGAGTGGTGGAGCTAAACACCGACTTCTTCGTGATGTGGCGCCTAGTTAAGCACAGGACAAGTTTACTTTTACATTAAGCATGTACTTTCTCTATCTTAAGTCTGTATAAATTAAAACAAAATTATGGAAACGTCATTCACTCTGTTGACACAGAAGGATATAAATATATCAGTTTTGTTCTGAAATACTGAAAGAAGGAAATGTGATCTGCAGTAATGTGTAACTTAGGCAATTCACACTCACTTAATCATTTCTAAAAAATAAGAAAGGATTGGAGTTCGTATGTGGCTAATGTCAGGTCATATTAGTGCCTTGTCACATTGGGCCACCGTATGAAGCTAGTACTGTTGGAGAAGGCACATTCTGTGACTGCTGTAGCCTGTATGGCATCTAACTGAAGCAGAATGATGTCATCATTAATGTTAATACCGATTCAAGGAATGTAAGAGTAACATTTCAGTCAATAAAACCTGGTTTATCTTCATTCGCATGTATGTCATCACGTTGTGTATGTCCATCAATCACAACAACTTTGTACTATTTAGAAATACAAATGTATGAATACCATTTAAAACCACAAATAGGATGAAAAATCATCTGAAATAAAAGAACACTTTACAGTTCCTTTTGTTGAAAATGGCATTTACCAATTAAAATGTAACAACTGTCCATTAAGGTACTTATGGCAAGCAATTTTCATATACATTTTAAGGAACAGATTTAAGCAATAGAGACCAACAAACCAAACTCCAAATTTGTGCAACACACACTAGAACCCAACAGATAGGATACAGTAGAGAAAACAATGGATATACCCCACACCGAAAAAAGAGCCCTCTACTAAATACATGGGAAGGTTTTTACATACACAATTTTAGTGTACAAAAGCTACAAATGAACGGTACAAACACAGACACACATGAACCCATATTTAATGTAATCATAAAAAATGTACCCATTAATAATGAACCGCTCACAATATATTCTTAATTTTTTTAGATAAACCATCCAAACAGGACGACACATGGTCATCAGTACCAACGACCTATTCCTGCATAACATCGGTATCTACATAAAAGAACCAAAATTTGAAATTTCCCATTTCATCCATTAGAACACACAAGCAACCACTGATACATAGACTCGGGCAACACCCATGTTCCCATAAGGACAAAAGCATGAAACATATTACCACCCCCCTTACTACACTTCCCCCCTAAAAACCCTCTCTACATAAGAAGATAATTTTTAGATATAATAATAATAATAATAATAACAGCAGAAACAAAAACAACAACAATAATAATAATTTTAGACTAGTTTTGCTAATGTTTGATAAGTATTTTAGTATATTTAAACATCGTAATCTCGCATAAAAACTTTTTTATACGACAAGACTATTAGCAATAGCTCCATTACTTCATGCAGGTTAGTTATGAACTTGGATATATTTTGTTGTTTATAAACTCCTGATGATGGTCATAAAGGGCTGAAATATGTAACATGAAATTATTTTAATAAATTAAACTGAATTATCGACAGTTTAATTCTATCAGTATAAAGTTGTTGTGATTGATGGACATATTTAGATATTAAAGCCTGGAATTTTAATGCCCGTAGTATAGTTATCTACAAATCACTAAAGATGTACTTCAGCAATACTGCTACATTTTTAATCCTTTAAGAAAGCACCACTGAAATGTGCATAATTATGACTTGTAATGCAGAAGTTGAGTGCTTCAATCTGTCTGTTTTCTGCATTTGAGAGGGTTTTGGTTTGAGTTCCATTGCTTGCTGGCCTGCCAGTTGACATTATGATCCTGCCATATAAATTTATCCTATCTGCCCACTTATTGAGGCTCAAAAGCCATCTTCATTTCATTTTTCATTTTCATAAGTGCCACAGCAAAGTCGGGCCTTGCAGATAAATTGAGATAAGAATATGTTGCCATTAGCACAAATGCCTACATAATTTGTATGATTGATAGCAACTTCTTATGCAAGATTGTTTATTTTAACAGATCTGTGTGGTCACGATGAGTTCAGGTGTGAGAATGGAGACTGTATCCCATCACGGTGGAAGTGTGACTCCAGTCCAGACTGTGAAGATGGTTCTGATGAACCACCTGATTGCAGTAAGTGTCTGTTAGTAGGTTGTCCTTCTGTCATCGTGCATATATCTGTCCACTTATGTCGCATGTAACTCCAGAATCAGTAGGCAAATATTTATGAACTTCTTACTGCTGTGGCACACGTTATCTCCAAGTCTCCAGCATGTGACTCTTCTTCACATCTGTTAATTATAATTTATTTGGACTGTCTTAACCATTTCACTCTTACATTTTTAACCGCTGATATAAGTTTCAGACATCCAAAAAGAAGTTAGAAATGTAAGATGGAGGTAAGATTATTGAAATAGTACTAAAATGGGTGCATGCAGTGGCGTAGTTGGTTGAGGGGCTATGCTACAAGCCGGAAGGTTGCGGGTACAAGTCCTGATGAGGTAACTGGATTTTTTTCAATTGACCTAATCCTTCCAGCCACACTATGGTCCTGGGGTCGACTCAGTCTCTAATAGAAGGGAGTACCAAGAATTAATTAAATAATTTTCCTGGGGAGTAAAACGCGGCCGGCGCATAAGGCTGAGAACCTTACCGCCATTTGTGAGCCGATTGTCTAGATAATGTGGGACCCTCAACATCTCACAACCGTATGGGCCTTCACGGCCTGGTACAGGGATAGCTTTACTTTACTTTTTACTTTTACTAGACAGTTAAATAGGAGTAACAAGAAAAAGCGTTTATCATTACTTTTACAATCGGTTATAGGTTGACACCCATAGGACACCCTTGTTTGTTCATTCTGTCATTAAGCAAGCCAATAGTAACTGACTTGTTGCATTTTCCTCCTGTTTCCTATATACTCCAAAATTTTGGCAACCACCTTATTCACGCTGGTTTCTTGCTTGTCTTATTATTTGACCCTGAAGATGGAGGTTACATGTCCCTCCTAAACTTCAGTTTACTTTCAGTGGGCTACATAGCCTTGTATCACAGAAGTTCAAGTATTTTGCAAGGTGACCAAATGCTTTTAGTTTTGCACAGAACAGAGTGTGTTTGTGAATTGCAGAAATGCTAAATGATATCTCCTATTTATTGTTATGGTGCAAATTAAAATTAATTTTTAGACATGTCATAGAAGTCAGGGGGTGCGCGGAAGTGTAGTGGTTAAGGTACTATGCTACAAGCGGGTTCAAGTCCCGATGAGGTCATTGGATTTTTTTCGATTGACCTAATCCTTCTGGGAGCACTAGGCCCTGGGTTTTACTCAGCCTCTAACAGAAATGAATACCAGGAATTAATTACATAATTTTCCTGGGGAGTAAAGCGCGGCCGGCGCGTAAGGCTGACAACCTTACCGCCATCTTTGAGCCAATTGTCAAGGTAATGTGGGACCCTTAACGTCTCACAACCCTGTGGGCCTTCACAGCCTGTTACAGGGATAGCTTTTTTTTTTTAATACATAGAGGTTAAGAAAATGTGGATGTATACATTCACTCACCCATATGCCTTCATTGCGTAGTGCTCACTTCGTTGAGCACTGGGACAACTTTTAACATTGACACTTAAGTTTTGTGACACTTGCATTGAATAACTTTGTGTTCTGTCCTTAATATGTAATTGATTTTTAATATTTTGGCAGTGAATTTGTTTCATGTTTTGAATTTTTGGATCTTGCTGTTTACTTTACCAATTTTAACTTTATCTTTGTTGACAATTACAGCTGTTGTTGTCAGCTGAAATTTTGCACAGATACTTTGCTTAGCAGCTTCTGCCGTTGTGGATAATTTCAAGTGATATTTTAACATAACCACGTAAGTTGTTTGTGTCTGCCTTTTCCTCATCTAGATGCCAGTACCACTGAGCAGATTGGTTCAGTCAGTAGCACTTGTGACTTGTGCTTGGTAAGTGCCCTGCTTGAATCTGGATCAGGGCACTGAGTATCCAGACTAAGCTTCTTTCTGCTTTTCCTCAGTCCCTCCAGTCAAATTCGAGTCTACTACTTTAAAGTGGGTAATGACTGGTTCCTCCTACACATAATTTCCAATTCACTCTTTTGTGTCACACAGTCAATTGATGCTATATAGCCTGAGTTAATATTAAAAAAAAATAAACTCCGTGGCTTTAGTCCGCAAGTGAAGTATACTGACTGAGGGACCGTCGTTTATCAGAAAAGTTAGTGCCAACTTTAGCGGATTTGGTTGTCGCGTGGTCAGCGCAACGAATCCCCACGGCCGTTAATTTCGGTTTTCTAGACCGGAGCTGCTACATTTCCATTCAGGTAGCTCCTCAGTTTTCCTCACAAGGCTGAGTGGATGCCGTTCCATACCCACTACTTCTCATAAAATCTGGTAGCGCCGGGAATCGAACTCTGACTTCTGGATCTGTAGCCAGGAACTCTGATCACTAGACCACAGAGGCGGTCTGAGTTAATGATGGTGTCTTTAAATAAATTACAAACAAAATTATCTCTGTACCAGCCACAAGATGTGTTAGTGCTTAACAATTAATTGAAATACCTTGCAAAAACCGGTTTGTAAGCCATTAACTAAATAAAGTTATGCTGTAGATGCCATGCAGTGCAGTAATATCATTAATTTTGTATTCTGTCCAGTACTCAACTTTTCACATGTAGTAATTGGTATGTCATGCACCTGTACAAACCTTGAAAGATGATGGTTGTTATATAAATTAAACAAGGGATCCTTGTCCAGAGATATATCATTATATAAACATTTGAATTATTTATAACGAGCTGTCTTGGAGATATTTTTAAAGTGATTTGATTGTATTTTTAATACATTCTAGGAAGTGTTTGTTTATTTGTTGTGTTCAGTTCCAGAGGGTAAATTGATGTTTAAGGTCCCATATAAAAGATTCCTTCTGCCTGTTTCATTGTGTTAAAAGATTTGCATTTTTAAAAGCTTATGTTAAGGTGATAATGAATAATAAGTTGGTTGGTTTGATATGAAAACTAATGAACCATAGGATCTAAGAATGTGAAATTCCTTATAAGGATGGATGAAAAATATATCTATAAATGTATTCCCCCCCTGGTGAATACAGATATGGCAGATACGTGAAATTTAACATAGAACGGTACTGGTGGAAATTATAGACAGAAATGGTGGACTAAATTATAGAATTATTAATATAATTTTTTCTAGCCTCATGATATCAATTTTGGCATTAGATAAAAAGTAGGCAATAGAAATAACCTCCAGACCTTCCCTTGAAAACAAAGCATTTTAGTGTCGTAATCACAGGCAATGTAAATGTCTCTGTTTCCAGTACCAAGAATGTGCAAGCTGGGACAGTTCCAGTGCAGACACACACACAAATGCATCCCACATGGCTGGATATGTGATGGAGAGTCAGACTGCGGGGTTACCCACAGGATGGTTCCGGACATGTCCGATGAGGACCCACAGCTGTGTGAGTACAATAAATCTGTGTTATGTGAGATGTATCGGATAGTTCCTGGACTAGGTCCAGAAGGAAATGCTGGCTAAACTTACTCAATTTTCACTGCCATCTCCTTCAAAATAGTCTCCTTGGGAACGCACACAATGTTCCCATCGCTTTTTCCACACTTCAGAAGCACCATGGAAGTCATTTTCCTTAATGCTGTTGAGTACCGCTTGTGATTCCCTTTGGATGTCAGACACTGTTTCAATGTTTCATCCCTTCAGCTTAATTTTCAGTTTGGAAAACAAAGCGAAATCACGAGGGGGCGGGTAAGTCCAGTGAGTATGGAGGATGGGGAATGATAACCATGTTGTTGTTAGTCACAAACTCTATGGTTTTCAGGGATTATGAAAACAACATTATTCAGACATTTAAAAACATAAATGATTGGTTTAAAGCTAATTTATTGACACAAAATTTCGAGAGAACATATTTTATACAATTTTTGACTAAAAATAGCTATCCAGTGGAAATCATATTGACTATGGTAACAGCCAGATTGCTAAATCTTCTAATACCAAATGTCTTGGATTAATTATCGACAATATGCTGTCATGGAAATGGACATGTCGACTGGCTTATGTCTCAATTAGGTCGGGCCTGTTATGCAGTAAGGGTTATTCAACCTGATATGTCACAGGAAACAATAAGAATGATTTATTTCTCATACTTTCATTCTGTTATGACTTATGGTATAATTTTCTGAGGCAGTTCTTCCCATAGTATTCATATATTTAGGCAGCAGAAAAGGGTAATTAGAATTGTTACTAATTCTAGAAGTGAGGGGTTATGCTACAAGCCGAAGGTCGCGGGTTCAAGTCCCGATGAGGTCATTTTTTTTTCCAATTGACCTAATCCATCCAGCCACACTATGGCCCTGGGTTCATCTTAGCCTCTAACAGAAATGAGTACCAGGCATTAATTAAATCATTTTCCTGGGGAGTAAGGTGCGGCCTGCGCGTAAGGCCGACAGCCTTACCGCCATCTTTGAGCCAATTGTCTGGATAATTTTGGACCCTCAACATCTCACAACCCTATGGGTCTTCATGGCCTGTTACAGGGATAGCTTCACTTTTACTAATTCTAGAAGTAGAGGCTCTTGCTGGCAGTTGTTTTTGAAACTGAAAATCTTGCCCCTCCAATCACAGTACATATTTTCTCTTGTTATTTATGGTTAAAAACAGAGAACAGTTTAAATCTAACTCTGAGATTAATGTCATTAATACAAGACACAATAACAATTTCCAATATAAAAAGAAATCCGTGGCTTTAGTCCACACGCAGACCATACCGACCAAGCGACCGCCACTTGTTGGCAAAGTTAATTTCAATTATCCAATATGTAATTTAACTGTATTTCAAAGAAAAACATTTTGGAATCAAGAAGCATAAAGAACTTAGGTCATGACATGAAACAATTTAAATTTGCTTTAAAAATATTTATACTTTGAAATTGAATTTACTCATTGGAAGAATATTTCAACTTCACTATTAATTAACGATATTGGTCTATTCTATGCTGGACACTTAGTAGTAAATTTTTATGTTTGATTATTATAGTCTTGTTTCACATTAATATGTTGCATGCTTTTACATATATATTTTATAACTGTTCATTGATTTACTCATTGTGATTTGTCTTGGATAGCATGTGTATTTCTTATGGATTAAGTATAATTCATTTTTATCTATATAATTGATGGGACTTGTCTTCTTGTCTTTGATTCTTTCTATATTCACTGGTCTTCCACCCATATAAGGATCCATGAAATGAATGAATGAATGAAGGAAGGAATATGGGTGGGAGCGGTGTTGTGATGAAGGAGCAGTGTGGCGCATGTTCAAATTTTCTGTTAAGATTTCCTGGCAAACTGCATAACTGATCCCAGTGGTGTCTGCTAGCTCATGGGTTGTTCAGTGACGGTCTTCCTAGATGAGTTCTCGAATTTTTTCAGGATTTATTTTGTTTTGCTGATGCTTGGTCATCCTAAACTTGATGCAGACATGTCGCTTGATTTTGCCATCCATCGCAGACAAAATGAAACACAAAGTTGAAAAATAACCCATGTAAAAACAGTTCAAGTTCACAGAGTGGTGTCATGTGACAGACTGATACAGTACACTTTTGGAACTGTAACCTCGGCCTCTCCTCTCCTCTTCTATCACGGAGGCAGTTACAACAGTAACAGTCTGCGAAATTTCTGTTACCACCTCATATATGCTAGAGTTTAGTTCACCATTTTTAGCCTATTCCTTTTTTTTGGGGGGGGGGAGGGGGAAGAGAAGTATGCTTATGCAATCATCATGCTGTTTGTGTGTCTGTGTATCCCCTATGAACTTTTGAATGACTGAAGGAGTCTTTATGAAACTTCGTCTCAGCTGTATACTTCATAAATCCCTCCCATCAGTCTGTGTGTCTGTATGTGCATTCCTCTACTGTTTCCAGGCAAATGTTACCGCAGCAACAAATACAACAGTAGAAGAAATGTTGGGTATGTTGTTTTCTGTTTGGTCCATGTGATATCAAGGAAAGTAGGTGATTAGTGCTTCCCAGAGTTTCGTTATTTTTTTATTGTTGCTGCTGCTGTTGCTTTAATTGATATTATTCTTGCACTGGAGTGAGACAAAGTCTCTTGGTACTTAGACCACAATCCGCCCCATTGTACCTGTCCTGGATGATAGAGGAGAGAATGGGACAGTTGTAGATTAATAATTGGCAAGGAAAGACCAAAGACCACCTGAGCTACGGCATGGCTTTAGTTCCACCTAAGCTGTAATACTGGCAAAGAATTTGGGATGTAATCCATAGCAAAGAAGTCTGTGACTAATTGGATGAATATGCTGAAGCAAACAATGAATTTTCATAAGAGTTTACTTTTTTATGTTTATTTCTGAAGCCATACATTGGCTAATCTCATGAATGCATACACAGACCATGTGACTGCTCCACCTCACAAGAATTCTGTTCTGGAAGCCTGAAAATAAAATCACAACATTTTAATGTTAATGATTATTGACATTTAAGGTTCAGGAGTGTTACCTATTCTAGTATCCTATACAGACTTGTAATATGTTAATAATATTATAACAGAAACAAGGAAATGTGCACATACTAATGCTTGAACACTGAACTGCTTGTAAATTGTAAAGGGCCCTGACAATGGTGTATAACACTCAGGTTTACTGGGTTTTTGGACTTTGTCCATTGTCCGGTATTCTAGAAAACATAAAAGAACACAATATTTTAGAAAATGGGTCAGTTTCTGTCCTCAGATGCAGGTTGAGGGACACATACTGTGTTGGGTCCATTAGAAGGAGGTAATCTGAGTCACTGGAGGTTTGCTTTTTCTGATCAACAGGGGCGGCCCATGTATAGGCACTGTGGAACTGCAGCACCCCCAATTTCCACATGATATTATCGATAACATTTTTAAAATGAGTCCTTTTTCTTTAATTCTGTCTTTATACTTGTACAATACAGTATATAAGTCTTAAGCTTAATGTCAGTCGCCAAATCTTTGTATGGAACTGTGCACTTTTGGAGCAGCACCCCCACTAATTTTAGCTACAAGCCGCCACTGCTGATCAACCAAACAGAGTAGGTGTCTCCCACCATTTGCCTGAGGACAGCAGCAGATCCAGTTTCTGAAATGTGTTCTTGTGTGTTTTCTAGAATACTCGATGATGGAAAAATGGCCAGAAACCCATTAATCGTGGCTGAACTGCATACTACTCATATTTTCATAGAAGTAAAGCTGAACTTAGGAAGATGAATATAATTTCTAATGAAAGAACTGTAGCCAAAATTACAGATCTCATCAGCATAAGGATACTGAGCAAGTGGTTCTGTAGTAAACCACGTAACCTGTATGTGGAATGTCCCTGTGTTGAGTCATAACCGAAAATTTTCTTAATTTTTTTGGTCCCCTCTTGTCTTAATACTTTTCAGTGACTCCTCTTACATTCATGCATTTCAACTTTAGGTCAGAGAGGTATGAGCTGTCCCCCAAACCTGTTCCGCTGTGAAGAATCTCTTCAGTGCCGGCCTATAACGGCACTCTGTAACGATGTTCCAGACTGTTCAGATGAGTCAGATGAGGGAGACTTCTGCCGTAAGTTAACCGTTCAAGGCATAGTCTTTTAGATGTTCTTAATGCAAGATACAAGTCTGTTTGGCCATCTGTGTTTCAGGTAATGTCAACAGGGTATTTATGAGATATATTTCTGTGGAACATTTTGTGAAATCTGATAGGAAGGTCTCCCAGAAGCCATGTTACTTAAATGTATAACATCATTGATGCTTTTCAGGTTCACAGACATGAAAACATCGTAGATATACAGTGGGTTCTAGTTGATAGGGTCACTGCTTAATTTGGGAAGTTGTTTATTTTGGAAAATTCCCGGAAAACAAAAAGAAATCGAGAATATAACCCAAATTTGCTTTGCTTATTTGGGACACCAGTTATGCCAACAGCTGCCACATGATGAACCTGTGATTACTACATCATCACTGAGTCAGTAAAAGTGAACACCTAGCTAGTGTTGCTCTCATGTCTTGCAGTGACTGCATTTATGAATCTACTGTGGTGTGTGCAGCGATTTTTTTCATTAAAAATTTAGATCCCTGCAGAAATGCCTAGGAGAGATATAACACTCACTGACAAAATTGCCTTAAAAAAAAAGTAAAACTATCCCCGAACCAGGCCGTGAAGGCCCATAGGGTTGTGAGACGTTGAGGGTCCGACATTATCTAGACAATCGGCTCAAAGATGGCGGTAAGGTTGTCAGCCTTACATGCCGGCCGCGCTTTACTCCCCAGGAAAATTATTTAATTAATTCCTGGTACTCATTTCTGTTAGAGGCTGAGTAAACCCCAGGGCCTAGTGCGGCTGGAAGGATTAGGTAAACTGAAAAAAAAAATGCCTTACTTGAACAAATTAAAAACCAGCCACCTAACACCAGTTGTTGCAAACTGGCAGAGATAATTGAAATGCCAGAATTTACAGTTGCACACGTTATACAGCAGCAAGAGGAACTGAGAAATGAATGGACATTATGTCACGGACAACAGGGAACTTCACAAAAACGGAAGCATGAAGGTAAGGATCCAGATGTTGAAGAGACCCTTAATCAGTTGTTCCATACTGTAAGTGAAGAAGGTGTGCATGTCTGTGGTTCAGTATTGAAAAAACAAGTTGGAAAAATTAGCTAAAAAGCCGAGTCATAGTGATTTAAAAGCAACAGATGGTTGTCGTGATGGAAATGCAGAATTTGGATAAAATTCAAGAAGGCACATGGCTAGAAGGACAGTGCTGAACAATGGAAATCCACAAAGCTGCCAAACTGCTTAAGAAATTTTGTGTAGAAGATAGCTAAAACACTGATGAAAACCATGCTGGACAGTTCCCTAAGCTACAAACATTCAACTCGGTCTGGTTCAGAAAAAACACTGAGTCATGCAACTTTGTTGTGCTGTTCAGACATGGAAGGAACTGACGAATAGAAGCTGTTGATTACTGGGAAAAGCGCTAAGCCTCTGTGCTTTAAAGAGATAAGTATGGACAGTTTACCAGTTCTGTACAGTTCTGTCAACAGAATTTCATATCAATTTGAAAATGTTTCAGAACCTGTGGTCTTAAGATTTTTGTTGCCATTACTTAGAATTCATGTGGTTCTAAGATTTTATAGCTGTGGCTCTGTTTTGAGGTACATCTTGTTGCTTACAACATCCATCAGATATTAATCTGTATGTTCAACATGTTTGTTTCCACACATTGAAAGAAAGTGAAAAACTTCTATTTGTTTGCAAACAGAATGATGCCTGGAGCAGGAATATTCTCAGACTTATAGGCTGTAGATATACAAGTTTGAAGATATGCCACAGTTGCTGGATGTCACCTGTTTTGTTGTTGCATGGTCGTTCTTTGTGACGATTATTAAGAACTGATTTAAGGCAAAATATATAGTATTACTGCTAATAATGGATGTTTACTCATAATTGATTTTATTTATTTTGAAAAATATTTTTAGGTTTAAAGTGTTAATAGTAAACATTTAAAATAATTGTACCCAGGGGCTGAATGTTCCTAAGGGCTGGAGGTGCAAGGCCATACCAACATTAAATAGAGAAAAAAAGTAAATCTATCCCTGTAACAGACTGTGGAGGCCTATGAGATGTCAAAGCTCCCACATTTTCTGGACAGTCAGCTCACAGATGGCAGTGAGGTTATCAGCCTTACACGCTGGCTGGCCTAAACCCCCAGGAAGATTCCTGATACTCATATCTGTTAGAGGTTTAGTTGCTCCCAGGGCTATGGTGCAGCTGGAAGGATTCGGACAATTGAAAAATTGTATGACCTCATCAAAAATCAAATCTTGTAGCATAGTGCTTCAGCCAACTATGCTACTATGTGTCCATAACATTTAAAGCCTCATTGTTTAAAAAGCAGTTGGAGGAACTTATAATTTGTTAGAAATTATGGTAGCATAAGAAGTGAATTGATAGATTTATGATCTGTGTACATTTTGTATGCCATAAAGTCTGTAGAGGATGGGAATGAGATAAAGTGTTGAAATGGTCACAAGCCGCCACTGGTGGGAGCTATTAAGCAAAACTTTTAACAGATCACATGCTGTGATCATGGGAGATCATGCGAAAGAAATGCAGATTCCTTCATTTTAAAGAAATTCATGTGATTCCAATGTTAAATTAATTCTTGCCAGATAACTCAAGCGATTAATAGCTGTTTGACATCCAGCAAATGCAGTATTTTTGTGGCCAGTAGAGTGGTACAGGGGATGGACAAAAATATGGAAACTCCCAACAAAAAACAGATTACCTTGACTAATATAGTTTAGGACAACCTCTGGCTTGCAGAACTGCTTGCAGTCTCCTTGGAATGGATAAATAGAGGTACTGTATGATTTGCAAGGGAATCTTGTACCATTCTTCCTCAAAACATGGTAAGTTATGTTATCAATGATGGAAGTGGATAGTGCGCACGCAGATTGCTCTCCAAAACAGACCAAAAAGGCTCAATAATATTGATATCTGGAGATTCTGGGAGCCATGGCACACGTGACACTTCATCTTCGTTCTCAGAAAACCAGCCTTGGACGATGTGAGATATGTGAACACAGGCAGTGTTGGCTTGGTAAATGGCATCACCATTAGGGAACAAAGTTTGCACCATGGGATGGACCTGGTCACCCAAAATGGTCACATAGTCGTTGGCAGTGACGTGACCTTGCAGGGTATGATGGGTCTGACAGAATACCACGATATGACTGCCCATACCATGATCGAACCCGTGCCATATTTCACTCTTGGCAGCAAACAATCTGGATCTGGATGGTGTTCTCCAGACGTAAACTCAGCCAGAAGCCGGAAACAGCGTGAAAGTGGACTCATCCGACCAAATGACCATCTTCCATTGCTCCATAGTCCAGGTTTTATGACTTCGGCACCACACTGTCCTCTTAGTGGCATTTTGATCACTGATGAGTGGCTTTGGAATTGCAGCTCGTCCAGAAATACCCTGCTTGTGGAGTTCCCTTAGTACTGTTTCGGTGCTGACAGGGTTTGTGAGCGTGACATTCAGTTCAGCAGTCACTTTTGCAGCTGTAGTCTTCTTATTTTTCATCACAATCCTACGCAATATTCGTCTGTCTCGATCACTCAACACACATTTCTGTCCACGCTGGTGTTTATCGGATGCAGTTTTCTCAGTCCTCCTGTGTGCGGTCATACTCTTGGATACTGTGCTTTGCGAAACACCAAAAACCTCGGCTACCTTGGTTACGGAAGCACCCACCATATGGGCCCCAACAATTTGCCTGCTTTCGAATTCTGTTAGCTCTGATGTGATGCACAAAAAATTGCACAGAACTCTGTCTCGACAACAAATGAAGCTTGCAGCATATTGCGGAGGTTGTACAGGTTGGGCAGATATGACAGCGTGACCTACAAACGTCGCTAAAATAAACACTTCAATTCAGGCATGCATTTCATGAGGTGTTTCCATATTTTTGTCCATCCCCTGTAATTGAGAGAAAGTTCTTCGTGTCCAAATTTTAATAGAAAGCTTTCTATGGTCTTAAAATTAGCCATGTTAAATAGTTTGAGATAAAAATCATGTTTGCGCTGGAGAGACCTACTTACAAATTTTATCTGGTCAATAATATTTTGTGCCAGTTTATAGCAAAAAATTCTGGTATTTTTCTAAATGTTATTAACATACAATTTAATGTAATAGATGGGGTTTATTTTTTTGGACATAGGAACCACATTTTAAATATTATTTAGATGAAATTTGAACTTAATATGAAAAACATAATTGTTTATCCTCAGAATTCTTACAAAACGAAGCTTGACATAAATTTTTCTATACAGTTAGATATTTAATGTCTGTATTGAGAGATCACTGGGGCACACAGTAGCGTAGTTGGTTGAAGGGCTATGCTACAAGCCAGAAGGTCGTGGGTTCAAGACCCAATGAGGTCATTGGATTTTTTTCAGTTGACCTAATCCTTCCAGCCGCACTATGGCCCTGGGGCCGACTCCACCTCTGACAGAAATGAGTACCAGGAATTAATTAAATAATTTTTCTGGGGAGTAAAGCGCAGCCGGTGCGTAAGGCTGACAACCTTACCGCCGTCTTTGAGCCAATTGTCTAGATAATGTTGGACCCTTAACGTCTCACAACTCTATGGGCCTTCACGGCCTGTTACAGGGATAGCTTTACTTTTTTTACTTTGAGAGATCGCTGTTCCCGTTGATTTAAGAATAGTCATCTTAGTACATTTTATTCTATAATTCGCCTGTATTCTAGCTCACTTATTATAATTATGATTGTGGGAACCAATATGCTTTGAATTGAATTGAATTTATTTACATTCTATAAATCCTAAGCAGGTTAGTACCTTTGAATACAGAACAAGTCAAAAGGTTACATACATAAGTACAGGCAATTTTAGCTTAAAAATTAATATAACTTAATTTTACATCATTCTCTATTTACATTGAAGTATTCATCTAAAGAGTAGAAGGAATGAGCATGTAGATAATTCTTTAACTCTGATTTAAACTTTTTGGTATCATTGCCCAAGTTTTTAATACTTTGTGGCAGATTGTGCAGATTGTGAGTTGTGCATTTGTGTGTGAGAAAGTAGGTTCACGTTTTCCATCATCTTTGTAAGCAAATGATCTGTATAAAAGAAGTTCAGTTCTTCCTATACATACCTTATTTTGGCACTATACTTTACAAATTTATCCTTTCCAGCATTATATTTTGCTGTGAGCTTGGTATAAGTTGACTTATGTTTTGTATTTGTTTTTGATTTCAGACAACAAGAGTCTCTGTGATTCAGTGAAATGTGAGCATGGATGCCGTCCAAGTCCATCAGGTCCTCTTTGCTACTGTCCTGAGGGTCAACAACCCAATAAATCACGATGTGTTGGTATGGATAATTAATTATTGAGAGCTCTGCACACCTCACATGTTTAAATTTATATATCAAAAGAAGCATGAAAATTGTTGACAAATTGCAATTTATTCATTGGTTTATGGCGTCTTTTGAATAAATTGAATGACTGTGAATTGCATTGCAATTTCTCACAAGTATCATATTTTTAATGATTTATTGGTTCAAACAGAATAAGAATATGTAAGATTTGAGGCTTTCACGGCAGTGACTATGAAGAAAGCAGTCTTCTGGGATTTGGCACCGTGTATATGTGGTGTTAACCGACGTTTCGGAGGAACGTATCGCCTCCATCTTCAGGGTAGAAGAAAAAGTATAAGAAATCTGCAAGCGACAAGACCGTGAGAACGGTAAAAGCAGTCTGCTTTAACCGAAACGTCGGTTAACACCACATATACACGGTGCCAAATCCCAGAAGACTGCTTTCTTCTCAGAATAAGAATAATCAAAATGACATTCACTGTGACTATCATAAAATGTGAGATTTTGTACGGTTCAAATTGTTTCTTTCAGATTTTGATGAATGTCTCCTTGATGGATCATGTGATCAAATATGTATCAATAATAATGGTAGTTTCAACTGTCAGTGTGTGTCAGGTTATGAGAGAAGTGGTTCCAAGTGTACTGCAGTCAATGGTATGTATTTGAATGTAAATTCTTTTTGTCAGTATTAATGAAATTGAGAAGTGTGAAGGAAGGAAACAACATTCTCGTTGTTGCCATCAAAGGAGAACTTATGAGATAGAATATATAAATTACTTGTATGATATTCAAGGAGACTGTTGATAGAAAGACTTGTAGCAATCAGTGAAGAAGAAGTTAGACTGGTGGATGAATTAGATCAGAGCTTTTTGCCATTATATTTGTATATGCTTGAAAATAGTCTTCTCTCCATGTATATCATGTTTTCAGAATCACTATTTTCCTCACATGGAAAGTACAACAAACCGAGATTTAACTGTTGAAGATCTAACCAGCTCGTGTATTTGGCTGTTATGTGTTATAACCCCTCCTTGTAATTCAGCCAGTTTATTTCCTATTTGACCAGGAGCAGTGAAATTCAACCACTATTTCTAGGAACACTTTCTGGTCAAACCTAGGGGTATGCCTGTTATGTTGTTTATTCATAAGAAAAACTAATTTAGTACAGAAAAAGAAAGTTCTGCCTTTATGATGGATCCACAGTGGCACTGATGAAGGAAGAACACTTGCTATTGTTTCCATTTTGTTTGTTTGTTTGTTTGTTTGTTTTTGGTCTTGCGTTTTTTATAGTCATGAACTTATTTTTCTGTACATCAGCCTTTACACTGTATTACATATAATTTGATACACATTTTGAACTGACATTAGAGTCAGTAGTAATTTGAGATCCTGATCACAGTAGCCGAGCGGTCTAAGGCATGTACTGTCTTCACTTGCTTAGAAGCCGGGATCATGGGTTCCAATCCAGTACAAGGCACGGATGTTTGGAATGTGTATGTGTTTATTCTGTGTTTAGGTAGAGGCCTTGTGACGAGCTGATCACCCGTCCAAGGAGTCCTACTGTCTGTAGAATGATCATGAAACTGAAAAATCAGAGGCCAGGGCCCAAGGGGGCTGTAGAACCAGTGAAAAAAAAGTAGTTTGAGATGGAACATTACATAATGACAGGCATCACAATTTCTGTGTTTTCATGACATGTAATTGGAATGATTAAATGAAGAAAGATCATCTAAGCACATTTAAATAATGGTTTGAAATCTAAAGAAGAGAAACTATTAGGGAGACCTAGGCATAGATGTGACACTAATAGTAATATAAATTCCAAGTATGTGGGATGTGAAGATGTCATCTTGAATGAACAGCCTCAGGATGTGGCTGTTGTCAGGTTGTTTGGTGGTGGTGATGAACTGTTATGTTCAACGACAGCAGTTCAGTACTTGTCAGTTGAGCATGAAGGATCTTGTACTGTGAAGTCAGTAATAGGAGTGAATGAAGAGTTTGATGTAAACTAACAAATTAAGATATGCGTCCTCTGGTTTGTTTCAGTGCCAGAAGATGAGCCGCCTAGCATTGTGGTTAGCAGCACAGCAGACATTCGACATATTCACCTTAATGGTTCTTCATACCTTGGGAACAGTTCATTAACTCCACTTCAGACGTTGGCACTGGAATTCAGTCATCGGAATCGCAGTCTTTGTTATGTCCAACATAAACCCAGCAATGCAAAACTCACTTGTGCCAATATTGATAATCTTAATGACTCATGGGATCTTCCTACACCAACCATGTTTCCATTGGATTGTAAGTACAGAGTGTGAAGTTTAAGATATCTGGATAGAAAGTAGATTTAGCATAGTGTTCCAGAGGTCAAAGCCTCTGTAAAAAGTCTCTGAGTAATAAATGTCTTTAATATTTGATACAGTTGGAAAGAGTTGCTGTATTGTTAGTCTGAATAAGGCATGCTAAGCTGAGTTATCTTTTCAGCCGTGACACATATAGCATTGGACTGGATCTCAGGAAACTGGTACTTCTTAGACGATACACGTGAGATGATTTTCCTGTGTAACTCAACAATGAAAGCCTGTGTTATTCTGATTGGAGTGAACCTCAGCAAACCTAGGGGCATAGCATTGGATCCAACCAAAGGGTAAGAAATTTATGTACATGTATTGCAAACTCTTTGAATGATTAGGTTTCAACTTGAAGTACTGATATAATGAATATACAGTGAAACTGCAGTGGATCAAGTGTGACTTATAATGAGGACCTTGTTATAAAAGGTAAAAAAGGTGAAGTTGCTCCTGTGCGTAATTAATTAAGCACTATGCCATGAAGACATAGGGGAGATATTCTTGATCTTGGCACTGACTGGAGGTGAGTGGTCAGCTTCACACCCTGGCTGCTTTACTCCCGGGGAAAGAACCCCCAGTATCTATTAGTAGCGAGGCTGAGTGGGGTCTTGGACCAGCCTGTATAATGTGGAGAGGAGAAAAGCCTTGCCCCTCCTGGGATTCAGACTCTAACCCCTTGGCTGTCCAGCCCATAGTAGTTGCTATACCAGCCATTCTATCCTGGCTTTTGAGGGCTTAATTATAGCAAAAACTCTGCTGGAACCATCAGTTTGTTAGTGTTACATATGTGGAAAATCATCATACAAAATGGGGAGCACACAGTAATGTTGGTTGGTTGAGGTACTATGCTACAAGCCAGAAGGTTGTGGGGATTCCAGATGAAGTCGTTGGATTTTTCAGTTGACCTAATTCTTCCAGCTGCACTGTGGCCCTCGGGGTAACTCAGCCTTTAACAGAAATGAGTACCAGGAATCTTCCTGGGTGTCAAGGGTGGCTGGCGCATAAGGCTGACAACCTCACCGACATCTCTGAGCCGATTGTCTAGAAAATGTGGGAGCCTCTAATGTCTCACAACCTTATGGGCCTCCACAGCCTGCTAATCAGGATTAGCTTTACCTCTTTTATCATATAAAATGAGGGCTTTTCCCCCATAGCTTTATCACGACAAGTAATTTGTAATGAGCAACCACTGATTTCCTTTAATTTCTTACACCAGTTTTACTTGCAGCAAAGTTAGCTACAATTAGCAGTCTGTAAGGGTCCCATTAACCCATCCTTGATTAGGAGAATGTTCACGTTCAAAAATCTGATAGCTGCTTACCCCCACGTTTCTATCACTGAGAAAGGTACATTGCATATAATCTGAATTTCCTCATCAGTCCATTATCTTATTTCTTTGAACAATGTGTTGCATGGCTTACTTACAGAGACAGCTTGCTGTATCTTCCCCTTCTTGCAACACGTGTTCCATTCCCTGAACTCCCACTGTCCTCAGATGAAGTTGCAGAGTACAGCTGCTACACATGTGTATGTTCAAACATTTCTGTCATTAATCGAGATAATTTGCATATCATATACTCCACTCACTGAGAGTGAAAGTACTGTAGTTCTGTGGCAGTGCTTGGCAGCCAGAGGGTTAACTTTGTTTAGAAGAGCTTGTATAACAGATTGGTTAAATGTGACAGTTATTGATATAATCAAAATTTTGTATCTCTTTCTCAGATACATGTTCTTCACCAAATGGGGAGCTTCAAGTCCAATGTTGGAGCGAACTGCACTTGATGGTTCGAACAGAACAACTCTTGTACAACAGAAAATCGTGTATCCATATGGAGTGACAGTTGATTACCCCACGCAGCATGTCTACTGGGTAGACACATACTTAGATTTTGTGGAGAGAATCAACTATGATGGTTCAAACAGGCGAACAGTGAAAAAGGGATTTCCAGTAAGAGTCAGGAAACGTTATCATTGCTTTAGACATTTTAGTATTTTCAGGTTGGAAAATGACTTGGAAAATGACTTGGAAGAAAGGTGGACAAAGATTTACATGATTCTCAGATGATTTTCTGTTGCTTATTATCAAGCTATGGTTACTTGTAGAAGAAGTTTTTATAACAGAACTGTACATGAAATTGGTAAATGCATATTTTTTGTTGAAAATTGGTGTCATATTTGTTGAGCCCTCTGTTTCTCTAAGTCTCCGGCTTCAAATTAAATCTAACCTCGTTTCTGAGGATATGGAAATCAAATGGATTAAGAAATTGGAAGGGCCGTGCCATAGCTCAAGTGGTTAGTTGCTGGCTTCCCACTGTGGTGGCCTGGGTTCGATTCCGGGTCTGGTCAAGTGGGATTTGTGGTGGACAAAGTGGCGCTGGGGCAGGTTTTCTCAGAGTACTTCGGTTTCCCCTGCCAATCTTCTTTCCACCAATTGCTCCACAGTCACCCTCACCTATCATCTGGGGCTGGTACAATAGGCCAGAAGTGGCCACAGTGCAAGGGACTTAGTGCCACCCCACTAGCAATAAAAAAAGAAAAAGTGATTGGAAGTGCATTGCAGTGAAACCTTGATATAAAGAAACTGTATAAAATTAGTGACACTTTTTGTTCTTAATGGACACCCATAACAATGGTGAATAAAATCCGTGATCTGCATCTCCTAGCTCATCACAATGCAGCATTAAGCTGTTTCTCTAGGGTTTGAAGGTGCTCTACAGGGCTTTGTATTCATGTATTTCTTGACGTCCATTATCTAGTATCTTGAAAGGAACACAACATTTTGGAAAGTGAATCTGTTTTTGTCTTCAGATGAAAAGTTTTGGAGGCATGTATTTAGTTAAGTCACCAGACAAGGGCTCTGCTATACCGCAGGCAGTTAGTCACTGGCTTTCCATTGCTGTGGCGTGGTTTCAATCCCAGGTCATGTGAGGTCATTTGTGACAAGTGAACAGGGTGGCCTTGGAGTGGGTTTTCTCTGAGTACTATGTTTCCTTGCCAATTCTCATTCCACCAGTTGCTCCACATTCATTAATCAGCCCGTTATTGACGCTGTATATTCTTGATACTGGCAGCATTGTTAAGTAACTGACTTTAAAATCACAGGACAATCCAAGTGAGTCAATTAAATCTGTATAAGCCACCGTGGTCAGGTTTTAATCACTCACGGAGCCGAGCTCTTCCTAAGAAGCTGGCCAGTTGTGCAGCTACTCAAGAACTTCCCAACATTTTATGGAACTTGAAGGTTTATCGCCATGTTCGCAAGACCCTTCCACTGGTCCCTATCCTGAGCAAGATCAATCCACTTCATACCATTCCATCCTATCTCTCTAAGATACATTTTAATATTATCCACCCACCTACATCTTGGTCTTCCTAGTGGTCTCTTTCTTTTTGTGGCTCTCCCACCACTGACATATATGCATTCCTCTTCCCTCCCATTCATGTTGCATGCCATGCCCATCTCATCCTCCTTGACTTGATCATTCTAGTTATGAAGCTCCTCATTGTGCAGGTTTCTCCAGCCTCCTTTCACTTCATCCTTCTTCAGTCCAAATAGTCTCAGACACCCACACTCTATGTTCTTCCCTTAATATCAGAGACCAAGTTTCACACCTGCACAGAACCACAGGCAAAATTATAGTTATGTACAGTAAAACTTGGTTATAGCAACATCGGTTTCTGCGACACCTTGTCTATTGCGTCAAATATTCAATGGTACGAACTAATTCCTCATAAAGTAACTGTTTTTATACCTTGCTTAGTACGACATGCACAAATGCATCAACTTCGTATGTAACGTCATTTTCATTCCTGAATTTCTCTGATATTGTGGGAAAGTTCGATGTGTCTGCCCACCCTCACTTTCTCTACTTGCTGACGTGACTGTCCTGGAAGAATACGACCGCGGGCTGCAAGAGGAGCGTGGGTTTTATGCGAAAACAAGGGTGTGGGGTGGGACTGCGTGAATAGTGCAAGAGGACGCGGCAGGTTGTTAACTGCATTCCTTTCCTAGAATCTTGTCTAACAGGACCTCACATTGTCTACTTACCCTATAGTGTTCCTGCCTAAACCCAGAGAAGTACAGTAGCGAAAACATGGCAATGAAAAGGAAAGTTTTAAGCATTGAAGAGAAAGTTAAAGTGATTCGTGAAATAGAAAATGGAAGGAAAAAAGCTGATCTATGCCGCGAATTTGGTTTGGTGAATTCTACAGTACAAACGATATGGAGAATCCATATTAATTCCACGTTAATGTTACGTTAGTCTGTACTTAACTACGTATTTCACTAAAAAATGTAACATTTTAACTCGGTTTTTGGTAGATTTTTACGTGACTAACATAAGGCTACTGTGGAAGTGCTCATTTCGGTTACAACGACATTCGTTTATAACGACACTATTTTTAGGTCCCTTTGATGGCGTTATAACCAAGTTCTACTGTATATTCTAATTTGGGCCAGGTTTTAATAAGGGAGGTAATTGAATATTTTCAGTAAAAATTGTGGAATTTTACCCTTGAAGATCTAAAAGTGAGAAGAAAAAATAGAAAACAAACCAACCGAACCAAGATGCTAACCCAGGAATATGGACACGAAGGAAACTCGAATTGACATGGTTATACAGTATAGTACTTAAGTAAATTGAGCAAATATTACAAAATAAGTAGGGCACATGTTTTTATACATTTTTTTTCATATGGGGCTCAGTAGTCACGTATTTCTTGGGTTGGTTTCTCCTCTTGGGCAGATGTTTTGTACTTCTAATGCATACAAATTTCTTGCAGTAATTTGGGGTTTTACTACTTTTTTTCTGAATACGGCAGCTGTGTTATAAACGTGATTAGCTATTTCACTGTATTGTTCATTGCTGTAATAACACTGGTAGAGCAGTATTACTTCTGTCTGAAGTAGTTATAATGGAGATATGAAAACAACTGTGAATAGTATCTGAGCTGAAACTTTAAGCATTTTCTGAGGCTGAACATATTGTCTTGTACCCACAACTGACTGCTTCCTAGGACCTGTCCTTTATAAGTAAATGTTATACCCACTGTTTGCTGTGTGCCCACAAGTCCCATCCACACGCTTACTTCTATTTTGTGGTGTTCTCATAAGTCATAATTCACTGTACTCACTTGTGACATTGAACATGTCATCTCATGTCAGTTTCGTTCAGTTCGTAAAGAAATTGAAGCAGACTAGTTCTTATGTGTGTATGCTATATTACACACTTGTTCAAAATGCTGCCTGTTCACTTGACAGTCCATTCAATGGCACTTTATGCATATTAATGCCCCCCCCCCTGAAATGGCAGAACCATACTTTGCAAAATTTCTGATCTTTAATCTTGCTGTAAAATGATTATCTTTGCCTTCATCATTGCTTCCTCAGTTGGGTGCACCAATCCCTCTTTCTTGACAAAATAACCAAAAAGAGCCTGAATTCCAAATTTTCCTTCCCAGCCTTCTGCATTTGTTTCTGTGTTACTGGCCTTCCATCACAAAGAACAGCTGATCACATTTTGTCTTTACCCTTTAAAATAGTGAAACAGAAATCACTTCATTCTGTTTCCCTGTTGTGTTCTTTGATGAGTTGCCAAATTGATAAAGGCATGTTACTTCAAGCTTCATTTGTAGTTATTTGACGATACTGTCTGTAACTGAAATAGCGTACCCTCAAATGGTTGAATGGTAGTGAATTATAAATTGGAATAGATGTGGAAGCAAGTGGTCATAGCCTAATTTAAGATATAATCCTGCAATTTGCCTGGAGGAACTGAGGAAAACCATGAAACCCCCTACTCGAGATAATCGGTGTCCTAACAGATATCCATACCAGACACCTGAATGCATGTGAAAAGCACTATCACTTGACCGACCTTATTTAGTCTCAAGCTTTGTATTTAAGTCCAATCATTTATATTCTGTTTGTATAGTTAGGGTTGAATAGTTTTTAACTTAAAGTACATGACATAACAATCACAGAAAAATTTCCAACTCCCATTGACTAACCATGTGACACAATACACACTAAAACAAGCTGTTAGACCAAAGAGATAGTTTGGAGGACATCACATGTCAGGCATTTCTCATTGGCTAAAATTTTAGGGCTGAAGGAAGGTCCTGACAGATCTGGAATGTGTACCTCTGTGAACCTCCAGCTTGAAGTAACATCAGAATCAGAGCCGATTTCAAGTCAGTGAAAGAAGTTATAATTTGCTAGAAATTGCTTATTGTATTGAGGATTCCTGTAAAAAGAACCTTATTTTATGTGAAAATTTTCCATATATGCAAACTTAAATTGATGGTACAAAGACTTTGCTGACTGTATTGAGTTTCTCAGAATAGGTTGTGTTCGACCTTTCATTTGAATGAATTTACTTGTCGGAGGTTTACATTGAAATCTGTCATTTGAACATACATCAGTCTAATTTTATATATGGATGTAACTTGATGTTTGCTTATATTTTGTTAATAATACATATAATATAAATGTATTGGTTTTCACTTGTGTATTTAATAATTAAAATTTAAAATAAATGTCATTGAAAATTGTTTTATTCTGCTAGGCTGAACATTATTTGTTTCTTCTTGATCATATGACATAATATTATTGTATGCTACAGGTGCAGAACTTGTATGATATCACAGTTTTTGAGAACAATCTGTATGTGACAAGTTGGCGCAATCAGAGCATCATTCGGCTTCATAAGTTCAACTCAGATGAGTATGAGACTGTGGCTAACCTCAGCCGTCCATTTGCTATCCACGTTTTCCATAGACAGCGGCAGCCAGAAGGTGAGTTTCCACAAAAGCCCTATAGTCCCAGCCTTCAGTTGTGTATTTTTGTAAGTGGTTTATAAATAGTCACTACTCTACAGGTATTAAAGTGCACTGTGTTGTTGTTGACAAGTCTGTTCTCTCTTTCTACCTGACTATTTTCAGGAAAGTCCTTTTTATATGAATTTAATATTAACTTCACTAGGAACTTATGTGCACATTTGGTCTATATATAAGAAGTAAATACAACTTGAAAAGGTATTTGTATTTGAAGGAATGAAACTTGCTTCAGATATTTGAAAATATATTATGCATCACTCCATGCCTAAATGTTTTTCTAAACTCCACAGCTGAGTACGGAGAAGACTCATTTCCTTAGACAAATACTCTAGAAACTATTCATAAACTAGCAGATTGTTTAGAGCAGTGGAAATTTCTACCTACAACTTAAATGTTACTGTGTGGTCAAGTGAAGGAAATTAATTAATTCATGGCACACCTAAATTGTTACAAATTCATGTTCCTCTGTTAATTTTTATGAAGGTCTTGTGAGTATAACTTTGAGAACATCTGTGTAATGTATCATTTGTATTTTTTTAGAATCGCATCTATGCAGTTTCAATAATGGTGGCTGCCAACATATCTGCATTCCATCATGGAAGAAAGGACATCCTGTGGTGCAGTGTTTGTGTAAGGCAGGTTACAGGTCCATGCCGACTGGACATTGTGTGGGTCAGTAATTTAGTCCCTTCTTCCAATTGAAAAATTTGTTAGTTTATTAACATAGGTGTTTTGTTTGCTGAAATGGGACAATGAAGAATGTGGGGATTGGGCTGCCAGATGCCTTGAAATTTTCTGGCAGAATCCTGGAATTTAGTAATGGTGTTTGATATCTAGACATAAAGTCTTTATTATAGTGTATTTGTCTCATATTGTAAACGTGTTGTATAGTCATAGTCTTTCTCCATTAACTTTGTAAGACATCTTTACTTCTCTTGTGGTCTGACTCTGCTGCTTATTACAAATTATACATTTCAAACCAAAGTTTCCTGTCATAGCTTAGATTTAGCAGAGAATTGCAAAGCTGTTGTGTCATTTGCTCCATGCTCCTGCCAATTTATAGGGCACCTATAGCTATTGAATACTGTACGGTAATTATAATGGATTTTTTCTGTGCAGTTTGAGTCCTCATCCCTAGTTTCCTATTTTAATTGAGCAAGCTTTCATGTCTTAATTTAAGTGTTGTTCATTGAAACAACTTAACTAGGGCCTGTCATACATGAGGGGATATTTACACCGCTGCAGTCCATGTGGCGTGTGTTCTAGGCCAGCTTCGATCCTGCTGCATCTTAGGATAACTGTAACTGGGATCTGGATTCACTGCATGGTACAAACACACGTGTGGGAAGAATGCTTCCATAGATGACACCCACCTTGAGAAGTCCTTGCACATCGTCACTTATATTGGAATAGCCAACTTTTCGGGTTGGTCAGATGGATCAACAGATTTGAGAGGAGACACAACATTGTTTACAGATGTAAGCAGGAGTCTTGACAAGAAAGTTTGGAAGAATGGAAAAATTACTGATGATTTCAAGAAATTGAAGTTTATGACCTCTGTGATATGTATAATACTGATGAAACCAGTCTGTTTTTCAGTCTACAACCTAGCAAAACCTTCACTTTTCAAGGAGATTTTTGCCGTGGTGGTGTAAAATCTGAACGCCTGGTTGCTGCACTACTCCCATGCAGTGCTGATGCTAGTGATAAACTGTCACTTCTTTTAAGTGGAAGATATAAAGGCTTCAAGAATGTGAAGAGACTACCTAAAAATATGAAGCTAATACAAATTCTTTGATGACTACCAAACTACACAACTAAATAGAAAGCTGGGTGCTAAAAATTGCAAAATCTTACTTTTCATTTATCAGTGTGCTGCCCGCCCGAAGAACACCACATTTCTCTGCAACATCAAAGTTGTATTTCTCCCAGCTAAGTGTACCAGCAAACTGCAACCTTTGGATTTGCTAGTCATCCATACATTCTAGTCCCATAACAGAAGACAGTTGATTCAGACAGTCATGACAGATGGAGGACTGCTCCAAGATGCTACACAGATGAAGCTGGATATGTTATCTGCAGTGCAGTTCATAGCAGAATCCTAGAGATAGGTAACACCCACTACAGTCAAGAATTCCTTTGTGAAGTGTGATTTTTCAGTTGATCATATTAACAGCAATGATGACAGTGCAGTGGAACTCAGTGAAGATGAAGAGAATGACTGGCACAGTTTGCAGCCTATTGGAGTGCAGTTTGAGGACTGTACAGCATGTGACAGTGCTCTTGAGTTTTGTGGGCTCCGGAGTGTTGACCAGGTGTAACTGAACCCCAATCTGACTCACTGACTGGCTGACTTGTTTATAACAATTTGGCATGAATCATGCAGAAAACATTATTCCTCTGTTGCTGTTTATGGGCCTCTGCCTAGTAACAGCCGTTGTATAGTCGGCATATTTCACAGTTGTCTAGCAGCGGGTCTACATGCCTCAATGTTATAGGTTAAAGTGGTAATTTTTCATCATCTACTCTACTTATTGAAGATGGTCACAGAATTAAAAATACCTTGCCCTCCAGTCGTATATAGTCATAGTACTCGGTTGGTGAAATCTTTGTCCTTATTTTGTTCCCAGTGGCCAAACAGTCACAGTTCTTGCTGTTTGGAAAAGCTCGGCCAGCAATGATAAAGGGAATCTCACTGACTGGAAAACAGAGACCACAAGAAGTGATGATTCCTGTCATGGATTTGTCACGACCAGCCGCATTGGACTATGATGTCAGAACACAGTACATTTACTACTCTGATGTCCAGAGGTAACCAGGAGGGAAGGAATGTGATATTTCTTTTCCCACTTGAACACTATATTTAATTTCTTGAAGTTTTCTGTAAGCTGTGTGGCATGAACATTCATAGGTGTGGCAAATTTTTTATTAAAAAAGAATGCAAATTTTCAAAAAGCTCTAGTTTACAAGCATGTGGAATGTTCACAAGATGATAACCTACTCAACAATTTTCTTTTTTCTGAAGTCATGTTTCCTGTTCTTCTCATGCTCAGTGTTACGTTCAGTATTTGAACACAACACTGAACCAGTAGATTTGTGATTTCTGACAAATTTCCAAATGTGCATACCAATTAAAGGAAATCACTGCTTGCATTCATTCATTCAGGAATTTGGCAGTTTCAATGCTCCAGCTATCAGATCATGAGACATTTAATCCTATAGTAAGGTAAGGCTGTGTGGTTGTTCCTGTTCTTAATTAAGTGCCAAGCCATGAATGTATATGTAGGGGTAGAATGGTGCATGCTTATGGCTACTTTAACCCTCGGGTAAAGACTCCTGATATTGGATTAGAGACTGGATGGCTGCAGAGCTGATCTGAACACTGTTGCCATTTATGAAATCAAACTTTGATCCCTTGGTTGTCCAGCTCCTAGCGTTTAATTACCAAAACAATAAAATTGTCTGGGAAAGGTTAGTGTGTCTCTCATATAGTAGTTATTTAGACTTTATGGTTACTGTATGTCTAGGCCATGCCAGAGCTCAAGTGGTTAGTCACTGGCTTCCCATTGTGGCAGCCCGGGTTCGATCCCGGGTCTGGTCAAGTGGTATTTGTGGTGGACAAAGTGGCTCTGGGGCAGGTTTTCTCAGAGTACTTTGGTTTCCCCTGCCAATCTTCATTCCACCAATTGCTCCACAATCACCCTCACCTATCATCTGGGGCTGGTACAATAGGCCAGAAGTGGCCACAGTACAAGGGACTTAGTCCCGCCTCACTAGCAATAACAAAAAAAAAAAGAAATACTGTATATCCCTATCAGGCTCAGGACAACCAAATCTGATTTATGAGCAGAATTATATCTTATGAACATATTGTAAACCTAGATATAATTTGTAGCTATGTTAGTTACTGTGAGCAGTTTCGGTGGTTATAAATGTTTTTGTAATTGTGACCGTTTTAATTTAAAGGCGCAAAAAATGGTGTCACTAATAAAAAGAGTCCCTGTTATCCTACTTCATGGTTATAGTTCTTTAAGTGCACAACTGCGCAAGTCAAGACATTGGCTAAGATTAAGACAGTAATCTTCATAGTCACCACTGTGAGAACCTCAGATCTTGAAAGATGTTGGTTCACACTGCATTGTAACACACAAACATTTGAATCTCATAAGGTGTGAATGTATAGATACCTGCCTCTGCCAACAACTTCTTAATCATCATTTCTGCCACAAGAATGTGCTACAAGCAGAAAACAAAAAAGTAGGAAAATAATTCTTTTTATGTTATCTCTATTTTCATTAACCTTTATCGGACGAACGTCATCATATGATGTCGTTAAAAGTTAGGGCAGCTGGCCAAACGTCATCATATGATGTCGCGGATTCCACGCGTGTAAGGTTTATTTAATATTATATTAAAAATATAAATTCTTGTTCTATTTACATGATTTTTGGTCACCACCTTTATAAGGAGACAGCCTTCCTTCCTGCATGATCTAATGTAATCTAGCGACGTCATGTGACGTTAAAAGTAAGGATAAATTGAAGAACGACATCATATGATGTCCCGCATTCCGCGCGTGTAAAGATTTTTTTTAAATTAAATTTAAAATATAAATTGTTGTTCTATTTACATAATTTTTGGTCACAACCTTTATAAGGTGACAGCCTTCCCTCCTGCG
>NW_019725440.1:167084-176828 GCF_002891405.2 Cryptotermes secundus
TCAGTTGTGATTTAGAGGAAGCAGGCCAGTGATGTCGAGCTGCAGTGATATTTATCCCCGCAGCTACACCGGAATAATTATTCACACCTCTCCAGCCACACCGGTCTGGCGGTCCCCAAGTTGCCGACGAAGGTGATGACTGGTGACCCTTCGTCCGCGGAATCAGGATTCCAACTTTGCTCGCCCCTCTCAGAATTGGTTCAATAGCAGTCCGAATCTGTGTCTTTGAACAGCTGTTTCTCAATTTCAGCATCAGAACTCCAACTTTCCTCACCACATTCAGAGTCGGTTGAATAGCAGTCCGAATCTGTGTCATTGAACAGCTGTTTCTCAATTTCAGCATCTTCCATACGACGTCGTCGTGTATACGGCTCTCTAGCAGTGAATCTCTGTGCTTAGACCACGATAAGAAGCTATAAATCTTAACCTCGAGCCCAGACATACAAAAATCTCATTCACGACTTGGCTGAACCCAATATCTACTTCATGATGTCATGGGTGGCTAAACTTATATTGCGATGTTTCAAAATCGTTACAAACACAATGGTTTGACTGCAATGAATGAACAAATGACCGATCTGGCAACACCATATTCTGAGAATTAACTCCCGTATCTTTCTAAAACATTACACAGCGAGCGATATCAGACGCATACAGTCGTGCATACCGAAATGTCCCATACGATAAATAAGCGTCAACAAGAGACATCATCGAATGTGAAGTCGCCACAAGGACTTACACTGCTAAAATGCATGGTGCAGAAAATGTATTAAACTGCTAGAACACATGGTGCAGAAAATGTATGAATTTCGGGAATTTTTGGGGGGGGAATCAGTATAAAAAAATTTTACAGATATTAAAACCTGTAATGTAGAATATCTGATTCTCTATTCTTTCTACATTAAAGGAGCGTTCATTTCGTTCATTTATCATAAAAAATGTTGAAATCACACCATTTTTAGAAACATGCTTACAATTTCATTGCCCTAGAAGGGCAGGCATTTAAATAAACTCCATCCAGCTGCTCCTACTGGAAATTAAATGGTCCGTCCGATAAAGGTTAATTAGAGAACCATTAGTGCATAGTTTTCATCACCCGAAAAAGATAAATTTAGAAAATTTGGGGTGACCAAGCTCTTGTGCCTGTATTTATTGTGAATACAGAATTAAATAAATATAAATATATACATTACAGTTGTCTTTGCTACAAGGAAGGTATAAGTTGAGCAAAATTCTATTTCCAGATATGTAATTGAACGGCAGAAAATAGATGGATCAGAGCGTTCAGTGGTTCTTAACAAAGGTATAAATAACTGTGAAGGTTTGGCCATTGACTGGATGGGCCGCAATATCTACTGGACTGACCAGGGGCTGAGAGCTATTGGTGTAGCCAGATTGAATGATACATCGCAGCGGAAACATTTCCTTTACTCAAACATGTACCATCCCAGAGCCATAGTTGTTCATCCAAAGATGGGGTAAGTGACTAACATTATTAGTGTCTGCTCCTCATTGGTATGACGTCAGCTTAGATTTCTCTGGCCCTTTTACATAGACATCACCTGAACAAATTCCAAGCTCATACCTAGAGAGTCTCAGTGTGATAAATATTGTTTTATGTCCACTTTTCAGTTTCCCAACCATGTCTTAAGTGAAGTACTGACTTACATGAATGGATAAGTACACAGGCATGTGTGCACATGCACCAACATACACAATACATTCCATTGACTTAATTTTTATAGAGAACAATGCCTATCAGATCATCATATTGTCTCATGCTAATGACTGACTGTTGGTTCTAGCTGGCAGTTGGATTTGGTGGACACTGAGTCATCTTTTTTACAGATGGTTACAGAGGTTACATGTATTCACAGAGGTACACAATCTCTTTACTGCTCTTGCTTGGTTTGTTTCTAGATTTGTTATCACAGGCAGATTGCTAGGTTTTGGACTCTGATAGTGGTTACTCCTGTGCTAGAGCACCGCTCTCTGTATATCACTTTTGTGGATTAAGAGAAAACACCATCCCCAGTAGTTCCTTGACTGTAGTTTGCATATGTAGCTGTTGGGAATTAGAGCTTGTTATTGCTTATTAAAGGCCGCCTCTGTGGTTTAGTGGTCAGAGCTCCTGGCTACAGATCCAGAGGTCTGGGTTTGATTCCGGTGCTACTAGATTTTTTCTGAGAAGTAGTGGGTCTGGAACGGAGTCCACACAGCCTTGTGATGATAATTGAGGAGCTATTTCAAGGAAATGGTGGCTCCTATCTAGAAAACCGAAATTAACGGCTATGGGGATTTGTTGTGCTGACCACGTGACACCTTCTGTCCGCAAAAAATTGGCACTAACTTCGCCAACAAGTGGCGGTCGCTCAGTTGGTATAGTTCGCTTGCAGACTGAAATCACGGAGTTTATTGCTTATTAATGGATGCCTTTGTGACATTCACTGATTCCAAGAATTTGACTTTTTAGGCATCATGTCACATTATCAGTCTGTCTGTCTCTCTATCCCCTTAATCTAATCAACAGATTTGTGTGGAACTTAATATTAATATTTAACCACTGCGAGTTGCTCCACAGTTTATATTTTAATTTTTTACCACCAGTAATACCAATCTGGCAGCTGTATGCCTTGAATTAAGAATGACACTAGCAAGACTTCATGTAAGGTTCCGAACTTCGGTGTGGTAGTGCAGCTTCAAAGGAATATACAGTGTTTTGTAAGGTTTATTTTAATTTTCTACCATCAGTTTTACCAACATGGCAGACACACCAACGTGCGAGATGAGGTTGAAACGCCACTAGTATCACAAGATCCTGAAATTTAGTGTTTAAATCTTTGAAATACATGGGATGCAGCTTTTATTCTTTATTATTTATTTTTAGGTTCATTGATGATTATGGTTATTATCAAGTTCTGGAAGTTTTCATTAATGTAAGACATCTGTGTTGGGGAGCTAACATTACGGACCCCATGGTACAGTGAAATGCCTATTCAGTCCATTAGCATGGCGTTCTTTGTGCTGCTTGCTGTGCAGTTTCTACTGTGGTACGGTGAAGGGCCATACCTTGCATGTGGATGATTGCTGATGCTTTGTGCCCCCATCTCACATGAATTTTGCTGGCACATTCTTTGAGATGAATGTCAACGCTATTGTTTGGTGTGTGTATTGACTGGGTTTATCAATTTTTCATTGACTGAATCATCTTGGAAATATTGATTGTAAAGCAGCTGTTAGTAACGATGGTGGCAGCTATTAAACGTTAATGAAATTCCAATAGTGAAGGCATTCACATTGAATGGGGAAGTTCATTCTACACCAGGTTAGGGGCTGATGCATATGGGTTAAGGTTCATCTGGAGAGCAGCAGATGCGAACCTGAACTGAGGGCAGTCATATTGGAAAGAGTATAACACTGAGATTTTATCTTTGAATAATTTATGAAGAAAACTTTTAAATCAAGGGAGATTAATGGGAGTTCCTCTATTGGTACTGGCATTACAAATTAATGCTTTGTATTGATTGTATCATTTGTTTCAGCCTTATGTTTTGGACAGACTGGGTAAGTTCAGCTTCGCAGAAAGGGAAGATAGAACAGGCATGGATGGATGGAACACATAGGAAGCCACTTATTGAAACACAGCTGCAGTGGCCTAATGGACTTAGCATTGATTATATAGGCAAGATGTTATACTGGTGCGATGCTTTCCTCGATAAGATTGAGCGTGCTGCTCTGGATGGAAGTAACAGACAGGTATGTAATGTCTGAGATTACAGGCTTGGCAATTTCAAGTTTGGCTTTTCTTTGGGTGTCTTGTATGTCATCTTGTGGATACAGTTATCCTGGATGCAGGATACACCTGCACAAGTCACTGGATTTTGGCTCCCCCCCCCCCCCCCCCCCCNGCACTACATATATATTAAAGGCTCCTTAACTATTTCTAATGAAGTAGTTGCTGTATTGCTTATCATTTGTTTTATTTGTTCAGTAGGTTTGGTGAGCTGAGCTATGGCCTTGAAATGTGAAATAACTTTGCCTCCAGAACAAACCCTTGGGGTGGGGGTGGGGGAGCAGAGCTCAGTGTCTTGAGTGCTGTGACTGAGTTACTGTCATGTGTTGAATTCCATTTCAATAACTGTCACCCATTTATGATTAGGCCTTTCATTTTCGTGCACCTCAGAGCTCATGTCCTACCAAACAAGTTCTAATTGGAGGCACACAACTTGTGCTTACTGAACTGATGATTTTTCCTTTTTCAGATTGTTTATGATGGACCCCACTTAGACCATCCATATGGATTGGCATATTTTTATGGTTCAGTTTACTGGACTGAGTTCCAGAAGGGAACTCTTCACAGTAAGAATCTCAGTGTGGATGAAGGCGCAGTTGAAACACTGAGTGAAGAATTCTCAGCTCTCTTTGAGATTCGTGTTTTTGATAACTCTTCTCAAACAGGTGATGAACAGTTTTTGGTATGGCAAGTCAACAATCTTGTGATCTTGGACAATATGGAGACCTAGGAATAATTACAGATTCCTTCATAAGAAATAGTTGTCTTCACCTGCAATATCCAGTACCGTTTTGGCAGTACATACTGCTATGCTTATATGTAAACTGTATGGCAGGTTCTGTTCAGATTCCTAGTGCTTGCCTTGTGTGTGCGCTGATGCTTAATGCTGTTTGCCACATCTGATAATTATTGGTTCAGATTATTACACACATTTATTACAATAGATGTATATGGTGTTACATTTATTGTTTTTATGCCCACAGGCTGATCTGCCTGAGTTCAGTATATACATATGCCTTTTCCATGCAGTTACTGCAACTGCCTCCCACCACTGCATGCACTTGATGCAGTCAGCTCTGCTCTGGATGTTTTCCACAAAGTAATAGTGTAAATCCAAGATTAAAAACAAATGAGAGGCAGAAGAAGATATTTAAGAATTAAAAAAAAAATATGTGACACAAACCTATAAAACCTTAATGTGTTTTCTGGTCAAAATTTGTGATCAGCAGACTGCATATTGCACATGACTCTCATAGATAATCTATATGGGACTCCTACATAAAAACCATATGTATATGTAAATCATTCAGTGTTTGTTAACAGGTTCAAATGCTTGTTCAAATAAGAACAATGGTTGCCCAGAACTGTGTCTGGCTGTCCCAAATGGCACTAGGTGTGTGTGTCGAGATGGACATATTCTAGAGGGCAGCACATGTGTAGTCCAGTCCAATTACACAGCCCCTTCACGCTGTACAGCACGTAACTTTCAGTGTCGGGACAACCTTCGTTGCATCGACAGTCGTTATGTGTGTGATGGTGACGATGATTGTGGCGATGGGTCAGATGAAGACACACGAGCTGGAGGAATATGTGGTAAAGTAGTAATTCAAAGAAATTCATGTAATACAAGTATGGCTCATAGCAAAAACGTAATGAATGTTGTAATAAATGTGCTGTCATTTGTTCCATCTTCATATGTTTTTTTTTTTTTTTTTTTTTTTTTTTNTTCATTGTTCTGATTAACCATAAATGTCATTCATTATATTCTTTTTAAAATTCTTTCCTGCATGTATTTCTTCTAACTACAATATTTTGTTTCCCCCTGTCACATTTTCCAGTTGGTGCCCAGTGACTGATTTTGTCATGTGTTCTCCCATTCACTCTGCATATTTTAATGGCTGCTGTTATTGTAATAATATTGAATACAGTATAATGCTTATTAGCTGTATGAAGATTATTTGTTTTGCTGTATACCCCTACGTAATTTTCTTTTCTGCTCTATTGGATCTGTTACATATACTTAAAATTACACATAATACAAAGTTTTAAGATCTGTTGCTCCCTTTCTGTAATGTGTTTCTCCCTGTTTTATGGCATCCACAATCTAGTTTCACATCTCCAAATCAAAAATCATTCTCCTCTTCACGTAAGGAAATAAAGTACGGTGTTCCTCAGGGTTCGGTTCTGGGACCTCTTTTGTTTTTAATGTTTATAAACGATTTGCCTAAAGCTGTTCATGAAGCGAAAGTTGTTTTATTTGCAGATGACACCAATATACTAATTATTGACAAAAATCTTAAATCTTTAAATGATAAAACTATAGTTTCTATGCATCAATTAGAAAATTGGTTCGCGGTAAATCATCTTATTATTAATATTGAAAAGACAAAAGCACTCTTTTTTCAGGGACGTGGTCCCCGTCAAATTGATAAACCGGAACTTTATTTGAATAATAAGAAAATAACATACACAGCTAATTTAAAATTTTTAGGTATATATATTACAGAGAATTTAAGTTGTTCCTCTCACATTCACCATTTAGTTCAAAAATTAAACAAAACCATCTATCTTATCAAATCCTTACGAGATTTGGTCAGTCTTCCAATTTTGAGAAGTGTGTATTTTGCGAAATTTGAATCTTTATTGAGATATGGTATTATTTTTTGGGGCTGTGGTCTAAAGGACATTCAAACTGTATTTAAAATCCAAAAAAAAATGTTTAAGACTGATCAAAAGAGTCAATAACAGGATATCGTGTAGAGAATTTTTTGGTGAATTTAAAATTTTAACCTTAACTTCATTGTATATCTTTGAGACGTTGTGTTTTTTAAGGAAAAATAGGATATATAACATCTCGTATTCAGATGTGCACGGTTATAACACAGTACATAAGCAGAATTTGTATGTCCAACCATGTAACACCTCACGTTGTAAAAGGAGTGTGATTAACATGGGAATAAGATTGTATAATAACTTGCCCTCTCAAATAAGAAGTATTCAAGAGTTCAAGGTTTTTAAGCGTCAATTAAAGGATTACTTGTTGTGCAAAGCTTTTTATTCCCTTCAAGAATATTTTTACAAGAATTAGCTTAATAATAGAACAAAGATACTTAGGTAATTTATTTTAGCTATTGCATGTAATTTATAGTTTAGCTTTTGTTGCGTTATTATACTCATCCACTGTTTTATCATATTTAAAGGATTTATTATGTTATTTTTCTATGGTTTTTTATATTATTAGTCATTTGATGTTATGTTTAATCTCATATATTTTTTTAAAAAACTGACTTGTCCAATTGTACATAATGTAACAGTTATGGATGTTAAATAAATCAATCAATCAATCAAACATAACAGAAACTTAAAAAGGGGGTGGGTAAAGGTCAAAGTTCTCTCACTCTTCCCATGACTACTATCTATATTCTGATATATTTCTGATTACTAAAATCTTAATCATAACATCTGTAATTTATCCTACAGCAGGAGGAGAAAATATTCAATAAACAGCTGTAGAAGTAGAAGAAGAAAAAAAAACAGAAACTACCCCATTACAGAGCTCTTGTCACATTTTAATTAATGTTTATACTGACAATGATTTCAAGTTCACCTTTGACCAGTTTGCTATAAATTTATTTAGTGTGTTGTTATTTCATCATGAAAACCAATAATGCTCTGTCAGTAGCTGTTTTAAGGGGAGAAAATAAATAGGAATAAAAATCTCACCAAATTATATACAGTTGAGAATTATTTGGAAGTGTTTTTTGAATCACTTCCATGTAAAATGCACAAACTGCAATGTATTCAGTTATTGATTCAGAGAACGTGCAATGCCGTGATGACCAGTTCCGTTGTGACAGCAATCGGTGCATCACACGATACTGGGTCTGTGATGGGGACAAGGATTGTTCTGATGGCTCTGATGAGGACCCAAAGGAATGTGTCAACACCACTTGCAGTCCAACACAGTTCAGCTGTGTGGTAAGACTATGTACTATACTTCTGTAAGTTGTAAAGAGAAATTTGGAGGTAACAGTTGAAAGCTATAATATAAAGTTTGATTATACAGAGATTTCATAGCGAAACAGAGATGTTGTTACAATGAATACCTGTTGAGCATTACAAATTGCCAATATGATTTAGAATACTGATGGACTGTTTCATGTGACAGATATCAAATCGTTGCATCCCACTAACTTGGATGTGTGATTCGGATCCTGACTGTGGAGAAGGAGACACATCTGATGAACCCAGCAACTGCGGTAATAATAAGATCCATGCTATATCATAATAGATTACATCTTTTTTATTCCCATATTATTCTGGTCATTGGGATTGAAAATCATACTAACACTTTCTCAATGTATATAACCATTTGATTGCTTGAGAAGTCTCTTTCCTCTCTTCACTATGCAGATGTGTGTTACAAAGTATTGATGGACTTATGGAGTAATCCTCACTGAATGAAACTTTCATGTAACCATTCCAGTTGTATCACTACTAAAATGCCCTGTAACAAAGGTGTGATGTTCAAATTCACTGGGAATGTCACTGAAATGGGAACCAAAACCAATACTTTCAGTCTCACCATTCACAACCTGCATAAATAAATTTAATGTTTGTATATATTGATGTTTATTTACAATGTCAGATAATCTATAGGCAAAAGTTACAAACCTCATCAGAGAGAAAAATATGTTATATACTTGTCAGAAGTTATACATTTTTGGTAAAAACATCCTTGTATATAAATTATCTAATTTGAAAATATTGTAGAGCATGAAAATGGGATGAGTGGTAAGGTTGTCAGCCCTACGCGCCAGCTGCCCTTTACTCCCAGGAAGATTCCTGGTACTCATTTCTGTTAAAGGCTGAGTCAACCCCAGGGCCATACTGTGGCTGGAAGGATTAGGTCAATTGAAAAAGCCCATTGACCTCATTGGGACTTGAACCCACGACCTTGCAGCTTGTAGCATATTGCCTCAACTGACTACACTACTGCGTGATCTATAGACTGTAGACAACAAAAGAAACGAGGTGGCTGTGTGGCATGGCAGTGAATTACTACTGTTTTGAAACTGAACTTTTGATTATTTCTGCATTAGTGTGTTGTTTTCTTGAGAACCTTTATAACAAAAATACTGTTATATGTCAGTGTGTTGCCAGACAGTGGTTTGATAAATAACCCCATGATAGGCACAAGCATCAATAGGATGAATGTTATAGCTTGTTGCTAGGTAACAGTCAGCACACCAATGAACTTGCTGGGTAAGAATCATGTTACTTGTGTTTTTAGTATGGTCTGTGCCGTGTCCAGTGCTAGGCAACATGACTGTAAATACATCTACAAAAACAGAAGCTGTTTTCTATGTGTTGTCGATGCCAAAGGTTTATAGGGGACAGCAAAGGTGGTTTGCAAGTAGTTGCAGCTAGAAGCCTTTAGTCAAGGACATGAAGCCATCATGGAACATAGTGCAGAGTGCAGTGCAGTGTAGTTAAGAGTTAGTTGCAGTGGTGTGGCTGTGAAAAAAAGACTTTATATGTAATATTTGGAGTGTGTGTAACAGCGAATTATAAAGTGTAGAAATACAGGTACCGCTATAATTATGTGTAATTGCTGGTGGTGTGTATAAGGAGTAAATAAACCTATTCATCCAATGCAGAACATGTGTTATTAGACACTGATACATGTGACAACTGATATCAGAAGTGGGATGGATTGGATTGATCAGCTTATTATATTGTGACATGTTGCACTAAGGAGAACCCCCCCACCAGCAGTGACGCGGCGGGTGAGTCAGCGCTCCCCTCCCCCTCCTCCGCACGGTAACGAAGCCCGCCCCGCCACTCCCTCCGCGGTGACATCACGCGGTGACGTCACGCGGTGACGCGGAACTGCTTCCTACTGTGACGTGGAACGTAACAGGCAATCCTGCGGCTATATAAGTGAGTTC
>NW_019725440.1:177622-347070 GCF_002891405.2 Cryptotermes secundus
TACCGTAAGAACGCGAGCGTTACGCCACCGCCACGCACCGCTGGGGAGGTAGGGGTCAACATGTCACAATATTTACGACTGCATCGGGTAGTATATTGCCACATTATGGAGATGGTACAAATGATGGAACACCTGCTGGCAAAAATCAATGCCAGGATGGACACCAATGGAAAAAAAAATGCAAGAAAAGGCAGATGCAAACCAAAAGGAACTAAAGGAAGACATAAAAACCAACCAGCCAAGCCTGGCAATGTGTCGACATGTCACAATATTATGTCCCTTAATACTGTCAAGCCTGAGAACCTACCTAAGCCAATCAGCATCTCTTTGTTTCAAGTTTTCCTCATACCAGGAGAGATGCTACTACCACAGATTTAGTGCTGCTGTTCCCACAGGAAATTACATAGCATAATTTGAAATACTGCCACTTTGCAAGTAGGTGCAACTAGAGGTTGGTATGCACCTGATTCATCATGCCAAAGTTCCTGTTATAAGAACTTTTCACAGGACTTACAGCTTGTGTAAAAATTTGCATAAGTAACGTCTCATCACAGGCAGTACTATTTACAGTGGACTTGTTCCATTTATTTTTCTTTGGCCAAACAGGACTTCTGTTCTTTCCAAGAGTTCGTCTCCTTAAATATTCAGCACACAAGAAACTTCATAGAAAACTGTGAGGAAACAGTGCTTGCAGTGATATACTATATGTGTCTTGACTTTTTCTGACATTACAGAACCTCTGTATTTGCTATATATTTTACAGAATATCCTGAATGCCTGCCTACGGAATTTGAGTGCAGTAACAAACACTGTGTGCCATATGACTACTACTGTGATGGTGATGATGACTGTCGAGATGGGAGTGATGAGAAAGGCTGCCATGGCTTCTGTGACCCTGCAACACAGGTGAGAATCTTCATTTATGGGAATTAAGCACAGCACAGTCAGTGACAGTAAGACAGGGGATGCAGCCAAACAACTAAGCCTGAAATGGCAAGTCCATATGTTCATTTACAAACAAATAAATAAAAAAATAAATAAAAACTCCGTGGCCTGTAGTCCGCAAACAAGCTATACCAACCGAGTGACCACCGCTTGTCAGCGAAGTTAGTCCCAACTTTTGCGATTAGAGGGTGTCACGTGGTCAGCGCAACGTATCCCCATAGCTGATAATCTCGGTTTTCTAGACCGGAGCTGCTATTTCCTTGAAATAGCTCCTCAGTTATCCTCATGAGGCTGAGTGGACCCTGTTCCAGACCCACTACCTCTCAGGAAATCTGGTAGCGCTAGAAATGGAACCCTTACCTCTGGATCTGTAGCCAGGAACTATGACCACTAGACCACAGAGGTGGTCATGTGTTCATTATGCATTCCAAAATTCTCCTGCCTCTTCCACCTAAGCTCGAGCTCCACTTGTTGCACATTAGCCTGCGGCAGGAATTGTCATTTTCTTAATGGTACGTATGTGGAAACCATTGCATGAAACAAGGGATTTTTTCTGGCCCTTTCATCATAATGAGAGTTTCCTAACAGCCACTCTTTTCCCATAACTGCACTTGCAGTTGTTACTTATGGCCAGCAGTGATACAGATCCCATGTACCTACACTTATTTAAATTCCACAAAAACTGATGTAAATGTAAGTAAGCCAGTTTCTTCATTAGTGAATTGAAGACGTGAAGGCAATTTCAGTGAAGGTCTTTAATGAAAGATAAATGTAGTTGTACTTTCAAATCCTTTTTATATACAGATTTTATGTCAAGTGGATGCATCGTGCCTTCCAATATCCAGCAAGTGCAATGGCCATGTGGATTGTAGTGACGGCAGTGACGAAACCAAGTGTAACAAGACCCGACTTGGCAAAATGTGCAAAACTGATGAGTTTCGCTGTGCAGATGGCAGTTCCTGCATTAAGAAGGGTCTTGTATGTAACAAGCATAAGAACTGTGCTGATGGCTCCGATGAAAAATATTGTGGTGAGTTGTCACTTTGAAAAAAATTGGTTCATACATTTTGCATATTACCCTTATTTTGTGTGTGTATGCATGAATGCAGTACACACATGTGTGTGCATGCATATGCACACATAAACACATTCAGAAGGAATTGAAAAGTCCAAACCTTGACATTGATGTGATGATGATTTTATATATATTGTCATGTGTTAGTGTCTAGGCATGGGATTTGGATTGGTAATTGAATTTATTGAACACTTACAACTACAAGTAACTATAAAAAGATAAAAAAAAAGTAAAACTATCCCTGTAACAGGCCTTGGAGGCCCATAGGGTTGTGAGATGTTGAGGCTCCCACATTTTCTAGACATTCAGCTCACAGATGGCTGTGAGGTCAGCCTTATACGCTGGCCTCTCTATACCCCCAGGAATATTCCTGGTACTCATTTCTGTTATAGGCTGAGTTGACCCCAGGGCTATAATGTGGCTGGAAAGATTAGGTAAACTGAAAAAATCCACCTCATTAATATTCAATCCCATGACCTTCTGGCTTGTAGCATAGTGCTTCAACCAACTATACTACTGTGTGCCCCCATAAGTAACTATACCACTGTCACTGATTCATGCAGTCCGCTTCTCACTGCAGCACGCACTGAGTCTCTGTCTTTTATAGTCTTCACTAATCATTGCTCGGTTATGATTCTAACAATGTAGATTCTTATGCTGTTTTTTTTTTTTAATTAACTTATTGGGGGGTGGAGTCCAACTGGGTCCACTCAGCACAGCGGCCACTGATTGGCCTATTGTAGCCTGCCCCGGGTGATTATGATGATGGAGAATTTGGTGAAATGAAGATCATCAGGGAAAACCGAAGTTCTTGGACAAAACCTGCCCGAGCTCCACTTTGTCCACCACAAATCCCACTTGACCAGACCTGGGATTGAACCTGGGCCGCCGCGGTTCTTCTGCTGTTGTGCTTATGTCATTGCCGCCTGGCTACCATCTCACATTTCATAACTCATTGCCCCAACTGTCGACTCTCAACTCATGGCTGACTCACTCTTCTCTTCTGTGCTCACTGTTTAGCCTTCAATGGACTGTGTAGAAACACTGTTTCCAACCATGTCTTTGATTGTTGCGTGTGTACCCATGTTTACCCAGCCATTGCCTTGCAAGGGACCATGTAATCATGATGCTATATATATATATATATATATCATAACTATTACATATGGGCATGTTTCCTTTTGTATTCACTAGGGATATGTTCCCAAGATGATCACAAATAGTGAAATTCATGAACAAGGGTGTTAGCTGTGATTGAGCTTGTACACAGTGTAACAAATTACAGATTATTCTCTTGTCTCTTCACAAGTTTCCCACTTTTGTGTACCTTGAAAACATCACCTGTTATACTTTCTGGATCGGGATGCATGGTGGCACAAGAAGTACAGAAATAAAGACACCAAACTTTGTAAGATGTTTGCTGGTATAGCAGCAAGCCATGGACTGAGGGAGACCATGACATAGTGAGCATGGACTAGAAGCTATGAAGTTGCTGCAAATGCACCTCAGGAAACTGTTTGAAGAAAATCAGTGGTAATGTTTCAGTGGGAGCTCTACTTTGAATACACTTAGTTGCAAATATAAACCTGAAACTTTGATAATTATGCAGTTTGTCTATTGCCATGAGATTTTTACAGTTAAAAAATATATCCACTTAGGAATTTATTATTAAACAGCAGTATACTGTGTCGTCACTTGTGTAACCTATGAGGCAGCGAATCACAACCTTATGGTGTTCAAGGGATCTCATGGCCTGAAGGGATTCTTAATTTCTTACACATTCACTCATCACTAATTTTAACGCCAATGTTTTTTCAAGGCTGTGAAGTGTTTTATGGTGAGACTGTAGGCATACCACATGGGACACTTCACATTCTTTCTAACCTCTGGTGTTAGCGGCCTCCGTAGTCTAGGGGTAACGTTCCCACCTCGTGACTCAAGGTACGCGGGTTCAAACCCGGCGAAGGTCGTGGAATTTTTAAGGGTGGAAAAATTCAGGGAACAAGTCCTCTGAGAGGGACCTTAAGCTGTGGGTCCCGTGTCGTAGCTTTATGGCACATAAAAGAACCTCATGTCCTAATGGGACCACTGAGCCAAATTCAGGATATTTCCCGCCCAACAGTAGTCTAACGCCTCTGGTAGATGGGGGAAGCATCGAGATACCGCTGAGCCAGTAGAGGCTGAACTCGCTGGCTGAGTCGGGACTGATGGCACGCACCAGTACCGGTAGGGAATAGAGACTGGTAGAATATCATAAGGGGACGCACAATGGACCAACAGTTGGTCTATGTGCATGGGGAATCCCACCCTCTCCAATACAATACAGTCCTCTGGTGTTACAAATATTTCAGACTTCATCAGATTTATTGTGTACTGGAGCTTAGGCTGCCTAACAGGTGTATTGCCCCTCCATACTCTTTTTGTAGAAGAGAAAAAGCTGTCAAAATATGCATAGCCATATTTCCAGTTATGAATGAATGAATAGATATGGGGTGCACCATAATAATCTGGCCCTTGCACCATGAACTTCAGTGATCTTTTATGCTTTATTTCCAAATATACTCCACATATGTATCAGAACTACTTTTTCTCATAATATAAGGTATCTGTCACCCTTATCTTTAGTTCATAGATAAACTTTACATTTTGGCAGGTGCCTGTTGTTGCCATTGGCTCTTCCTTGTATCTTTATTCCACACATTTTGGCTTTCATGGGGTATATTACTTCATATGAAACACACAGTACTATCTTACTGCCAGCCCATGGCTGGGATTGTAAATGTTTTTGAGCTGGTTCATTATGTCTTGTTGCATCTTACTTTCTACAGAATATCACAGTTGTCATTGTTTTTTGCTGGCATAATCTCTTCATCAGTGAGGTGTAGGTACTCTGGAAGCTTTTCATATTACTGAAGAGTAATAAACACTTGTCTTACGCTGGGGCATAGTAATATCTTCTCAGAAACAGCAACTTATTTGTGTCACAGTCAGATATATATATCAGTACACCAGTAGTTACTTGAATATTCTAGCATTGATACCGTCTCATGTTGAATCAGGTATGTCTTTTTGGTGGGAATATTAGTATGTCAGGCAATCTATTCATGAAATGCATCAACAAGAAAGAGAATGGTAGTCTTCCATTCTGTTTGGTGATTGTCATGAACAGATCTCACAGAGTGGAAAAACATTTGATGCTACTGTACTTCAGAGTTGAAACATTTTATGTCACTGAAAATGTTCTTTGTTTTGTGCGAAGGTGCTGGTAATACCACATTAGTTTCACTATCACATTCTGAACTTGACTTATCATGTTCATTGTCCCATGAGATATCTCAAGAGCTGTGGATAACCTAATTGTTTTTCTGGTACATGTATCACATCACTTTCTTTCACAACATATGTACATGGGCAAGAAGGCTTTGAATCTGTGACCTTTGCCTTATTGTGTGATTAATGCTGATGAAAACTCACACGTCTCCAAACATGTTACCACAATTTGGTGTTAGTTACTTAACGTGTACATTGGTGTAATGCAACATGACGATGACATGGCCTCATCCTGAGCTTATCTAACCAGCACTGATGCAAGGTGCATTCACTTCTGTACCTGCACTGATGTGCGATGTGTTTAACTGTGTGATTGATTTTACTGTCTTATGAGGAGGGTATTAAGGTGAGGATTTCTACAGCTAGAAAAATAGTAGTACTGAAACTTTCACTGTTTCTCATCCAAAAGTTTGTGTGTTATGCAAAGAAAGTACTGTACTATGTTTCATGTTCATATAGAGCTGTCTAGAGACTTCATATACCACATAATAGAACAGTTTAATGCATAAACTTTGTTTTCACTGCCTCACATTCAAATCCGTGAAGTCATAAGTAAGACAAGAGTATGAATCACAATAACTCCTCAAACTCTTCAGTGGATTAGGATGGTCAAAAATGATAAGTAAAATATATTTTCTCTTTCCATGTAGCACCATGTTGAATTGTGTTTGCCTATTTTCAGATCATGTCTGTGAGTTACATGAGTTCCGCTGTGGTGATGGCGCATGCATCAGAAAAGAATTTGTATGTGACGGTAATCAGGATTGTATAGGAGGCTCTGATGAAGCAGTTTGCAGTATGTATCTAATTTTTTGCATGCAGAAAATGTGTTATAGATTTTTGTTAAAGCCAATTTAAAACTTCTGCATAGAGAAGTATCAATTAATTTTATTACCTTCTGATAGAAGAAATGTTATTGCAGTAAAGTTGCACCTTACACATGGGTTACTGGAACCAGTCCCTGCTCATTCCCAATTAATATAAGTATGCTAGATATAATTATCCCAGCCTGTAATTAGTTGAAGCAATGCTGTATTGCACATAGCCTCTGAATCATGAGAGGCCACATGGCTAGTCATTGAGTGAGACAGCTGTGTGGAAGCTTTGTTGCTTAAAAAATCTGGAATTGGTTTCTTGTGTGTCAACCCAAGAGGCCACCAGGTGGAGGTCAAAGTTAGTTAAAAATGTCATGTGATTTCTTGGATTTGAAATATATGGGTTATGTGCTGCCTGAAAGGTTGTGTGAAAACTGCTTGAGAGGCACTGTTAGAGAGTGGGTGCAAGGTGGTCTGCAGTCATGCTAGACTGTAAATTAACAAAGCGTTGGGCTAAATATCATAATTCCAGTATTATGTAATCATCATATTGTAGTGTGAGTGGGACTAGTCATAATAAAGATACATTATGTAAAGGGCATTGGTAAGGCGGATTACAGTCTAAACTCAGTGTGTAAACCCAAAATTGCATCATCATCATCATCANTATCCGCCCCTCTGTCTTTCCTTCAATAACTTCTTTTAGAAGGCAGTTTCTGCGTAAAACATGACCAATCCAATTAGCCTTCCGTTTTCTTATTTCGTGTAGGATATTCCTCTGCTCACTGACTCTAATTAACACTTCTTCATTTCTCACATAATCGGTCCAACTGATCTTCTGCATCCTTCTCCAACACCACATTTTGAAACTTTCCAGATGTTTCTGATCTACTACCCTAAGTGTCCATCCAAAATTGCATATAGTCAGAAACCCCTTGAAAATCCCATAAATCCCCCATAAAGTACATGCTTTTGTTTATACCCTCTGTATGTATAAAGTACAGAGTACATATACAGATAAAACATGCAGTAATTTTATTTTTAATTACATAAAAATATAGAGACAGAAGAATGAAACAATAAAAGAGGAAAACGGTAAATGAGGGGCTAAGTATGGCTTCATGTCGATCCAGGAGCTGCAGGGACAGGCTTGGGTGACGGAGAGTGAGTCGTGTATGAATTGTCTGCATTGTTTAATTTATTTATTTATTTATTGGGGAGTGTATGTTTGAATTTGCATAAACTAAATATATGTATCGTGTGACTCCAGCATACATTCTACCCCAGTGTTGGAAAACAGAATTGGAAAATTTGACCCCATACAAGCAGTGCCATGAGACTTAATGTGAGATGTGGCACACTGAAGTGAAGGACAGGAAAACAATGTTTTCTGTTACAACACACTTGTATTTTACTTGTGTATGAACCTAAAATCGATTGTGTTATTTATAACAGATGGCGCTGTACACGAAGTAGAGAAGTCTGTAGTACAGATCACAACAGAAGCCCCTTTTGAGTGCCATTATCCCTCACAGCTGTGTGACAATGGAACCTTCTGTCTACCGGTTGACTGGCTTTGTGATGGCAAATTAGACTGTGAGGATGGTTCTGATGAAGGACTTCGCTGTGGTAAAGAATTTGAATGAATTAATTTCCATATTATTTTAGTAAATAGCATATGACGTTTTTGCTCTTTGTGAGTGAAAGCTATGATTGATAAATGGATGCAACAACAATGAAGTTGGAACATGTAAAATATGAACATGTATTTTCATAATGACTGCCACTGTGAGGAGTTCACAAAGGTTACAAGTTCTTACCCCAAATACAGCATATTTCTCCACTTCTAATGTGATACCTTTCCCTATTACATAATATGAAGCTGTTATAAAGTTGTACGTACAATACCTGTAAGAGTCTAAGGATGCTTATTTGGCTTTTGCCTAAGAGTTCTATGATAGTATGTTACTCTGTAACATGTCACGTGTCTGTAATTCTATCAGTGAGTCTTCAGTAAACATATGTTCAACTCCTGGCTCATTCTTACACTGCATCATGCGTATTTTAGTTGTTACTCACCGTGACTTCTTGTTACGTGTTGTAATTTACTGCCTGTCACCTATACTTTTCAATAGTTTTATCGTATCTTGGTTTTTGTTTTGTTATGTTTTTCATGGACTTGAAAACAACATTTAAAAATGCTTAACACTTTGAAGAATGCATTTCATTAAATAATATTTACAATTTCAGGTTGCACCTCACAGAGAACAGTGGCTCCATTACAAAGACAGCCAATTATTGCTGGTTAGGAACATAAATGCTGCTTTTTATAAGAATGATGTACATCACATAAATACACTCTGAAGGAAAAATAAGTTTTTTAAAACCAAAGCACTTAGTACGTATAGTACCCGCTGTTCTTTAAAGGCTTAAAGAAATTACATCAGTTCAAGCACCCTGAATGAAATGATGTGTAGTTCTCTACAAGCATTAAAATTAGATATATATCTGAAAAGACTGAAAGACTGAGTGAAGTATATATAGTGGCACTATTTTGGCCATCCACAATTTCACACACTGAAACTGCAGAAGAACAAAGCACAGTGATTACTTAGTGAAAATTTAAATTATTTTTTATGAATATGTGGCAGATGTATAATTATAGTTGATAAGTGTCACATTTTAGACAGCAGGCAGACACAGTGTCTGCACTGTTCTCAGGATAACAGATACAGAGCAAAGTTACCAGGCACCACCTAAGATTTTGGTGGATTACCTGGGATAGGAAGTGAAGCTTAGGAAATAAGACAAATACTGTGAAACCCCAATTTAAGATTTGTCTGAAGGACAAGCCATTTATTCCTTAAATGGTGGTGTTGGAAAACTGAGCCTAAAAAAAACTTGGTCGCATCAGTAATAAGACACTGAATCTTGTTCATTTAATACAATAAATGTTTTTTCATTTCTCAGAGTATGCTGCACACCAACTTTCCTCTTCAAGGATTGAAGCTTTCCATAGAAGTATGTTACTTAGTGACAATGGAGGCAACACAAAACACTATGGATCTTCATTTAACAACACAATTGGATTCTTTTCCACCTCCCAAACAGTTTTCACTCTCTCATTTATTGTTAACGTCTTTCTTTTCGGTGTCATAGCCATTCATTACTTTAAAATCACTTGCATAAAGAAAACTGTGACACTCAGATGTAACACTAAAAGAACAGACACTAACCACTTCCAGTTTATGCAGGGATGAATGAAGCACAGATTGCTAAGGAGGAGAGGATAGGCAGAGAGAGCTAAACTGCCTACCACAGATTAGTGAGATGTCTTACTTTCTAGAACTATGCAATAGTGGGCTACATATGAGTGGAAACACACATGAAGTTCCCTTCAATGCTGAAACATGGTCTGAAACATGTATGAATCAAAGTTTCATGTGTAAAATGTGGAACCCTGAGATCAAGAAACACTAAATTGTGGAAAACAGTACATTAGGCATTGGAGCTTTTGCTGGGACCACAAAAACTGTATCTTAAATGCAGGAAAATGTAAAATGTGGGTCCCTTAGATCAGGTACTGTAGACCCCTAGACAAAACAGCCTTAGGAAGCTGGATAAATCCAGAAATGTTCTGCTCAGAATAATGTGACGGAGGATTAGGACTTTTCTTCTAAGGCTATATATCAAGGAGTACACATTTGTTCAACACGGAAAGAATTTTACTTTCAACAATAAATGACCACTTTTACTCTATAATGAGCAAATTTGCTTGGTCAGAAATGAAGCTCCCTAACTCATAGACTGAGAATATGATAGTCCTCTCTGGTCAGAGCTGTTACACACTTCCTGGGATGGTGATGGCTAGATGTGGAGCAGTGGAGGTTTGATGATTACCATGGGAAAACATAAGAAATTTGGAGATAAACCCGCTCCAGTGCCATTTCATATATTACAAATCTCACATAAAATCATCCAGGATGGGACCTGGGTCTCTGCAGTGAGAAACCAGCATCTAAGCTCTTGAGCTATTGCATGACCACATTTCACCAATAATAATTTAGGAAGAGCAGAATGAAATTATATTTGTAAGATTAAAATTGTTCATTATGTAATAGAACTTAGTGATGGATGAGCTGCTTCAGAAGTTTTTGGTAGGAAAAATTTTATTATTAACAAACAGAGACACATGCACTACATAAAGTTCCATACTGCAGAAATGTGAACTTTTTATGTTGTTTTATTACAATAAACGTGTATTTCCACGCAGTATTTCAGGAAATAATAATGTTGTTTCCATATCATCCTTCTTCCCAGTTTTAGGCCTAGTTGGCCTGTTACAGCTATTAAAAGCCAAATTCTTTTTATTTTTAATGTACTTTTCTTATTGTGTAAAAAGAAATGGATGCTTATGAGATCACCTTAATGTCTGTGTGTCTAGCTCTGTATCTGTATATAAATATCTAATTACTGAAAGCCAGAATAGTTTTGCCCTACATATCTGTATCCCCCTGACGTTGTTTGCCAATGGCTCAGTAAACGAATTGTTGTACGCATCATTTTCAATGCAGTCTGTGTTGTATCAAAGGAAAGTAGGCAGTTAGTTCTTCCCAGAACTTCTTATTGTGAGAGAGGTCTTCAAGAATAGTTCTTTCTTGTCAGCTGATAATTTATAACTTGGAGAGATCCTATCAGAGCTCAATATTTCAACATGTGTATTTAACTTTCTTCTGTCATGGTTCATTTATTGAGTCTGATGTTATATTTACAGGAGAGCGGGTCTGTGATCGAAGCAGTGACTGCAGCCATTACTGCCATGATGCACCTATTGGCAGCATCTGCTACTGTCCCAGCCACCTACATCTGCAGCCAGACAAAATGACATGTCTTGAATCTCACCCTTGTGAAGCGTGGGGTGTATGCTCCCAGTTATGCCAGCCGTTAAAGTACGGGCACAAGTGTTTGTGTGAAAAAGGCTATAAGCTCCAGCATGATGGTTTCACATGTAAGAGTACAGGTAATGTTCCTCTGACAATGTGCATGTAGTTTTTTTAAGAGTTAACATGCTACAGGACTACCATCTGATTCTCTAATATGCATTTTTTGTTGTAGTCCGGATAATCTAGTTGTTGCTCTTACTGTCATAGGGGTATGGAACATCAAATCATTATTAAGCTTTTCCAGTGGTAAGAGGTCTTCCATCAGCAGTTAGGAGTTTATGTGTAGAGTACATACAGAATGAATGAATGTATACCAAATTAATACATTTAGAATACAATTAATAATTCAGGTGAATGAAACTTCTGATTTTAGCATACTTTTTTCTGTGACAGTTTTCTAAGTCAGAATTATCCTGTAATGAAGCAATTAAAGTCCTGAAGAGTATACCAAAAATTAGTTCCTTATGAGTAGTATGAGGTAGAGTTCTCATTATATTGAGGGGCATATCCATCTTACCATTCGGGAACTAGAAATTGAAAAATGGCAAAGATATATAATGACTACTTTTGTTGATTATTAGTATAGGGATATATGGATTTTTCCATATTCAAAGGGAGTTCTGATAGATCACTACCAAAAGTAGGCACTAGAGGTGGAGATACACTATTAAAAATACTGAAATGTTATATCTGTAGTAGGCAACAAGCCAATAGCAAGTTCACATTTCAAACACATAGTGAAGTGTTGATTTGATTATTTTATAGCATATTTATGCGTTTTGCAAGGATCATGGCTTTTTCTTGTCATGTTATCATTGTTTTATTGTTTGGTTTCACTGTATGTGTTACAAGGGAATCTAGATTTGAGATCTGGCAGCTACTCTCGTTTATAGAACAGTTCTATGCCCATACAACCCTTACCTTCCTCAGGAGGGTGAGTGCAGTCACACAGTCTAATGTAATCGTATGTTGCAATTACAGAGAACGCAACAGCTTTTGTTATCTTCTCAAATAGACATGAACTACGAGGTGTTGATCTTCAGACTTTCAACGTAAAGGCTTTAATTTCAAGCCTTAAGAACACAATTGCTCTTGATTTTTATTACAAGGAAGACTCGAATACAGTTTCCATCTATTGGACTGATGTTATTGATGACAAGATCTACCGTGGAACACTTGTGGGTGGTTGTAAGTACCAGTTTATGAATGTGTATTATTATGTTCTTTATAAAGATGGCACTTGTTGTTATGCATAATAATGCAGAAGATTTTCTCCTTAATATCAAATGAATTGGTTTGAATACTGTCTGAAGAATAGATGAAAGCATGTTTGAAATTGCCAGAGCATCATTAAAAGTTTTCCTTGAAATTGCTTAGTGAAACTGGTTTTAAAGATGATAATTGTATGTTCTCTTCTGCATCAGAAACCAATACAACTTCCTTCTCTTTAAAGAAATAAAACTTGTGAGTGTTCATTATTCACATTCATGTCACACTTTCACAGTTCAAGAGCACTTCCTCTTGAAATTTACAAATGGGATATTACGTGGTGCAATCCAAAAGTTCCCGAAATATATTAATAAAAACTATTACATCTTACCTAGATCTTATTCTGCACCATCACCTTCAACGTAGTCCCCTTGGGAGCGCATACACTGATCCCAGTGTTTCTGCCACTTTTCAAATGCATCCTGGAAATCTTTCTTTGTTAGGGTGTTTAGTACCGTCTGCGTTTCCGCTTGAATTTCCTCAACTGTATAAAATCTTCACCCCTTCAACTTGATTTTCATCTTGGGGAAGAGAAAGAAGTTGCATGGAGCTAAGTCTGGCGAGTACGGTGGGTGGGGAACAACTGCCATCTCGTTTTTAGCCAAAAATTCCTGCACAATGTAAGCCATATGCGGTCGTGCGTTGTCATGGTGGAGTACCCAGTCGTTCATGCGCCACTTCTTTGGACGTTTTCTCCTCATGTTCTCCCTCAAACGCCTTAAAACATGAAGGACAAACTCCTTATGAACAATCCCATCAATATCAAAAAAAGAGATCAACATGGACTTAATGTTACTCTTGACTTGTCGAGCTTTTTTTGGCCAAGGTGAAGAAGGGCTCTTCCAGTGTGACGATTGTTGCTTGCTTTCAGGGTCGTAGCCATAAACCCAACTTTCATCACCACTGACAACCTTCGAAAGAAAGTTTGGATCCTCTTGAAGCTGTTGTTCAAGTTCCCTGCAGACTTTCAAACGATGCTGCTTCTGTTCATTTTGCAGCAGTCGTGGCACAAACTTCGCCACAATCCTCCTCATGTTCAGTTCCTCTGACAAAATTCGTTGACATGTACCATAACTTAGTCCCAAGGTGTCACAGAGGTCTTGGATGGTCAGCCTACGATCTTGCAGAATCAGATCCCTAACTTTCACAACATTTTCTGGTGTTTTGCCCGTTGACAGCCGTCCCGAACGATCGTCATCATCAGTCAATGTTTGGCCATTTTTAAAACACTTATACCAGTTGTAAGTTTGTGTCTGGCCTAAACTGTTGTCACCAAAAGCTTGCTTGAACATTTGGTGCGTTTCTGAAGTGGTTTTCCCAAGTTTAAAACAAAACCTTATACAGACAGGCTGCTCTCTCAGGTCAGCCATCGCAAAACCGCAAACTCACGGAAACACAACAAAGGAAATACTTTCACCAACAGTAAACCCAACCGCTCAACTCGACGCCGCTTGCCACACTGATTCAAGAAGGATGTGTGAGGAGACACCTAGCGGTATTTCGATGTACTCATAACCATTCACGCGCAAAATTCAAATTTCAGAAACTTTTGGATTGTCCCATGTATTAGTCACTGTTTATAAGATGAAATTGCTCAACCTATGTCTCATGTTTTTTTCTTTTCCATTTTACATTTAGTACTTACAATACACATCTTTTATGTTGCTTCTTGTCCACTCTCTTGTATGAATATGAGGAACAGGTTGAATGGGCAGTGTCCTGTGTTGTGACTCAGATTCTGTAAACTGTGCCTTAACTTCCACTTCATTTCCACCTGGGAACTGTATCATGATGTATCACGGTTATTGTCACCTTGAAAATACTCGTAAAGGCAATTTAAAAATTTTAACCTGCTATCCCAATTGTTTAAAATTGAAGGCAAAAATAAAATGAAATAAATGTATAATTTATGATCAAATTTTCAAAAATGAAAATGTATAACACTGAATAATGTCAAATCCAGCATTTTCGCAATAACTTAGCTACTTATGAGAGATTAAATGCTAATTAGGTTGGGCATGTGTTTATTGCCATCTCAAAATATATATTCTGCTTAGAAATTGTTTGTGTCCAGTAGATGAGACTGGTTCTTTTTAACAGGCCTAACTGACCTCCCTTACTCTGACGACAAAACAGATCCAGTTTGAAATGGCTCTAGATGTAAAAAATAATGCTCTTGTCTAGGTTACATACCATCATCAGAGTACTGTAGACTTAACGGAATTTACTGACTAGCCAAATAGCTTAGCTACATGTATGTCTGTAATTTTAATTCCAACAGAATGTGTGTGGACTTAGTCTGTTTGGTGTTAGACGATCCGTCGTGTTCTCACATGTTCAGTTATTCAGTGAAACTGATTTCAGATTGTATACATTTTGATTATCAAACAAGTAAAACAAAGTCATCCATCAATACAAGTCTATTTGCTGTACAAAGAAAATACAGGAATACTACTATTGCTGTTTTGTGTAATCTATAACAATTTGGAGTTGTATTATTAAAATAATGATTGCTGTGAACTGAATTATATTTTTTTTAACAGAATATATTTATGTTTGCCAAAATCAAAAAAAAAAAAAAAAAGTCATATGCTGGAGTCTAGTAAATGGCTCAAATCAAATGTTCAAGTCCTGTGCTCCATTAAGTTGTTACTGTGACTTGTTGACAGCATTAAGCAACATTGAGGTGGTAGTTCAGACAGGCCTGGCAACTGCTGAGGGCCTTGCAGTTGACTGGATAGGAGAGAATCTATATTGGGTTGAGAGTAATCTTGATCAGATAGAGGTAGCAAGACTGAATGGAAGCTACAGGCGAACTCTAATAGCTGGAGACATGGAATCTCCCAGAGCAATTGCACTGGATCCCAGATTTGGGTAAGTGTATGCATATGAAATTGTAGTTTATATCCAGATATGCCAAGAAACTCTGAGTTTTTAACACAACTGAAAATTTATATTGCTTATTGAGTGTCTGCAGTTTGTTATCCTATAACAATATGTTTTGCAGCTTGCTGTTCTGGACCGATTGGGATGCAAATGCACCTCGTATAGAACGCTGTAGTATGAGTGGACAGGATCGTATTATTGTAGTGCAAGTGGATCAGGTTACAGATGGAGCTTGGCCTAATGGGCTCACTCTAGATTATATACTGAAGAGAATATACTGGATAGATGCAAGGTATGTTAATGGCATGACAGCATTTGTGGTTGAAACTGGGGCAAATGGGTCTGATGAAAAGAACAACAGAAAAGTCTTTTTTTTTTTCTTATTCTGCTTGTGCAGGTAAGTTACCCTTGAAGAATGTCATCTTCTTGGATATGGTGCCATGTAGATATGTGTTAACTGACATTTTGGAGGAACATATCGCCTCCATCTTCAGGTCTGCAGCAACCTGCTCACCTGGTTCATCACTCATGGATATCTTATACCCTGAAGATGGAGGCGTTGCTCCGAAATGTCTGTCAACACAATATCTGCATGGTGCCACATCCCAGAAGATGGCATTCTTCATAGTCACCACTGTGGAAACCTCAAATCTTACAACTTAACCTTTCACACCAGATCAGGAGTATTTTAAAACAAAATGCTTAAGGCTTTGGGCGTAAAGAGAGGTAAACTAACAGAAGTGGAGGAAATTGCATAATGAGAAATGTCATGAATTGTTTTATTTGTATAGTATTGTTATGGTGGTTAAATCAAAGATACTTGTATCGGGAGGTCATGTAGTATGCATGAAAGAAAGTACGGTACATTTTCCCTTTAAAATTTCATGGACAGAAACAGCATTGGAGACTGACATGTCCACTAGGTTAGATGCGTTTATGACAACCCTTTTCCATTCTTCTCTTTCTACCAATAAGCTTTCCTTTTGTACCTATATCAGCTCTTCTCTTTTTTGCCTTGTTCTCATATTCTTCAGTTACTGTTATTCAGTACTATAAATTTTTTAATTCTCATTAACCTTTAATGTCTGAATGACACATATATATGACGCAAGCAGCAACCGGAGTTGGCTGAATGGCACATATATGTGACGCAGGACACGTGCACTCTTTGGGAGTGCTGACAGTTTGACCTTGGGTTTGAAACCAAAACAAACCTGCGTAAGGTCATGTCAGTGGTTCATTCCTTAGCTCTGAACAAAGAAATCGTTTATCTCGGTCCTCGTTTCGAAACTATTTATGTTTATATATGACTGTTTGTGACCTGGTCAGCCAAATATAGCCCAGCTTTGTTCCGAGAACTGAAGAGGAAATATTCGTCAGTGCTTGCAGATCAGTGCTTCCAGAGCTTTCAAGGAAGTGTGCCGTATTCAAGGATTGGTTTTCAGTGGCGAATTATCAGTTAGGAAGTCAGTGTTGGATTGTGTAATATTTCTTTTTCACTTAAAAAGTTACTGTCAGACTTTCATATATTTCTTTTTATATTATTTTGTGTCTCAGAAGAGGTATAAACCCACCGAACCAGTATTACTTTGTGAGTAGAAGGCATCTTCGTCACTGTGACTTTCTGTATCAGTGTCTGGCACCTTTTCGACTGCTATTACAATTATTAAATTTTATTGCTAGTGGGGTGGGACTAAGTCCTTTGTACTACTGCCACTTCTGGCCTATTGTACAATACATTTACGGTTACTTTGCATCACTATTTTGCTAGTCTTTGTCAATCAACATAATTTATTCGATTTTGTTGGAAACCCCCTTCCCCCAAGATGGAACCTCAAAAACGTGCCTGATATTCCAAACTTCTCAATGCAGAAGAACTGGAGGAAATATTGATGGAAGAGGAATCTGATGAAGAGTTAGAAGATATCAGTGAGTTCATTGAACCTCGAGCAAATATGTTGTTGTCGTCATCATCATCATCATCAGACGAGGCAGAGGAAACAGAAATTAGGTTTCATGATAGAGAAGACCCAGGGATTCACCAAAGGTACTAGACTTCACTGGTCCTCCAAGTGGAATCAACAGATCAGCTGCTCCCAATATAAATGCACAGTCGTCTCCTTTTTCCATTTTCATTCTGTTTTTCCAACAAATATTCCAAATCTTGTTATAAGAAACCAACAGATATTTCCACCAATTTATGGCATGCCAAGATGCTCCAGGCCCTTCTGTTCAACTGCCTGACGTTACAATTGAAGAGATATATAACTTTTTGGCAATAATTATTCAAATGCACCAAGATCAACGGGACACCCTCAAAGATTATCGGTCAAGAGAAGAGCAATACTACACTCCATTCTACCGTAACACTATGGTACAAGACTGTTTCTTCCATATTTTGAGATTCCTACATTTTGAAAATAATGAAGCTCCTCCTGATCGAGATGACCCAGAGTATGATAGGCTCTGGAAAATTAGAAAAATTTTTGACAATCTCAACAAGAAATTTTGTGAACTTTACAATCCAGCAGAATGTCTTGCTGTTGATGAAGTCATAGAGTTGTTCAAAGGGAGAGTGATTTTTCGTCAGTATATTCCAAAGAAATGCAAAAGATTTGGTATAAAAATTTACAAGCTTTGCGATTTTTTTGGGTATACTTATGACATGACAGTTTATTTGGGCAAACAAAGGCAACTTGCGACAGAAGAAATTACATCGACACATGGCATTGTTCTCCAGCTAATTCAAAGAGTAGAAGGCTTGGGACACAGAATTAACATGGACAATTATTTCAGTTCTCCTACTTTATTTGATGATCTTTTAGACAGGAAAATGAATTCATGTGGCACCGTTCGCAATGATAGGCGTGGAATGCCACAAAAAATTTGGCCCAAGTCAGTGAAATTGAAAAAAGGGGATGTGGTTACAAGAGTCAAGGGGCATCTAAGTGTTGTTCGTTGGAAAGACAAGTGTGATGTGTATGTTCTGATGAATATGCACCCTCCTCCATTGGAAGGCAACTTCCAAGATGAATCTGGCCGTGCTGTCAAACCCCATGTAATTGAAGACTACAATGCACACATGGGCTTTGTTGATAAATCTGACAGGATGGTAAACAGTTATGACATTGCTAGGAGAACATGGCAGTGGACGAAGAAATTGTTTTTCGACCTTCTAGATATGACTATTCTAAATGCATATCTATTACACAAGTCATATGGTGGAAAAATGACACACAAAAAGTTCCGTGAAATATTGGTGCGGGATTTGATTCTTCAGTCGCATGAGGTGAATATCACAGTTAGTGTCGTTTCTCGGGGGAGGCCAAGTTCATCTGGGGCCCAACTGAGTCGACTGGAGGTGAAACATTCACAACACTGGCCAACCAAAGGAAAACAAAGATGTCATATTTGTTCTCAGAATAAGAAGCGCAGAAGCACACTCTGCTACTGTAAAAAGTGTGACATTGCGCTATATGTGGTGGACTGCTTCGAGAAGTGGCACAAGCATGTCAGAGTGTGAGTTATCGTAAACTGTGAAGTGACACAGTTCAAACTCGCGTACAGTCTGAACAAAATATTATTGTATGTAGTGTAATTATATTTACAATATCACCATGATTCAAGGTTGAAGAAAAAACCATGGGTAAGTCCTTTGGAATTTCATAACATATATAATAAAGATTATATTTTGCATTTCATGACAAAATATTCACAGTTAATTTTCGTTTGTAAAACTTGCTCTTTTATGTATATGTAGAAAATTTTATTGTCTTTCAGGTTCTTTTTAGTTCATATTTCTATGTTGCATAGAACAGAAAATATGATTTTTTTTCTGAAAGTTTGCAGTGATAATTAATTAGGGTGATTTAAATTCAGGCCGTACAGGGCTGCTGTCAATTTAAAAGTCCGTACGTTAGAGGATAAGTATTAACAAAGGACAAATGATGTGTAGTCATCATGAATTTGTAATATGTGACATGTTTTATATCCAGCCCTATGGGGAGATGATTTGATTCATGAAGTGAAAATAAACTTCTTAAAGTTCTGTAGAACTTGAGGACCTAGTAAAATATTAAAATTTCAAATTGCATCTTTTGCAGACAGGCTGTATTTATGTAAGGTGGGCTGAAGAGGCTTGTGATATTTTGGGAACATAGGTTTGTCCCCAGGAAGTGAGGGTGAGAGTTGTTCACAGTAAAATCACTAGAAATCGAGAGAAAGAAGACACAGTCTCTCTCCAATATATTTAGTACAAGATGGTTCATGTTACAGAAGGGAACTTTTCTTGAAAATGTGTCTGTATCATGAAATTCTGTAAAGAAGATCCAATTTTCCCACTGACACTCATGTTACAATTCCTGTGAACATTTTATTATGTTCACAGTTGCAATAAAAACACATTTCACTCATTATGAATAATATCAGGTACCCAGACATCTTAAATAATGGTAACACACTGCACAGTCTAACATAAAAAGAGCAGCAGCCAAACTTCTCTATCACTGACAAATGCAGTATGCAGTCACAATTTCTTAATAAAATGATAATTTATTTGAAAAAAATTGATAGTATTTATTGTTGTTTTGCATTTTATGTTTAAAAAGAATGAATTGTCACATGTTAGTGACTAGACACGCGGTTTGGATTTATAATTTATTTATTGAACACTTATAAATCATATCTACAAATAACTGTAACAGTCACACTGATCTGCACACTCTACAAATCACTACTGCAAACATTAAGTCTTCTGTGTCTTCAGTAATAGTTGCTTTGTAACGGTTTGTGGCACTGAAGATTGCTGTGTTTCCCTGCTCACATCCTTGCTGGCTTGGAACTGGCTCATAACTCACTAACTTGCATTGTTTGCCCTCTGTATATAGCCTTAGCACAGACTGCATAGAATTCATTGTTTCCAACAGTTCCTCTGTTATATGTTTACTTGTTGCTCCAGACGTGGGTAAACCGTACCATTGCCTAGTAATGGCCTTATCTACACATTCTGCTATTATGGCTCCATCATGTCACAATATTTATCCCGAGTTTCTGTATGGGTGAATTTATGGTTTGTGTTGTGAATTCTGTAGCCACATTTATAATATTGATTATGGCAAAATTCTAATCCTAAACATCCGTGACATGGGTGTATACTTTATATACCACACTGGGTCCAAGGACTTTGCTCAGTTGTATGAAGGTTTCACTGCACTTTAGTTTTGAGTGATCCTAATAATTATATGTATTTTAACTTGTTTACTAGTTGTGTTGTAAATTTTGAACCTATTTTTGTTCTATGTAGATCAGATTCCATTCACACAACATTTTATGATGGCTCTGATCATCGGGAAGTCATGAGAGGCCATGAAATGTTGTCACATCCATTTGCAATTGCACTTTTTGGCAATTATGTATACTGGACAGATTGGCGGACCAATGCTGTTATCAGAGCTAATAAGTGGAATGGTTCAGACATTAGTGTGATCCAGCGGACTCTGACACAGCCCTTTGATATACAGCTTCTTCACCCTAGCCGACAGCCTAGAGGTATGTAATTTCTCTTTTGGATTTAATGTGGAATGATTTAGTGTGTAGTTGATTTGCAGCCAAATATTTCCAGTTGCAAGTTACTGTCTATATTATTATGACTGTAAATAAGAATTTCATATTTTGCACTTTACTAAGTACAAAATTGGAGGGAACTTCTTGAGGTATTCAGTTTTACATGCATTGCCAAATGAAACCAGAGAAATTTGAAATGAAGGAAAGATTCTGTTTATGTAGCTCAAGAAAGATGAAAACTAGATCTGATACTGGGAAAGTTAATGGTAATTTGTATCTGAGAAGATTTTCCATGCAAATATTTCAGCTCCCATTTCATAAGAACAGTATGCATTTAAGTATCCTTTCCTTGAATAATATTTATTTGAGTGAAGCAAATTGAACAGTATTTTGTCATATTTTCAGAGGTTTTATGTGCGCCTTGAAACTGGAAAGTGTGCAGGCTTAAAGGCTGTATATTTGATGTATGAGCTCTGGCTGAAGCTCTTTGCATAGAGGAAGAGCTGACGTAGTTACACTGTCAAATAGTAAAGCTGTTCACATGTTGTCAGATGTGTACTTAGGCCAGTTCTCTTCAGGAGAATTTCCCCAGACTGGGTAAATCATAGATCTAAAGAGAAGGCGTGAAAATGTTAAAACAGTGATTTTAAATTATGCAGAACAATTGAATAATTGTAGTAGTGCAAAAATATATTACAAAAAGAATACGTTATTGTAATCCCTCAATGAGTACAATAATTTCTATTCCCTCTTCTTCTTCAGACCTGTGATTTTATATTAGTGATGTGTATTAAATTTGAGGTCCTGTTTACTCAAATAAATACAGTATTCATTGGTGGTTTGTGTGAGAGACTGTATCAGAGCAGTATTCTAATACCTTTCGTTCATGTTCAGTGAAACCCTGACTTAATGTTCCCTGATAGAAGGTTTTACTTTGTTCAGTGTTTCTAGTCAGTGATTTCAAGTCCATAATCTCAGAGATAGTTACCTCCACTTAAGGTTTTCCTCAGCTTACTGTTTTAATTGACTACTCTCCAAACAGACCTCAAATGTGGGTCTAACTGTGCACATTATGTTAAGGGGGAACAATAAAGTGTCAGATTGTATTGACAGAAATTAAGTGATGTGCATAGAGCCACTTCATTACTCTGCATGTAATGTGAGAGGATCGGATGGCTATCAAGAAATGGGTTCAAAAGAAAAAACTTGTCCTAATGTTAGGACATTTATCAGTAATAGGTAGAAGGATGAATATAATTTTTCTATTGTGGAACTTTTATGGAAATAATTTAATTTTTTAAATAAAGTTGCCTTTTATTCATATTTAATTTTTCTGATACTTTCAGATGTTAAAAATCCATGTGGAGACAACAATGGAAACTGCTCACATTTATGTCTGCTGAATGTGAATGGCACATTCAAGTGTGATTGCCCCCATGTCATGCGTCTAAATGAAGATCAGCGTACATGCGTTGGTAAGTGGCGTTCTAAACCTGGTGATGGTATTTTGGGTTCAGTGCTTTATCTTGCACCACCTGTCAGCAGAAGGTTCTTGTGGTTTGGTAACATTTTTATGGAGGTACCAGTGTAGGAACTTAAAATGGCATGTGGTAATTGATCCTAAAAATATGCAATGTTTGGCAAGGTAATTTTTTATAGAATGTAAATAAAAAATATGACAGGCATGTGAATTGTTTGTTTGATAATGGTAACTAATGCAGTATTGCAACTAGGCATCTGACATTTTGTATAGAGATAGTTCATAGGTGTCTGCAAATTCTGTATCATTAATTTTTTGAGTGTTAACAGTCAAAAACATGGTGACAGTTCAAACCTTTGATGTTATGTTGAGGAAATTTAATGTTGTCGAAGTCTATGAGTGGAAACAATACAGTGAAACCCTGATTTAAGGTTTGCCTGGCAGGGACAGGCTCTCTGTCCCTTACATGAGAGATCTGGGGAACAGAGCCTAAAATGACAGTTAAACTTGGTTAAAGCAGTAATAAGGCACTAAACCTTTTTCATTTAATATATTTTTTTTCTAAGAATATCCCCCACACCATCTTTCCTCCTCTAGAATTTAAGCTTTCTGTAGAGTTATGTTACTTAATGACAACAGAGGCAGCACAAAACACTTTACAATTTCAGTTCAGAACACAGTTGGATTGTTGTCCACCTCCTGAATAGTTTTCAATTGCAAATAATAAACTTAAACTATGCAAGGGTTGCCATACACACATTTGAACATGCAGAAAAATTCCCCTTCAGGAAACACACAAAGTAATCAAAGCTTCATGTGTGAAATTGCAGCTAAAGCCTTAACTCAGGAAACATTAAGTTGAAGAAGGTAACACAGTTGGAATCACGAAGAAGTGCATTGAATGCAGGAAAATGTAAAATGTAGGTCCATTAAATTTTGGTTTCACTGTACATAGAAGTTTGTTTGCTAAATTATATGATTATTAGGTCATAGTAATTGCCAGCCTCACCATATAGACTGGAGCAGTTGAAGTGAAGTAGGCATTCTAAATTCTTCCCAGACTTTTTTATTATTTTCCAAAATGATTTGTTATTCAAACATAAACTTTTATTGAAATGCATTAACTTCAAGAAGTAAAATTATGCAGAAATTAATTTATTTTTGGAACCTACAAGGTATAAGCCATTATATTTCTGTTATGCTCCATGCCAATGACAAGTGATTTTGATATTGTATTTAGTTATGAAATATACTACTGAACTTTAGGAGAGTACTGTATTTCCTAATTGCACCAAGAATGTACAGTAGCCTCTTCCTTTCTTGCAAGGTCATTGAAGTGCTCTCAGACTCATGATACTGAACATTCTGATTGCATGAAGAATGTGTGAAGGCTCTCTTTCTTGCAAGGGCATTGAAGTGCCCTCTTAGTTACAGTGTTACTGAACTTCAGTGTGGGACTGCATTTCCTGATTAACTGACAATGTATGAAGTCTCTTCCTTTCTTGTAAGAGCATAGAATTTCCTCATATTAATTAATCTGATGCATGTGGCTAGTTTGGTTTAACAGATCATTAGTTGCATGTATGAATCAGCTGGATTTCTCTTCCACAAAAGGAGACTTCTGAAGTTTGTTATATTCTGCTGGTCTGGTTTCTTTAGCATACAGTTTCCTGTCTCCAGTGCTTATCTTCTGAGTTTGTATCTGATCACTAAGTCACATCCTAGGGATGTCAATTAATGCCAGAATGTTAACTCATAATTTTCTGAGTGTTATATTTTCTTTTTATTGTATCCAATTCTTTACTGTTTTCATATGTTGCAAGGCATTGTACCAGATGTAACACTGGTTTTTAATACGTTTGAATTAGATTAATGTTTTGAAACATGTCTCTCTTTCTTGGTTCCTGAAAGCTGTATTTTGTTTTATTATTAAAAATTAGTATTGATCCCTGTATTTGAGTAACTGGAATAACCATTAATGATTGACATCCCTAGTGTTTTCCATTTCTACCACTACCAGCACTATGGTCTTATTAGAAACTTACTTTGATTCATGTCATCCAGTTAAACCTCTTGTAAAATGAAGTTGAGTGTGATAAATGTCAACCACATAACAGCCATTATAGGCAGACAGTATTTGAGGTTCGTATTCTGAATTCTTAGGGCTAAAGATATATTTGTGTTCGCAAGGATGAGATTTAATGTGATATTAAAATTCTGGCAGTCTGGTGATCATTGATTACCTCCAAAGCAGACCGGCATATTTTTTGTCACCATCAGTGAAACAACACGGTGACTCGGGTGGTTCAAAGTATGAAGCTTGGTACACTGTGTGTTCTCAGGTTGAGTTTTATAAAGACATCCAGCCACTATCAGACAGCATCTCAGTTGCTTTTATTTGTTTATCCTACAATGAAGCAGGAAGGAAATTGTTTTTAAGGAATTAAATGTTCTGTGAAGTATCTTACTAGTAACAAGGATTTTTTATTTGGAGATATTTTATAGGAATATTATATGATTTACATACCACTATGTTAGCTATATGTGTGTGTTCTTTATAACATTATTAAAGGAGACACTTATAGTACAATAATTAACAGAATCATGCCCAACTGGAAATTCATCACATCACTCCCTGGGCTTTTGTCCAAGAAACAAGTTTTTGGAAACATTTTTAAACACACCTCCAGTATCAAGATTCATTAGATTACTCCCTTAGCCCTGGTTTTTCAAAAGTGGAAAACTTTTGAAACCATATTTTTAAACACATTTCCAATATCAAAATTGAGCATATTATTCCTGTAGCCTGAACTTTACCCCAAATTCTTGCTTTTGAAACCACATTTTTAAACCCACTGTCAGTATTGAACTTCATGAGATTACTCTTATATCATGGGCTTTTGTAATGAGGCAAGTTTTTGGAATGAGTTCTTTAGTGCACCTCCCTTCTTTAAATTCTGAGGAGATTTTCTTCTTCACTTTGCATAAAATATTTCAGTGATGTGAAAGCCATCTACCATCTGCATCATAAATAAGCAATAAATATGAATACTAAACCTTTCTCCACATTGAAAATGTTAAGCAGGTAAGCAGGTTTGACTGTGCTACTGATTTCTGTGTGATGAAGTAGAGCTGCATTGAACACTTAAAGGAAGATAATAAGGTCATATGCTCTTCCATGGATCTTTGTATATATGTATCATGTATTTTCTGCAGTCATAGTGTAATGTTGGCAGTTGGTAGTACTGGAAAACAGTGTGACGTGACGGTATAGTTCCTAATGGAAAATGTTATTGGCATTTAACTAACCTTTTCGGGGTTATGTTTGTGTGTGTGTGCGTCTTTGTGTCCATATTGCAGTGAACGAGCGAGTGCTACTATTCTCCCGAGCCAATGAGATCCGTGGCGTGGATTTAGGAATGCCTTACTATCATACCATCCCCACCATCAGTCTGCCACAGGTGCTTTCACCGTCACAGCTGGACTTTGTTGCTACAAATCGCAAAATCTACTGGACTGACATCCAAGTGAACGAGGTGAAACGAACAGGACTTACTGGTGGCATTACTGAAAGCATCATAGACACAGGTGTGTGGGGTTATATAGCTTGCCTGTTTGCAGTATTTATATGCACACTTTTTATGTCAGTTACATAAGCCCAAAAATTTGTATTGAATCAGCTATACAATTATACCTGAACTGTACTGTATTTGATGTACAGTTCTGATTTGTGTTTCTTTTGGTTGAAGCACAGTGATAGTAGTTATAATTGTAGTTATAATTTAATATATGAAATTATTTTAAAATAATTTTATAGATTAAATCATTTAAGTAATTTATATATTATTTTAACAGCAGCCAGTATGGATTAAATGGTAAATTTTCTGATGTACAGTCATCATGAACTATACACACAATACAGTATAACAAATTATGGAAATCAACATATGTACCTGATGATGGCCCTGTGTGGTTGAAACATACTATTGAATTTACATGAAGGCATGGTGGTTTGCTGAATAATCTCTGAAATCACAGTGAAGACTTTATTTTTATATATACAGTATGTCCCAGGAGGAAAGGTTAATGTTCCTGGTCATTCTAAGCAAAATACTTTAGATGCACATGTCCTGTTCCAAGTGGTTTACAAGAGAGAGAGCTATTTCACTCTACAGTACCAAACAGTTTACAAGACAGAGAGCTGTTTCACTCTACAGTTCCAAACGGTTTACAAGAGAGAGAGAGAGAGAACTGCTATCTCCAATGGGACAAACAGTAGTAAAGGAAACTCTCGATGAGTTAAAGTAACTAATGGTGTCCTGCAAGGGTCGATACTGGGACCATTGCTGTTTATAATATATATTGTGACATGTTGCGCAAAGGAGAAACCCCCCCCCCCACCAGCAGTGACGCGGCGGGTGAGTCAGCGCTCCCCTTCCCCTCCTCCGCACGGTAACGTAACGGTGACACAACAGGATTGTTACGGTAGTAACAGCGGTTACTACCGCTAGCGTTACTAGCAACACAGCGCCAGGCAACAAGGGTGCCTATTACGTGGCCGTTTTCCGTATTGTCCGATCAAGGCTACATAAGGAGCAGCGAAGGCTATTCACAGTCAGTTGTACTGAGTCAGTCAGTCAGTCAGTCCTGGAGCTACCTCCGAGTTAGTTCCGAGTTAGCCAGCAACCAGTCAGTTGTATTGTGGCATTTGGAGTGTACTAATTGTGATACTGCAGATAGCAGTAATCGTAAATCTGTAATTTGGGTGATTGTGAGAGCGGATGTGAAATAAAATTCGCTACATCAAATACATCGAGAAGTTATTTGTCGCGATATACGCCCGATACGCGACAATATGAATTACCTACCCAAGATTTTGGAGACTAAGAGTATTCCCATTCTATTTGCTGATAACGCCAGTCTTTTAATCTCTCAAGACAATCCAATAAGACTTAAAAATACAATAAATGAAATATACAGGATGCTGGTGGACTGGTTTAAAAAAATTTAATGTCACTTAATATAATGAAAACTTATTATATGAACTTCACTGTAAAAAAAATAATGTAGTTAGAGAAACGGGAGGCATAGGAACAGTTTTGTTAAATACAAATCACGTAAAATTTCTTGGCCTGACTATCCAAAATGATATAACTTGGGATAGACATATAGATGAGATAATAAAGAAATTAAATACAGCTTGTTATATGATAAGAAATGTAAAACCAGTGGTGTCTGTAAAAACATTAAACGTGTTTGTTATTCAGACTTCCATTCTGTTATGACATATGGAGTAATGTTTTGGGGTAACTCAACACATGCAGAAAGAGTTTTTAAGATACAAAAGAGAGTTATAAGAATAATAAAAGGACGTGGCTACAGAGAGTCATGCAGAGAACTGTTTAGGAATATGAATATATATCCTTTAAGATCACAGTATATATACTCTCTGCTGATGTTTGTAGTAAAAAATAGAGAAATATTTGATACAAATAGGGATTGCTATGAAATAAATACTAGACATAATATGGATATACATATGAGGCAGGTAAATTTGGCAAAATATGGTAATGGGGTAATTCACATGGCCATAAGGATTTACAATGCACTACCTAATAAAATTAAAGTCACTTCTAATGATGTAAATAAGTTTAAAAACAACTTAAAGGAATTTCTTTATTTAAATTCTTTTTATACACTGGATGGGTGTCTAGAATGATACTGTTGACCTGTTGCTATGCACTGACCTTCAGATAAGTGGTTATACAACAGCGGTTGCTAAGTAATGGCTTTGTAAACAATGGCTGAGTACTGATCATGTGGGCATCCCAACAGACATGTAGGCAGCAATTGAACTACAACAGAGGAATTGTGTTTTCTGTATGGTCCATGCCAAGATGTTATAAGCAGGACAGTTAGTAGAGTGAGAGCTAGTTGAGCTGAGTCAAGTCGAGTGAAGTAAAGAGTAGTTGGTTGATAGGTGAGTGAGTTAGTCAGAAAAATGCTGAGGTGCAGTTATTGTGAGCTGTTTCTGTAGGATGCTGGTAGATGAGACTGGGGACTGTTCACGAACCCAGAGGAAGGGGAATGTCCACTGTTGGAAGCCACTACCAAACAACAGCTAGTGAAGTTGTGTCTGTGGACTGTAGAGAGAAAGAGACTGAGACTGTCTGTGTGTGTACATGTGGGGGGGGGGGGTTCGTAATAGTGGATTGTAACATGTAGTCACAAGCTGTATCATAGAGTCCAATAAATCTAATCATCAATCCAAAACTCAACTATACACGTGACAATACCAAGCAGAATTGAACAAATTTTTTGTAAATCTGGGATCCACATTGAAAATCTGTCAGCTAGAATAAAGTATCTTATTCTTGTTTTTATTAACAAAAGAACAGTTGAAACAGCTACAAATATATAATAGCCAGTTTCTTTCATGCTTGTGGAAAACAGTGGGTCATTGCTAGTGCATGGAGAGAAAAATGATATATCATATAAATTCCGTCCTAAGTGCAACAATTTATTGTAGGTCTTCTGTTTTGCTTTCTTCCACACTACATGTTTCGGCCACAAACAGCCATCATCAGGTGTATACACTCACGTAGCTGTTACACTGCACCCAGTTTAAAATTTAAAAACACAGGTCTTCCCAGTTGGCTAGCAGGATCTACTTCGCTGATATTTGTCTGATTCATAGGCTCCTGTGTGCGTGCCTACACAGAATAACACCTGTACAGTGCTGAAAACAAGAAGTAGCCGCTGCAGCACTATAGACGTGGGGCGAGTAACCGTGAGAATTTTAAATTTTAAAATTTGGAAAAAATTTTAAAGGAATTTCCTAAAATTGGAACTGAAGATTTTAAAATTGCCAGTTCATGAATGTCAAAATTGACGTGTGTGGGTGACAAAGATAATGTACAAATCAGACAGATATCAGCGAAGTAGATCCTGTTAGCCAATTGGGAAGACCTGTGTGTTTTTAAATTTTAAACTGGGTGCAGTGTAACAGCTACGTGAGAGTATACACCTGATGATGGCCGTTTGCGGCCGAAACATGTAGTGTGGAAGAAAGCGAAACGAAAGACCTACAATAAATTGTTGCACTTATGACGGAATTTATATCATATATCGTATAGAGTGTAACAGGATGCTTAAATATAATATTAGAAAAATGATGATAGGATGGACAGTTAGAAGGGCTAGGAGAGCAGTGAGGGAGAAGGAAGAGAAGGAGTTGTTCATAAAAAATCTGCAGAGCCTTAGTCTGAACAAAACTGAATGCAGGAATACAGCTTTGTTTGTATAATGCAGCAACTTGTACTCCTTGTTGCACATAAGGTGTTGAGTCAGTTCTCAGTTTCTGACCATTTCTATCCAAGGATGTTAGTATTAGCCTTTGCTATAGTAGCCCTGACACTGGTTTGTAGTTATATTATGATAAAAATCATATTACAAATCACATCCTTACACTATGTTCATAAATCAAAATGCAGAGGCATGTGAGGCGAATCTTTTGCCTGAAGATTTGGTCTGTCATAGCCAGTATGCCTTCCTGGGAAATGATTATTGAGGGCTTTGTGTACCATTAAGGCCTCATGTGATGGACCCATGTGCTGCTGTAAAACAGTGTCTGATTGTAGTACTTATATCTGTGGGATTACAAATCCCTCCAGCACATCCAAATAACTGTTACAGTACACAAGTTTTCTTTTCAACAATAGAGAAAGATCCGAATACATGATCGTACAATTGTGGATGAGACCACTTTGGGACCACCAATTTGCAGTTCAAAGAACTTAGGAGATTTTCTGAACCCAAAATCTTCATAGTACATCAGTTTACTAGCCCTGAAACATAAAATGTAACACCATCTTTAAAACATGACATATTTTAAGTATTGCTCATCACCATTGGTTCAGTCAAAAATACATGGGGCAAGTAACATCTTCTTGGGCATCCCCAACTTGCAGGAATATAACCAGAATTTTGCAAACAGTTGCTAATGTTATCCCCAACTTTCTAGACATGTCTGTTATCACCCTCTTGGTGTTGTTTAAATGACTCGTATGTGTACTCTACCACTAAATCACTTATGCATTGAAAACAATAATCCTTGTCTACAACACTTCCTTAAGTCTATGAACTGTTTATATAGCTCTGTAATACAATTCCTAGAAGATTTAGTCCTTGTATATGTTGTATGAAAGTTCTGCTCTTTTTGAAAATGTGATTTTGTTTATATAAACATTTTGAGATGCTGCGGCTTGTCTTCTGAAATCAACATTTCATGTGTTACATTACACAATCCCTGGGAAAAACAGAAAGTACATTACAGAACAACTTTTTTAGTTGCTGTGTTATAAAACATGACGTGACAGGAGTTTGGAGAAAACTTCATAATGAGGAGCTTCATAACTTGTACTATTCTCCAGGTATAATTAGAATGATCAAGTGAAGGAGGATGAGGTGGCAGTTCATGTAGTACAGTTGGGGGAGAAGAGGAATGCATATAGGATATTTGTGGGAAAGCCGGAAAGAAAGAGACCACTGGGAAGACCAAGGCATAGTTGGGTGGATCTTAGAGATGTAGGACGGGATTGATGGGATTGATCTGGCTCAGGATATGGAGCAGTTGAGGGCTCTTGTGAACACAGTAATGAACCTTCGGGTTCCATGAAATTCTGGGAAGTTCTTGAGTAGCTGCAGATTTGGTGGCTTCTCAAGAAGGGCTCAGATCCATAAGTAAGTGTTGTAAAACAAAGCTGACCTTTGATTCATGTTTTGTTTGCAAAGACAAAAATAACACCGTCAAATGTGACTATTTAAGTTTTATCATTTGAAGACTCTTCACCCTTGCATGTTTCGATCCCTACGGATCATCCTCACAGGGCATCAATACTTTTTCGGAAACTACTATTACAATAGCTGTTAATTATATACATACACATATAATGTCTGAAATGCACAATGTACACAATGTTCAACCTTTCACATTCACAGCACAGCACACTCTAGAACAGTGTAAACAACACAGCAGGCCACGAATAAACACGGAAATACTAAGGTAGGACAAAAACCTTAAAATATATATACAGTAGGGTCACTGAAATCACGAGTAATGCAATACCCATAATATATTTGCAGAATCTCCTTTCGCAAGATAGACAGGTGGCACAGGATCACCCACCTCCAAGAATAACAACAGGAGAATTGACACGAACCTGTACGGTTTATAAATTTTAAGCTTGAACTAGAAAGTTTTTAAAAAATTTTAACACCAGGAAGGCTGCTGTGAATGTGAAAGGTTGAACACTGTGTACATTGTGCATTTCAGACATTATATGTGTATGTATATAATTAACGTCTATTGTAATAGTAGTTTCCGAAAAAACATTGATGCCCTCTGAGGATGATCCGTAGGGATTGAAACATGTAAGGGTGAAGAGTCTTCAAATGATAAAACTTAAATAGTCACATTGGATGGTGTTATTTTTGTCTTTGTAATTGTTAGTGTGACGGACCAGAATGAAACAAATTAAATTCATGTTTTGTTTGGATATTAAATCTTAACATTGCTCTAACTTCCATGAACATGCTGCATCTTGTTCTAACATTAGTACTTTTCAATTGAGTACATAATTGAAAGAATAATATTAAAATTAATGTTATAGCAGTATAACACACGCAGTCACAGGAGCAAGACACAACACAAAGCACGATACACACACAATAGTGAAAGAGTGCTCCGACAGAAGAGGATAGGTGTGACTCGCATAGTGAGATACGACGTAGGGATGAAATATCCTGAACAATTTTAATATTTTTAACATTTATCAATATATATGATAAATATATATTTTAGTTATTTTAATATGAAGACGACAAGGCATGCAATGAACTAGTTTAGCGTAAATCAAATAAGCACCTGAAGATGGCACTTTTGTGCCGAAACATGTAGTGAGAGAGAGAGGAGGAGATAGATGAGTGTATGCACTGGAAGACGGTTGAAATAAATCATGGATATTAAAATTAATTTTAAAGATGTAAAGGTTTTCAAGCTGTTCCCATGATTGAGCCTGCTCACGGGAGTGCCTAGAGGCAGGCTTATATGGTGATACTGTTGATATGTTGGGTACTGTAGCAGGAAATATTTGTGACCAGAATAGTGAATATTATGTTTGAGGAAAATTTCCTACAATAGCAGTTAAGGGTTCGGGAATACAATTATTGATTATCAGAGAGTGGCTGTAGAAATTTAGTACTGTAGCACAGGAATGAAAGTATGTGTTTGTGATTGTCTACGTGTGTATATGATAATCTTGTTCTGATTGATTGCAGGCATTGAGCAGCCTACAGGTTTCGCTATTGATTGGATCTCAGGGAATATGTTTGTGAGTTCATTTCGCTCAACCAGTAGTCACATCTTGGTGTGCAGCCTGGAAGGGGAAATGGTAGCAACAGTGATTGAAGATGGTTTCCAAATTCGTTCATTAGCATTGGATCCAATTCGGGGGAAGCTGTATTGGAGTAACTGGAGTGGTGATAATTATTCAATATATCAAGCTCGAATGGATGGGAGTGAACAGAAAATGTTGGTGTCTCGTCGAGATGATGAGACTGTGCACAGCCCACAAAGTAAATGAAATCATATTCTAAGTATTTATAATAACTCATGCATTTTAAGAGAGCAGAGACATTATTTTAAAATAAAAATAATAAAAATTATGTTAACATAAAAGCAGTACAACATGTACTTCCTCAACACTGCAATTTACGCTTGAATAACTTTTCTTCATATTGATATCAGAATATAGGAATATCTTATATATAAAATATAGTGAGGTAACTCTTAAGTAACATGATTTATATTCTGGAAAATCATAACTTGGGATAAACAGTTTAATATTGTCATTGTTCTTCTCCTTATAATTAATAGGAGTTCCAGTTGGAGCTCATAAAGTTTGCTTTCCTGGTGCATGATTCCAGTCCCCAGAATGTGTGTTTCTGTCTTAGGCAATGCAAATTTATAATCCATAAAAAAAATCAGTTAGGTTATGGGCTAGAATGCTGGACTTGTCAAAAGGTTGAATCCTGGTTAAGTCAAATGTTTATTGCTTGAAATTATAAATATGTACCTTTGGAGAGGGGAGTTTGCAATTACTTTAGTACAAAAAAATGTGATTATGCCATGTGTGTTGCTGAAAATGTACATTTATGTCACTTTCCATTTTACTCTTAAGTTCTATCATTTAAACAATGCAATATGTAACAATCAAAAAAAAGTGGAACAGAATTTGATTTTAGGTACTAATGGCCCTTTACATGCAAATTGAATTATGGATCTTCACTCTATTTGGAAGTGTCATAAAGAAGTGTTACTTACAGACAGATATTGCCCTTTGGAATTATTTTATATAATTTGAGGTTCTCACAGCAGTGGTTATGAAGAGTTCTGTATTTTGAGTTATAATGTCATATAGTCCATTGAAAGTGAAGTGAATGTAATTTGTATTTTTTATTATTTTAAAATACTGTCTATACTATTTTTCAATGTTGACTTGCAACATACTCCATGGCATTGTATCAAGAGCTGGGATAGTGTAGTTGGTATAGCGACTGGTTTATAGGCTAGATGGCCAAGGGGTCAGAGTTTGAGTCCCAGTGGTGCAAGAATTTTCATTTCTCTGTGTCATCCAGATCAACTTTGGGGCCCACCCAGCCTCCTATCCAATGCTTATCAGGGCCTCTTTCCCCAGGAATAAAGCAGCTGGAACGTGAAACTGACCACTGACCTCAAACTAGTGCTGAGGTCAAGTAAATATAGGGCTATACATCCACTCTCCCATATGTTCCTATGGTGTAGGTCTTAATTAGTTAAACACAAGGACAACTTTACTTTTTACCTTACATGGCATTATATCCCAGAATATGGAACGTTTTTGTATATACAGATTCTGGATGTGGCTAGAAAAAAGCAACAAATTTCTACCACATTTCTATAATACTTAATCGTGGCACTCTTCCATGGTCTTGTGAGCCAGGAAACATAACCTCTGTCAGTATCCTAAGAATTCATTTCCTCTAATTTTCTGTGCATTGCCTCCCTGCTGTACCAACAATGTAATGTGTTGCAGGCTTGTCTGTGGATCTGGAATCTAGGAGACTGTACTGGGTGAATACTGGGAGTGACTGCGTGCAATATTATGATTTCATCACAAATCAAGTTGAAACTGTACATTTGAACAACGATCACCCTACTGCGGCTACTGTTTACCGTGGAAGACTTTATTATGCTAACCAAGATGATAATGCAATTCATGTTGCCAATAAAACGACTGGAGCAGAGAATGTTATTCTCAGAAATAATACTGGTAAATATGATGATGGCAGATTTAAGGTTATATGGAATAAAGCAAAATGTAATGAAATAACACTAATAATGAAGTAAAATATTCATTCGTCTAGACATCTGTGCAACACGGAAGTTGGTTTCAAGAGCTCTGCTCAGAACTTCTTGTTTTAAAGTTAATATTCCTGAGTTATGGATTCAAATATGAGATTTGAACATATTGTCACATGCCTAGACATGGGGCTTGTTTGGTAATTGGATTTATTGGATGCTTATAACTCATGACTACAAATGATTATAACACTCTCACTAATTTTTGCACTCTATATATCACTACAAATACAGCACATAAAGTCTTCTCTTTTTTATTCTGTCATCATTAGTCATTGCTAGCTAGCAGCTGCTAACAGTGGTGATTCTCAACAGCCAACCACAAACTGGCACTGCTCACTTGCAACTCACAAGTCTCTAACTGCCAACTCCAACTTCCCGACTAACTAACTTTGGCTGTTGGTGTTCACCATATATCCTTAGAGCAGACCACACAGAAAACACCACTTCCAACAGTCCCACTATTGTTGCCTATTGATTCATTGCTTTGGAAACAAGTTTACAATACCACTGTGTAGCTATGGCCACCTCTTCCTCTTTTATTGTTCAAGCTTTCAGCCCACATGTCACATTATGAACTGGTACATGAATTTATTTTATTCTGAATTCTTGGTGCATCAATATATGTATGTAGAATATCCCCAAATATATTTTAAATATGGATAAAATATCTTTTATTTATCTATGGCTTACCATAAGATATGCAGCATATGGATTGTAATGCATAGATTATTGTTTTCTAGCTCACTTTGTCTAGGGGCACACGGTAGCATAGTTGGTTGAGACACTGTTCTACAAGGCAGAATGTCATGGGTTCGATTCCCGATTAAGTAATTGGATTTTTCATTTGACCTAATCCTTCCAACTGCACTATGGCCCTGGGGTTGACTCAGCCTCTAACAGAAATGAATACCAGGAATCTTCCTAGGGTTAAAGGGCAGCTGGCACGTGAGGCTGACAACCTCACTGCCATCTATGAGCCGACTGTCTAGAAAATGTGGGAGCCTTGACATCTCACAACCCTGGGCCTCTACGGCCTGTTACAGGGGTAGCTTTAAGTTTCTGTAGCTTTTACCTTTACATCATTGTACCTGAATTCATCCCTTATATAGGTATACAGTCTTGCATAATGATAAAGAGTTCTACTGTTTACTGAAGTACTAACAGCGTACTATGAGAGGACTGCTAATGTATGTCTCTAACAAAGGATATCTGTAGCTATAAGTCTGGTGAGTTCATAATGTGAACTACAGCAGTTTGTCTGTTGCAGCCAGTGTGACATCGCTGCGAATATATGACCCAGAAGTGCAGACTGGCGATAATGCATGTTCAGTAAAGAAAGGCAATTGCTCACATCTGTGTCTGCCAGTCTCGGAAACTGAGCGTGTATGCAAGTGTGCTACAGGCTACTCACCTCATTCTAATGATCCTACAAAATGCATTGGTAAGTAAGTGACTGCTTTGCAGTGAGAGGAAAAGCCCCTGTTGCTCACTGGACAGCAGGCTGAATAGGCCTAAGTAATGATAATAAGAAATCAATATCACAAGCATGATTGACTATTTGTGAGGTTCTCGCAGCGCTGAATTTGAAGATTACGGTCTTCTTGGATGTTACACCTTGTACTTTGTTAGATACCTAATAAACGTTTTGGAGAAACCTGCTACCCTCATCTTCAGGGTAGAAGATGATTCCATGAGATATTGGCAGTTATCTGCTACACCCAAATTGTGTCAACCCAGAAGGCTGTGAACTTCATGCTTCTTACCGTTCTTTGATCTCATTTCTTACAAGATTGAGCTACAGTTGGTATAGTGAGCTTGTAATATGGCAGTCTGTTTAACCCTTTGCTGCACAGTTTACATTCACTGTATTTTTGTACTTTGACCACAGTTCATTTAAGTATCATTTACAAAGTACACTTTAATATGTTATGTGTGGCATTAAACATTCAGTTTCACTACTCTTTGTTGTATTTGGCACTGCAGAGAGCTAAATACATTTCAGAGTTAACCACATTGTTCATTATAGAAAGAGTTTATAATACTTATTTATACTTAGTCTTCAGTGTTCTATACTTGAAAACATTGAAATGTCTCTTAGGAGCGCATGAAATAAATGAAACCACTGCAAATTGAGAGTTGTATTCAACACATTTTTATAAGTGTGATGGATGTATTCTACTTTAAACAGCAGCAGCTGATGACTGTTACTTCTTCTTCAGCGTATAAAAGTAATAACTGAATGTGCTGTAGTCATGAATACTGAATTTAAACAAAATAAATTTTCTTATACAATTACCATAATATAAGATGATCTCTGATATAAGGTGACCTGTTTTTCCAGTGAGAAAGTATTTTCTTTTTGGCAAAATTGAATATATCATTTAGTTCTGAGAGTCATATGAAAAAAAAAGTAAAATTAATATAATTAAATATAATTCCAGTTATTATCACAAATGCTAGGTGGTTCAAATATGACTGGGACTGATTTTTTGTAAATAAGCTGCACTGCGCAGCAGCTGTGCGACCTTGAGAGAGTGAAGCCACAATCTCCACCCTCCCTCCTGTTAGGGTTGGAACCTGTTCAGTCCTGTCTGGAAGTTGCTAGAGTGATGAGTGAACAGAAGGTACTTTGGAGTGTGGAACAACGCATTGTGATCAAATTCCTTGGAGAAAATGTCCCGTCCGCTGAAATTCACTACAGACTCCAAAAACAGTATGGGGAAGAGTGTCTCTCACGCACCCATGTGTTTGAGTGGTAAGTGCTTCAGAGAGGGCAGAGAGCGCGTGGAGAATGAACCGCATGATTGTTGGCCATGAACATCTATCACCAAGCCAAACATTGATCTTGCAGATGCACTTATTCGTGAGAATAGGCGCATCACTATCAAGGAACTTGGAGTAATGCTGTCCATCAGTGTTGGTAGTGTAGAAGACATCATGAAATACCACCTGCACTATCACAAGGTGAATGCACAGTGGGTACCACTCACTTTGACGGATGTGAACAAAATGGTGCGCGTGCAAGTTGCCAGTCGTCTCCTACAGCAGTGTGAAGATGAAGGTGATGCATTTTTTAAGTCTGTAGTGACCACCGATGAAACGTGGGTGCACTACTTCATTCCCGAGTCCCAGCAATCATCACGCGAGTGGCGGCATACCAGTTCTCCCAAACCCAAGAGAGCACGGAGGGGCCGTTTGGCAGGAAAAGTGATGGCAACGTTCTTCTGGGAGTGGCAAGGGTTATCCATGTAGACTTTCTGACAGATGCCAGAACAGTCAATGCAGCTTATTACTCAGACGTCCTGGCAACAGACATGAAGGAAAAGATCCGATCCAAGCAGAAGAGGTGGAAAGCGGGTAGCCTTCCTTCAAGACAATGCACGCCCCCGTACAGCCAAAACAACAATGGAAACACTCCGGAAATTGAAATGGAACCTTCTGACACATCCGCCGTACAGTCCCAATTTGGCATCAAGTGATTTCTACCTTTTCGGAAGGCTCAAATCAGACTTGCAAGGCATGCGGTTTGTGGACGACCCCATCATACAGAATGTTCGGGAGTGGATACGCTGCCAACCACAAAACTTTTTTGAAAAGGGCATCAGGATGCTTCCAGAACGTTAAAAAAAATGTGTTGACTCCGGAGGGGAGTACATTGAAGACTGATATGTGCAAGTAAGTGTTTGGCAATTCTGGTTAAAAAAAAAAAAATCAGTCCCGGTCATATTTGAACCACCTTGTATCATTTAGAATTAGCAGTTAGAATTCCTCATAATTGTTTTCTTTCTGTTTATTCATAAGGACCTGAAAATAAGGTGACCCCTCATATCTGAGAAGCAGTATTGGAAACGTAAACTCACCTTCTGTTTGGGCTAATATGATATTTATGGTCGATGTGTTTTTATAGGTTTTGCGTCGCTACAAGGCATCATATATGTCATATTCATATTATATACTGATGTGGAAAGTTTATGATTATGGATTATCCAGTATTAAACTTAACTGCCTATTCTTAAATATTCTATATTCATCGTGCCTCTCTTCAGCTCTTCTTAGAAAACCTGATTGATTCCATTCCTGTTTTGATATTCTCTTTCGCATGAGTCTGTACAGATGATGAAGCTAATTCATTTGGTACTCTTCAGATATTGACACAATACTTCCAAGCTGCACTGCGCAGCACTGATAATTTGAAACATATAATTTTGCTCAGATATCTGTATTTTTAATCATTGATCTAGTCTTCCACCCTGAAGACTGAGTCGGCAGGTTCCATCAGAAAGGTGGTACCTTACCATGAAACTATGCAACTTCACATCACAGAAAAAGAATATTTTTTAGCAGTGTTATATATTTTTATAGAGTAGTTATAGATTACAATTGTAGCTGGCATTGTTTCCTGTCAGTTTCACAGGAGGTTCCGCAAAGAAATAAAGTGAACCAGCAGTTTAATACCTAGAGATTTTATCTTCTTGCCCATAATATGAAGTTTTCATTTCTAGGAATTGAGGAGTTCCTTTTCTACTCAATTAACTGGGAGATTAAAGGTCTGCCTCTTGGAGATGACAACACAACACAAGTATTGGGGCCGATATCTCGAGTATCCATGGCAAGCAGCATTGACTTTCATGCAGGTGAGATTATGTGGTTGGTGATACAGCCAGCCTGCTTGTCTTAATGAGTCACGATAATTGATGCTATTCTTTCAGATATCAAATATAATTTTTAGATGAATGAAAGGAAACTGTTTTTGAATTTGCCAAATATATTTTAACTGCACATGTCCTGGAAACAACATTGTGATTTTTGTGTATGTTTGATCAAGCATTTTATTTTCATCATATCCATCCACTCTCTCCACAGAAAACTTCACTCTTTGATTGGTTTCAGTCACACTCAGTATGGTATACCTACCATTTAATTTGAAGCAGTTGCTGCCAACATGCTTACCTGTATTATAATGTAATGGATCTGTTCACAGCGTTGCATGGTAACAGACCAGTAAACTCATATCACAGCAGTGAATGCGTGGCAGTAGGGTGTCCATTGCTAGGCAGTGCATAGGCGGACATGCCTGACAACAATACATGATATCTGTCGTTGAGCAGTTGATGTGTTTTCTATGGGTGGCCTGTGCTGAGCCCATATAAGGAGCAGTCAGTAGTTCAGTGAGTCAGTTCTTGGTAGGAGGCAGCCACGGGAAGTTCGTAGTTGAAGTCGACCTGTAAAGACTTAAAGTGTGATTAGAAGTCTTTAGTCATGTGTAATATTTGGAGTGATTTGAAGCTCTAGTTCCTGTATTTTAATTACATTAACAGGAGAGGATTAGTGTGTGTGTAAGTGTGTAAACAGCTGTAGCACTGCACTAATTGTAATTAAGAAGGAACTTGTAACCAAGGTGCTAATAAATCCAATCATCCATCCGAAACTAGAACCTGCCATTTTTGTTACGCGTACCATCCTACACATGACAATAAATATCAGTAGCAATCATTGGTTAGTCACTTTTCCATTAATATGAAAACACCAACAGTTTAGCCTACATCTGCACAGTACAGTGACCTAGAAGAAGTATGCATCCTGAAGTCTTTAAACCTTTCACTGCCAAGCCCTGCCATAGATGTACCTACTAGCCTACTAGAAATACCAAGGCTGCTTAGGGTAAATACAGTTGCATGCACACACACACACACACACACACACAATACTTCCAAGGGGCGACCTTCACAGAACACAAATATATCATGTGGAAGTCTATTCTTTCATCAAAACATCAGTAGGTCATACTTGATGCCATCTGTTGAAAGAAATGCTATAGTAATTGATTATCAGCAAACCACAGCAGGGCACAGATATGGCAGGCTGATCTAGTCACTGCATTATGCCAAAACTTAGCAACTGCTAAATGTCCCTTCAGCTTTTCTCTTACAATATAATGCAGAAATCTGAGTGTGTGATGCAGTGAAATGGTTTGGGTCCCAGAGTGTGTGCTCTTCACTTTGGCATCTGTCATCCAAAAATTATGTTCATAACATTAACAATTTTGTATTTCAGAGATGGATTACCTATACTGGGCAGATAGTGATCATGGTACAGTGACTCGGATCAGACGTGATGGTACAGGCCGGCAAACTGTGGTAGAGCATTTTGAAACAATGGAGAGCATCCCAGTTGATTGGTTGCCAGGTGAGCCAAAGTTTGTGGGATGTGGAAATGTTTACATGTGAGGAAAGAATTTGCATGCAATTACAGGCACAAGGTCTATGTAAGATTTTTAAATTTCTTGAGTCACTCGCTGAAGCTGAGACAAGCAACTTTTGGCATTGTTCCAAGTGAGTTTCTTGTTCTCGGGATATTTCTTACAAAAAACTGTAGTGAATACATGCCTGAAACAGTCTTGTAAATGTAATATGTGTAAATGTTTAGTCAACAAATGATGTAAAATCTACTAAAGTTCAGTTTGTTTTGTCCCTTTATTTCATATTTGCTCTAAGTATATATAGAGACTTGTTATATAGTGGAAAGTCCTCATGTCTGTAAGAATCATGTAATAAACTAAAATCTATTTAAGACAGTAATCAAATTCATAGATTTGTGTTGGCTCTGACAGTTAAAGGAAATTTCCTGTATTCTGAATTATTGTTAGGCCTGGCTGTGGACTGGATAGCAGGAAATGTCTATTGGACAGATCCCAAGTTTAATGTAATAGAGATGGCAAGGCTGAATGGTTCTTGCCGTTACGTAGTCGTGACTGGGAACCTGGACAAACCAACAGCTATTGCAGTGGATCCACTGCATGGTTTTCTCTTCTGGAGTGATGCTGGCAAGGAGCCAAGACTTGAACGGTCAAGACTTGATGGTTCAGATAGATTTGTACTGGTGAATGACACTGGCAATTCCATTAATGACATTGCACTGGACTATGAGGTAAGAGCAGTGCTGTTTCACCCATCATCACAACAATTGTCAAACTGAAGAGGTACTGGAATTATAATCCTATTGCATGAAAAGATTGGTATTGCAACGGTATTGAAAGAAATCTATTAAAGAGTGAGAGCATGCTGTGATTCGAGTGATCATACCAGTAAGACTGCAAATACATATCCTTTTCTGTCATCGTCATCATCATAATCGTGTTTCATGAACATTTTTTCCATTTTATGAATTTTTTCGCCAATATTACATATCACCTGAATTATGTGGCACAGTAAATACAAGCACAAGCATTGTGGGTGGCTCCATTGTGAGATATATTAATAATATGACTCATTCAGGCCACAAGTAGGACTCACCCATCTCACATAGTTCTGTGCTGCAAGATGTTACATGTACACCGATGCAAGAAATGTGGCAAATCAAGGTACTCATACGCCTAGAAGTTTGCTGTTTGTGAAAGGGTAAATTGTCTGAGACAAATGTTATAGTGAAATAACACATATCTGAGTGTTTCAGTGCCTGTACTGTAGACACCAGTTTTGCTGGAAGTCTGTACTGAAGAATGCCACATTTTTGGTGGACATGATCAAATCCAGCAAAATAAATGTGATCTGAAGTCACACAGACTTTGTCATTTTGGTTTCCAGATAGCTAGTATGATCCTTCTGTAGCTAAAGCCACCAGACCCAAGTTCTTCACATGGTTTATAGACAATGTCACGAAACTTCGAACAAGGCCCCACATTCCTAGTCAAATCCCGCGCATAGCTTGTGGTGGGAGGAGTTTCTTATAACTGGCTGCCTGTCACTTCTCACACTCTCGAACCCACCCCCTTGTCTGAAATTTTTCTTCTGCACATTCAAGGTTACTCTTGGTCTTGTTCGAAGTTACATGATACTTGCCGTAATTTTGTACACTGTAGTAGTAATAGTATTTATTTATAATTTTGCATTTTTTTTGCAGAACCAGATGCTGTACTGGTGTGATTCAAGAACCAACAGAATTGAAAGGATAAGCTATGATGGCTCTAACCGTGAGGTACTGCTAGAACAGTCATTAGACAGTCCACGAGCCATCACTGTATACCAGGATACAGTGCTCTGGATTGATATGTGAGTATTAGCAGTAATAATATTGTGACATGGATGGCACAACAGGATGTAGGGATCACGTGAGCTCTGTGTTTCTGTGAGTGACGTCACATACCCCCACTCCTTCCGTCATTACACAATGCTCGGTAAACACCCCTCCTGGCTAGGCTGTGACATCACTCAACGGATGAGTCCATGCAGCGACTGTTGCTAGGCAATCGGTAAACACGGTGATTCCACAACAAGGAAGCGAGATGCATTTTCTGCTGTCCGGCTGAAGGTTTATAAGAGACGCTGGAATGCTTAAGCATTGCAGTGGAAGTCTAGCATTCACCAGAGTTAGTTGAGCATTAGCAGTCGGTTTCCAGTCTTCTAAGAGATGAGGTGAAGTCCAGCAGTTACGAGTTGTTGAGTAGTATCGAGTGAATGGCAGGGACTACAGCTGGAGATGTAATTATTATACTGCAGATGGCAGTAATTGTGAAACTGTAAATTATGTAAATCTAAGAGTGAGTGTGGAATAAATTCGCTGGATCCAAACAGTGTGAAGTTATTTGTCGTGTCACATACCCAACACATAACCTATGTTACAAGCTTGGGGTCCAGTGCTCTGGGAGTTGACTGGTCACACAGTGTTGTTATATGTACTCAGTGGGGATTTGCATACAACTTTGAAAATTCAAATTAAAATAGAAAAGAATATTATGCTCTTAGATGCAATACAGTGTAGTCCAGTCTCTGACATTTTGGTAGAACATGTACCTGCATTTTTGGGGTAGAAAAGTAAGCAAAGAAAGTAGACAGCAAGAAGCAGGCAGATGCCAGCTTTTTAAAATGATTTTAAAAGAAAGATCTTTAAAATTAAAATAATCTGATTGTACAAAGCAAGAAGAGGCTTCTTAGATGCAGGTTGGAAGGTACAAGGTGGTTCAAATATGACCAGGACTGATTTTTTTTGTAAACAAGCTGCACTGCGCAGCAGCTGTGCGGCCTTGAGAGAGTGAAGCCACAACCTCCACCCTCCCTCCTGTTAGGGTTAGAACCTGTTCAGTCCTGTCTGGAAGTTGCTAGAGTGATGAGAGAACAGAAGGTACCACAGAGTGTGGAACAACGCATTGTGATCAAATTCCTCGTTGGAGAAAACGTCCAGTCCATTGAAATTCACCACAGACACCAACAACAGTAGAGTGTCTCTCATGGACCTGTGTTTTTGAGTGGTGTAAATGCTTCAGAGAGGGCAGAGAGCGCGTGGAGAATGAACCGCATGATCGTTGGCCGTGAACATCCATCACCGAGCCGAACATTGATCGTGCAGACATGCTTATTCGTGAGAATAGGCGCATCACTATCAAGGAACTTGAGTAAGATCCGATCCAAGCGGAAGACAGGTGGAAAGCGGGTAGCCTTCCTTCAAGACAATGCACACCCCCATACAGCCAAAACAACAATGGAATCCCTTCGGAAATTGAAATGGAACCTTCTGACACATCCGCCATACAGTCCCGATTTGGCCCCAAGTGATTTCTACCTGTTCAGAAGGTTCAAATCAGACTTGCAAGGCATGTGGTTTGTGGACAATGACGCCGTCATCCAGACTGTTCGGGAGTGGATACGCTGCCAACCACAAGTCTTTTTTTTTTTGGGGGGGGGGCATCAGGATACTTCCAGAAAGTTGGAAAAAATATGTTGACTCTGGAGGGGAGTACGTTGAAGACTGACATGTGCAAGTAAGTGTTTGCCAATTATGTTTTTTTTTTAAAACAGTCCTGGTCATATTTGAACCACCTAGTACATTGAAATTATTGTACCTACTGCAAATTGATACGCATACATTAATTATACCATGTCTTTATTTTGTTAATATTGTAACCCAGTATCACTGGAACACAGTATGCTTCTTTTATACCTTTTAAGTGTCCCAGAACTTTCATGCACAGAACTTATCATCTTGTGTGGCTTCCTTCCAGAAAGAAGAAAATCTATTGTTTGCTGTAGGTGAAGTGACATGTATATATCTTGTTTGTTTTAATGGAAATTGAGGCACAAATAAAAAAACATAATCTTTCACCCTTGTGGGAACTAAGGAGTACTTAGTGGCACAAGGGTCCACAGAAAGCAGCATGTCTGTTATTTGTTACTGCCACCGCGTTGTCTTTTGGAATTGTTTTCCTGCTTTATTTGCTAATGTAATTTGTGGACTGTTTGCCCAAAAACTGTGTCTGAATATTGTAGTATGTAAAAATGTGAATATATGGAGGAATATATGATTCCTTGGTGAACACTGAGTTAAATTCCCCTTGATGAAATTTTGACCAGTGCATCAGTTTGGCATAGAATGCTAGTAAAATTGTATGCAGTGTGGCAATACAGGACGGACGTCTTTGCCTACAGAGTCCACCACGTGATTCATTGTTTAACATTGAGACAGAAATAATCCTTGATAAAATTTTGACCAATATATAGTGTCCATGGAAAATGTGATTTTAGTTCCCTGTACCATGTTGCCACACTCCATTTACCTTTAGTTGCCTTTTTTTTTTATGTAGTTATCAAAATGTTTTTCCCCTGTAAAATTTCTTGCCTAAAATTAAGGCTACATAAATTGTGAGTAAATACTATGTGTTTCTTACCCTTTTAACTACCTCTATTTATATATTATTCATTTTACTTTCTTTTTCCCCACACAAATTTAAATGGGTTTACATTGCTAGTGGATTTTTGTGTTTGCTGTCTCCAGAGCATATGAGCGTGGCAGCATCTTGTCAGCCCCTATGACAAATCTTTCGGATCACAAAGTGCTGTTGTCTGGAGCAGGTGATTCTTTGAAAGACATCCAGGTCTTCACCAAAGCTCGCCAGCAGGGCACCAACCCCTGCGCTGTCAACAATGGAGGCTGTTCAGAGTTATGTCTGTTCAATGGGACACATCCTATATGTGCTTGTGCACATGGCAAAGTCACAGCCATTGGTACCTGTGAAGGTGAGAAGCACCCTGGTGACACAGTTTTTTTAGAATTCTACACATGTTCTAATAGATTATTTTACTAAGAAGTACCTGAGGTGCCACATTTGGACTACCTATGTATTTTCATTTTTTTGATCTTATGTTTGTGCTTGCTTCTACCTTATACCTGCTCTCTGTACTAACAGCTGCAGTTTTAAATGATTTATGTTATATCCAGTATTATACATTTATGATAAAAGTGTTGGACTTATGTAGTGTTTGATCTGAACTCAACTCATGAAACCAATATTGAATTTTGATTAAATGACGCACAGAAACAAACTGAAATTTGGCAGGAATTTAGACTTGTTTACAGTTGATCCTGTTGAATATGTAATACATTTTCAGTTTAATTTGTAACACAAAATGTGTTTAGAATGTTTCTGATTAAATTTTTAGGCATATTACTTACTTCAAAGAAAATCGGTGAGGTGGTGGAAAATAGTTTTCTTTCATATCTTTGATGTGTACAGTAAATTCCCTTGCAGTGCATAATAAAAAGACAAAAAGAACATCCCAATAAAGCTGTTCTAACAGATGATTGCTGAAGGCCTGTTCAATGATCTGGTGCAGGATATTCAAGAACAGGCCAGGGAGACATTTTTATAGAGAACTGTGACAGCACCGATAAAAGTGAAAGGACAGTCTCAGTGGACATGCGAAGTATATACGGACAGTAGCAAGAACCAAACAAGAAAAGCCGCAAGGAGGCTTATGTCAGTGTATTGCCAGAAGTATATTGTGGGCCTGTGTTTATGGGTGTGTTTTAAAAATTACCACAGTGTATTGCCAGAAGTATATTGTGGGCCTGTGTTTATGGGTGTGTTTTAAAAATTACCACTTCAAAATAAATTATTGGGTGTGATCCTTTCAAGCAAACTTGAATCATCTAATGAAAAGTTTACTGTGTTTACAGTGTGTGTATCTTTGTTTGTGGGCATTTCTGTTGTATCAGCCTTAATATGGCTTCCCCTAACAACTACCCATAAGTAGTCTATTTTTGCAAGACAGTTGAGAAAGGTTTATATTTTTGTTTCCTCATATGTTGTATTTTTACATACCCCTGGTCTGAAATTTGTAAAAGAATTGACAAAATTTTATCTATTTCAATGTATTAAATTTATTAAAATATTTCTAAATTAAATTAAGACATGCCTAGTTATAGATTCCTGGCAGGGACAAATTTTTTCTGTTTTGGCACTGTGGACATGGCTCTGCAGTCCGTCCAGCCTCCTATACAACAGGCACAGTGGATGGAACATGAAACTGACCACTCATCTCCATCCAGTCCTGAAAATCAGATTATATGAATCCATACCTGTACTCTCCCACACATGTTCATGACACAGTGCTTAAGCATGAAGAAACTTAGCCAGACATTTGTAGATATGAGTTAAATTGCATTTAATGTGTATAATGGCCATATTGTAGGATGTCAAAATCATATTTATTCTTTTATTTACAACAAAGTATAATAAGATGGTAGCTGGTTGGCATCTAGAATATCATTTTGCCTCAACTACACAGCATCAGATCATCTTTCTTCTTAGAAGCAAGAGAGCAGAAATTAAGTAATACAAGTGTGTTATTTTGTGCGTAACAGGAGAGAGGTGGCGTATTCATGTCTTTTTGAAGGCAAGCAATTGTAAAACTCTGCATGATTAAGAGAAACAGCATAGATTATAGTATTACATTTGTTAGGAACATGATTATGCTGTGTTTGGTTATGTTAATTTTTCATAAAAAATGGGCAAGTGGGAAATGGTTGTAGTAAAGATTGTATTTTGAAGTTTTCAATTGTCCATTTTGGGATGTGGTTTTCCCCCTTTTTTTCTTCCCCCCCCCCAAATACTTATATATTTAAATTTTGTCTCTAGAACTTGTTAATATGAATACTTAAACAACACAGTCATTTTTAATTTATTTTTTTCCAGATTATGATAGTTTCCTTGTCTATTCTCGTGTCGTGCGAATTGATAGCATTAACATGTTTGATGAATTCAACCGCAATGCGCCGTTCCAAAGCATTCAGTCTAAAGACTTTATGAGGAATGCAATTGGACTGTCATTTGATTATGAGCGCAAGAGAATATTCTACTCTGATATTCAACGAGGGAGCATCAATTCAGTTTACTTCAATGGTTCGAACCACACTCCTATTGTTGAAAGTTAGTATGTGTTACTATCAAATTAAGGTTTCACCCAAATCAGAATATTTCTTTATGTATGCATGTGGCTTATATGTGTTTAGAATTGAAGATTTGGAAGCTCCTAATTACATACAAATTATGCGAGCTAAATAAGTTTTTTTTTTCACTGTCTTTAGAAAGTATTTATAAACAGTGATGAGACTTTTTGATAATTTTGAAGTTGCAACATTGTTTTACTTCCTGTGCAGTTTGATGTTGTTTTCAAAGGAGTCAAGTGAAGTACCATATTTCCTGATGTATAAGACTTCATTGTTCTGCGAAATTGCCCCTAAATTTGTCTTATACACCAGTGAACAGAAAACAAAAACATTTCTTAGTCTCTCTTTCCTAAACCATAATGCATCATGTAGATTCTTCTGTGCATAATGCATCTTGTACACCAGGAAATATTGTACTTGGAAATTATATCATCTAATTATGTACTAGATTTCTAAGAGAAGCTGTAGAGAATGGTGAAATGTATGTGTGATGGTTGTCCATTTTGTATAAATATACTAAACAGTTTTCAGATTAATAATAACATTAAATATAAGAATGATAATTTATAGAAGATTTCAGGCTTTCACAGTGGTTGCATGTTAATGTGGATCTTTTATTGGGTTATAGTACCCTGTAGGTACAGACTGTATTACTGACATTATGGGGGATTTTATTGTCTTTTCTTCTATAAGTACTACTATCAGCAGAGGTCATTGTATAGTGTCTTTGCCTGGGTGTCAGCATTATAGTTTTCAGTTACACAGTGACATAACCGAGAAACAGGATCCACATTAATGTTAATACATGCATGCATTCATTTTGAACTGTAGAGTGCTTCCATTTCAAGGCACTTTGAGACATGCATATGGACTTCCTAAATGCACATTTCTAGTAAAGAAAATATGGCTGGAAGTCATGGGTAAATGAATATGTACATATTTACTGATTGAAAGGATTAACAGATGCTCCTGTTTGTGTATGCTTGGTTAATAATCTGAGGATACAGAAGCAATCAGACAAATTATGTTTGATATCTATCCATTTAATATTACATTGTAGCATCAAGTTCTTTTGTCTTCTCATCTGTTGTCCAAAAACATAAAAATTAGAATATACAAAACTAATTTTGCCTGTGGTTCTGTATGGCTGTGAAACTTGGTCTCTGACATTAAGGGAGGGTGTTTGAGAATAGGGTGTCGAGGAGAATATTTGGACCGAAGAGAGATGAAGTGACAGGAGGTTGGAGAAAACTGCATAATGAAGAGCTTCATAACTTTTGCTTTTCTCCAAGTATAATTAGAATGATCCAGTAAAGTTGAATGAGATGGGCAGGCCATGTAGCACGAATGGGGGAGAAGGGGGAATTCATATGTGATATTGGTGGGAAGCCAGAAGAAAGAAAGACCACTGGGAAGACCAAGATGTAGGTGAGTGGACAATATTAAAATGGATCTTAGAGAGATAGGATGGGATGTTATAATTGGATTTATCTGGCTCAGGATAGGGACCAGTGGAGGGCTCTTGTGAACATGGTAATGAACCTTCAGGTTTCATAAAATGCTGGGAAATTCTTGAGTAGCTGCATAATTGGCAGCTCCTCTAGAAGGGCTCAGCTCCATGAGTAAGTAAGTTGTAGCATCATGTTACACTTTTCACTTAGTGTTAATTAGTTCTACAGTCATATGTGCAACAGTTTATTAAAACTTACTAAAATCTAGTCACGTCAGAAGTTTTTACTAGATGTTTTGACCATAGTTGTTATCATCAGGTGGTAACAGTTGTGGGTAAGGAAACTTCTGTCTTCCTGCATTGATGTATGGTTCTCCTAGCGCGCGTGTGTGTGTGTGTGTGTGTGTGTGCGCGTGCATGCATCACAACGCCCACATCAATGGAGAAAGACAGCAGTTTCCTTAGCCACAACTATTAACACCTGATGATGACCACTTAGGTCAAACACGCTGTAAAAAAAGTTTTAATCTGTTTTAATAAATTGTTACACATAAGACTGTAGAACTAATTAACATCTATACCCTTTTTTTTTTCCCCAGAGACATTGTGGTGCTCTATAATATGCTTACATTTCTGTGCCATTGGTTTTATTCTTAGACAAGAAGTGACTGTTTTAGAATTTTACTCTGTTCTAGCTCAAATAATATTGCATTTTTGTTTCTAGGACAGGGTTCTGTCGAAGGTTTAGCCTATGAGGCAGTTAACAACATGCTCTATTGGACGTGCAACAATGATGCAACTATCAGTAGAGTAAATCTTACAAACAATGAGACTAAAGTGGAGCAGGTAATCAGACTGGGACCAAATGACAAACCCCGAGGCATTGATGTTGACAGCTGTAACATGTATGTACATATATCCTTATTTCTTTATTAGTGATGTCAGATGTGTGGAAAAAGCCTCTGTATGAAGTACCTCAATTTAACGAAAATGTCGGTACAAAGGCATTACACATTGACCTTGCCTATATTACCTTGGAAATAAAGTTGATTGTCACTTGATAGACCATTGTTGGTAACTGAATCACAAACAACTGTGAACTCTGTCTAACCAGTAAAGCTGGTTTTGACAGAAGCAGCATTTCACATTTGGGCTCCTAGTACACACTACTGTTATTTTCCTAGAGACATCATCTGTGTTATTTTATTTAGGGGTACAGTCTTCATAGACGAGTGGTATTGAATCAGAACTGTTGCGGTCATTTTTGAGTGTGTGACCATTTTGTTTTGAGTCTCATTTAAAGAGACCCTATTTTTGATACTAGAATGTTCAGATTTGCTGGGCTTCTAACCCATATTAGATAAACTCATAAAAGTTGAATATGAATTAGATCTGTCTTTCTGTTCAGGCACTACTGAAGTCACATCCACACACACACACACTTAAGTACATGCAAATGAACAGTTTTCTGAACGCCACGGGGGGAAAGGGGCCTGAAAATGTGCAAGTCCATCAACACTTTGAGAGTCATTGTTTTCATAATCAAAGTATTTNATTATTATTATCATTATCATTATTAGTGGGGTGAGACTGAGCCCACTTGGTTATGAAGGCACTGTCAGCCTATTGTACAAGCCCCAGCTGATAGATGATGGTAATTATGTAGCAATTGGTGGAATGAAGATTGACAGGAAAACCAAAGCACTTTGAGAAAACCTGCCCTAGTGCCACTTTGTCCACCACAAGTCCTACATAACCTGACTCGGGCTCAATCCCAGGCCATTTCAGGGCATCTCTATAGTAGAGGCTGGAGCAGAGACATATTAAAACTGCATGTTTTCAAATGTGTTTTTAGAGTACAGGGTTTGAACTTCAGATGTCTCAGATATCACATTTAATTTCCATTGCATAGCATAAACCTTTATATTTTCATGCCTATATATTGCATTCTTTATCTTTAAGTGCTGTCATTGTTTAGTTTCTTTAGTGATTAAAAGTTAGGTTTGCATTGCAGGATAATTCATTATTGTCGAGAAAATAAAATGGATGAAAATTGAGTACTGCTGTATACAGGTTGCTATAATGAGCAAGATTGACTAAACGTAATTTTGTTTCATCGTACAGATTTTCCAGGTTACTGAACTTTGCTATAATGCAATTTCTGTGAGTAATGACATTTGGATGTGAAACATTTCTCTCAGTTTAGTAAAGTATGGAGAACATTATGATCATGAAATGCAAGTTATAAAATACATTTTTCCTTACATCTCTCTTTGAGCAGCAGTAACGATATGAAACTGTATAATTCATTTGATAACGGTCTTTTCAGGCACATATATTGGACCAACTGGAATTCTCACAATCCAGCCATTCAGAGAGCACATTTCACTGGATATGACATGGAGAGCATCATCACAACTGACATCCGTATGCCAAATGCTCTTACCTTGGACCATAAAGCACAGAAATTGTACTGGGGTGATGCTAGGCTAGACAAAATAGAACGAACAGATTATGATGGTTCAAACAGAGTGGTGAGTTAGTTAATTTAATGAAACAAATATAAGAAGAGTTTTGTCTTCGGGGTTGTATCATCACATAATCCAATAGAATTTCAGTGACTTGGAGCAACATACTGCCTCCATCTTCATGGTTGAAGAACAAGCCAAGCAATAAGCAGGGCAACATCCCAGAAGACAGAGAACACTGACAAAATCTCAGATTCAGCAAACAAATATTTATTTCTCATCCCTCAGATATGATCATGGTGATTTCACCTTGCCAGTAAAAGTGCCAAACACTTTCATATGGAAAACCCAGAGAAAGTATAATACAGAGTAACTCATCTGTGTTGTGAAGAAAATTTTCTTTCTGCCCCCTTGTGCCTGTATGGGCCCCTCCTCTTTAACCTATTGAGCATCCAGAGGTAAAAGAAGGAAAGATAATGTCCTTGACTGGATAGTACTAAATCTACACAGAATTAACAATAAAGACACAATATTCATTATTGTGGAGATAGTGGAAAGTTTGATGAATGGTATGGAAACAATTTTTGCATGTTTTATTCACTTTCATTCCAGGCCTTCTTATTATGTCTTGGCCAGAAACGTTGACAGAATTTACTTCAGCAACAGCTATAATTTGGCCTTAACTTTTGAATATGTTCATTTGTATGCAGGTTAAAAAGTGTGTGACCTCTCTACTTTAATTACTGAATTACTACTAACGTTCCCGTTTTGCAAATATGAACATTCCCAGTGGATAATAAATATCAATATGGTTAGTTATAATTTCACAATGAAGAACTTTCATAACACATTTTGTTGTAAAGGTACTTGAAATATTGGATTTGTATTGATACAATGGCAGCGTCCAGCACTTGTGTTTATATCCTTATTTTGTCGTGTGGTTAATATGGATGTATAAGTGATGCATTTGATGATTGGTGCTCAGAGCACTTCTGCCTGTGTCCATTTGTAGACTTTTGGGTGTCTAGTGCAACAGGAGGACATTACATCACACATCGGGATTGCTACCTAAACAAGCAAATATCTGAGCTTTCCTCTTTTCCTGTCAGCAGAAAGAACTTGAATGCCTGAATGACCTGTGCTGATGCTTAAGTTCATTCTCCATTAGTTCCTCAGTCCACTTTGTTGACTGGCCCCAAAATGCTGGTAGTGTATATGCTTTGCTTTGTTTTAGATCCTGGCTAAAGTTACCCCACAGCACCCATTTGATCTGGCTGTGTACGGTGACTATATTTTCTGGACAGATTGGGTACTTCATGCAGTAATTCGTGCTAATAAGTACACGGGTGAAGATGTTGTATGGCTCAGAAAGGAAGTGCCAAGACCAATGGGCATAATTGCTGTTGCTAATGACACAAATGATTGTGAGTTCACTGAGACCTTAACTGCTGTCTTATGTATGATCATTTTACCTTTTTATTGATAACAAAACCTTCAACTGAATGAGGGCAGCTGAGTGTATATTTGAGGGGTACATTATTTGAATTCCAGCTAGTACCAGCTATAATCACTTCAGTCCTGATTGTTTTCCTCAGTCTTTATGCCTTCATATTCATTTTTCAAGTTACTGTAGCCATTCATATGCACAAATAACTTTATCTACCTGCCCTGTACACTGAACTTTATAGCAGAGAAAGAAAGATACAGGTGATTGCATGGTTTATTTACTTATTAATTAGGTTATTTGATTTAACCTTTATGAGCCTAGCGACACTGTATGGAGACCTTTAAAGTGTAGCTGAGTGGCAATCCATGTGTGCGCACAGTATTTTAAAATCTAATTTTAAGATAGAAATTCTTGATCTACTTACATTATTTTTGGGCACCCACTTTATAAGTAGACGTCACAATTCATGACTTTGTCCATATGTAACTCTGTTTCCCACGCGAAAAGCACGCATGACGCCTCAGTCTTGAATTAGAGGAAGTCAGCCAGTGATGTCAAGTGGCCTCCTCTAATCGTAACGCTTATAAAACATCACAATTTCAACTATCCACCATGGCCTCTTTTCACATGGAAGAAGCTGAAATTGAGAGGCAGCTGATAATACGCTTCCCATGCTTGAGTGTGAGTGGGGTGAATATGGATTGAAGGAATGTTTTTCCAGCTTGTATAAATGACACCGATTCGGACTGCGGTACAGACGACTCTGAAAGTGGCGAGGAAGCAAGGGGGCAATGCAGGCTATTCTGAGAACAGTACCTCTGTGTGGCTAGTCCGAGATATACACAGTCAGAGTTTCTGAAGGACAACGTACGATAAGACTTCGACCACACTTGTTCATACAGAACGGTTCCAACGTGACTGGAAAATGTGCAATACAAATATAAACCTCCACCCCTTTTGCCAGATAAGACATAGTAAGACAGGATGTCAGCAGCATGCATTTATACTGCAGAAACTGTATGCATATTTGTTGACAGACGCTTGAAATTGGGGAAAAAATTTTTTTGGAATCAGTGTAACAATTTTTACAGATTTTAAAATCTGTAGATTACGGTATCTGATTCTATATTCTTTCTAGATAAAAGCAGCATTTATTCGTTCGTTTATCACAAAAATTGTAGAAATCACAGCATTTTCAGTAACATGCTTACAATTTGTAATACTCTATGATGGCGGACATTTAAATTAACTCCAGCTTGCTGCCATTACCGGAATTTAAATGGCCCATCTCTTGAAAGGTTAAGGGGAGGCACTTATAGGTAATAAAGGTAGGATTGGTTGTAAGAAGTTGGGTAATCGTGTGAAGTAGATCAGCTAAAGGTAGCCTTCTCCTGACTGGTGAATTTAGTAGGAAAATTGATAAGGATCTGGTAGGATGGGCAGAGCTTAATAGAATGATAATGTCTCCATCCAGCGTCAGTTGACGACAATAACTTCAGCGGCCTGACACTACTGTCATTGCTGAATGATCACAGTTGTAAGAAAGGTGTGCTTTAATTGGAATTCCAGGTCACACAATTATACTTTACACTTCCATACACTTTGGTGGGTCTGAGAAACTAAACTGGATTTAAAAGGAGATGTAACATGCTTTAATAACCCCAAAATTTAACTTCTTCATGTTGTTTCATTACATATCACTTAAATCATCTGGGCCAGAATACTTTAATGAAAATCGGCAATAAATGATCTTTGTCCAGGTTCTGCGGCTGTCATATGTAGTTGGTTTAATTTAGAAAAGGAGCACATTACAAACACATCTGACACCAACGAAGTCAAAAACTCAGGTCCCCTATACACTTGTAGGTGTCAACATTCCATCCTCTCTTGAGCAGTTTCAGTCTGAAGCAAACATTCCGACAAATGCTTGTGTCTCATTGGTCACTTAGAACTGATCCATTTACAACTTACAGGGTGCATTGAAACTCAGCACACTGAGACAATAAATTACTTTAAAAAATCACCCCTGTCACACCTTTCCCCAAGACTAGTTGTGACCCCTCAGTGTCACACTCAGACTTCTGTTACCAGAATAGTCCGCAAAGCAGTATGTTGCATCTTTTAAGTTTCATCTGAATCCAGAACATTAAAAACAATGCAGTATGTCACACAGGCACAAATATTCAATATCAGAATTCCTTGAATAATAATATGCAGAATTGACATTGTAAATAAGAAGTCAGTTACTATAAACCATACTTAAATATTAATGTAATTTGGGCAGTTACATTATTATCCATTTCATATTAGGGAAGGTGTACATGTATATAATAATGCACACACACTACAAATTGTAAGTCCATTTTTTATAAAATAGCTATTTTCTCAGAAATCAGATTGAAGAAGTGTATGTTACATTGAATCTGATGAATCTACTAATTTCAGCTATCCTCAAATTATACTAGGAGTCATTGCTAGTGTCAGTGAAAGTGAATAAATGTAAGACATAGAACATCAGAAACAGCATTATTTTATTTGCTAACAAAAATGTAATTACAGTGGAACCTCGCTTAACGAGCATAATTTGTTCCAGAATCTTACTCTTAATGCGAAACACTTGTTAAACGAAACAATCTTACCCACATAAATTAATGTAAAATACGATAACGCGTTCCATGCCAAAAAAATACTCAAAATGTTTTATGTATAACGTTTATTCAAAGAAAATCATATATACATTGTTAAGGAGTGTGAATCATCTTCATCTTTTCTTCTATGCGGAATGAACCAACCTGGAATGCGAATTCGATTTGCAGAAAACAAAAGAAAAATCCATATGAGGAACAACCTTTCAACATCGTCAGGAATACGTAACTGTTGCATAGATATTCTTGTCACTCCCTTTGAGGCATCTATCTCCTTAATCTTGTCCTTGTTCTTGAGGATAGTGCAAAACGTTAATGTAGACTGATTGTATGTGAGTGCTGGATCAGCCATGCTCACACCACATTCTCGCTTTTCAGTGATTTTACATTTCATTTCTACGGTTATTTTTATTCTCTTATGGCTGTCTTTTTTGCGGCTTTTTCTTCTGGAACATTTTTGCAAGTGCTATTAAACTTTGCACAAAAAAAATCACAAATAATATGACTGAAAACAAGTTTGGAAAAATGTGTGATCAAGCGACACTAAGATGCTAGCGGAACGAGTGCTAAACACAAACTGATGCAGCAAGCGCACAATCCGGGACTTTCCCGCTCGTCACTCGTTATGCGAAACATCGCTCATTAAGCGAGTCATTTTTTTGCAATTTGTTTTGCTCGTTATGCGAATTACTCATTATGAGAGGTGCTCATTAAGCGAGGTTCCACTGTACTTCTTTCAAGGATCTTTAATGTAAATGTTAATGGAATGAATTGTGACAGATCGTTGACCACTTTTGGTACACTGTAAAATAGCCCAGTTAATTATGTTCCTTCACATAATATACCATCAGCATTTTAACCCATAATGTTATTATGTATGCACCTATTCCAAAATGCATGACATGTACAAGGTTTATAAGTCATTAATATGTCTACAGTTCAATTCAAAAACTGGATCGTGAACTGTTGACCCTAATGATCCTTCTTGGTGGCTTTCATCTGAATTGTGCTTTATCATCTTAGCATTCTACTGTCAAACTGGTGTTCCTCTTTGTTGTGGTATTTAATAAAATCGATTGTATTTACTTGTCACGCCAGGCCTAGCAAATAAATGCCTGATCGAGAATGGTGGATGTGAAGATGAGTGCCGTCTTGATGAAGCAGGAGAAGTTGAATGCCACTGTTTCTCTGGCCGTACCTTGATGGAAGATGCTCAGAGATGTACCAGTGAAAATGCAAGCTGTAAAGCAGAAGAATTCCATTGCTCAGCTGGAGGTTGCATCCCTTACCATCTGACCTGTGACACAGTCTCAACATGTGAAGATGGCTCTGATGAAGATCCCGTTTTTTGTGGTATGTTTGTCTCTTGTAGTCAGTGTTAATAGACATCATTTCAGAAATGTTCATACATTATAGAAACTTCTTCACAAAGTTGTGTCTGTAGTGCAAGCACAGAAGAATCTGAATCTTAATCTTCAATGAAGCCATTATATTGAAATGGTGGTGACATTTATTTCAGATATGGGGCTTATTATGCCATATAATATATTATTGCAAGTGTACAGTATTATTTATCATATATGGTCTCTTACAGCATATTTACGTTGGCTGTTTTCTCGACATGTTTTGACATCTACAATGTCATCTTAAGGGGTGTGTATTTTTATTTTACAAACTGAACATTCATTCAAGATTATTGTGTTTGTTTGTATACGCTCATGAACATTTCAGATGCTTAAACAACCACAGAAAATAACTCTGAACTAATGTTTAGTTTGTAACATAACTGTATAGCCCTGAAGATGATGTAGATGTTTAAAGATGTAGGGTAAACAGCCAACTGAAATATGTTGTAATTGACCGTATATGATAACTAAACTGACTCAATGGAGCTGAACCCTTCTTGAGAAGCCATTGGTTTTGCAGCCACTCAAGAACTAACCAACATTTTACAGAACTTGGAGGTTCATTGACATGTTCACAAGAACACTCCACTGGTCAGTATCCTGAGCCAGATCGATCCAGGCCATACCACCCCATCTTATCTCTCTAAGACCCATCTTAATATTAGCCTCTAACCTATGTCTCGATCTTCCTAGTGGCATCTTTTCTTCTGGCTTTCCCACCAAAATCTTATAGGCATTCCTCTTCTTTCTCATTCATACGACATGCCATGCCCATCTCATCCTCCTTGACTTTGTCACTCTAATTATACTGGGTGAAAAGTAGAAGTTGCAAAGCTCCTTGTTATGCAGGTTTCCCCTACCTTCTCTATCACTTCATCCCTCTTTGGTCCATACATTCTCCTCAACACCCTGTTCTCAAACATCCTAAATCTGTGTTCTTCCCTTAATGTTGGAGACCAACTTTCATACCCATATGAAACCAGAGGCAAAATTATGGTTTTGTATATATAATTTTTACATTTTTAGATTGCAGAGTAGGAGACACAAGGTTCTGGGCTGAATGGTAGCAAGCATTACCCAAATTTAGTCTCCTCTGAATTTCCTCTTGATTCAGATAAAACATACAAAACCAGAGGCAAAATTGTGGTTTTGTATATATAATTTATACATTTTTAGATTGCAGTGTAGAAGACACAAGGTTCTGGGCTGAGTGGTAGCAAGCATTACCCAGATTTAGTCTCCTCTAAATTTCCTCTTGATTCAGATAAAACATACAAAACCAGAGGCAAAATTGTTGTTTTCTATATTTAATTTTTACATTTTTAGATTGCAGAGTAGAAGACACAAGCTTCTGGACTGAATGGTAGCAAGCATTACCCAAAATCAGTCTCCTCTAAATTTCCTCCTGATTCAGACTTTGATGTGTTACTGCCATTCCCAAATATTTTAATTGTGGCACATATTTAAAAGATTTGTTAGCTGTAAGTATGTCATGATTTTGCCTACGTTCTGGTGACAAGACAGTAACATATGGTTTGCTCTTCATTTACCTCCACACCAACCTCCTTAGCATCAGTTAGAGCTTCTGTGTTTTTCTTCACGGTATCTATGTTATCTCACAATAGATTCACATCAGCATAGACTAGCAGCTGATATATCCTACTTAATTTTAGTCCCACCTAGTTTTCCTTGAACTTTCTCATGGCATATTCTAAATTAAAGTTTAAAAGCAATGGCTTGTTTTAGAACATTTTGAATATGAAATGTGTCAGACAAATGTTTACCTGTACAGACTTTACTGTAAGTTTCTCTTAAACACATTTTAGTCAGCCCAATTAGTTCCATGGGTACTCCAACCTGTATGAGAGTATTGTGCAGCAGAATCGTAAGCTTACTACAAATAAGGTCTCATTGCAGTCCCCACCCCCACCTTTTCCCCAGTATCTGACATGTGCAAAAAAAATCTGATACGTTGTTGATCTTTTACATTGAAACCCACAAACATGATCCCCAATAATTTTGTCTGTTTATGGACTTGACTTTGAGAGAAGGATATTGGATACAATTTTGCATGAAGTTGATAACAGTCGGGATAATTATTACAGTCAGTTCTAGTGCCCTTCTTGTGAATTGGTACAATAACAGACTCCATCCACATACCAGGCAGTTCTTCCCTATTCCAAATAGAATTAATGAGTTTATGGATCTCAGACTGTAGTTTCTCACCTCCTGCTTGAATTGGTTCTGCCAGAATTTGATCACTATCTGGCAATTTATACCTTTTCAACTTTGCAAGTAGCAGTTTCAGAAAAAAGTACTAGGAGCAGGTACTAAACGGCTCACCTATATGTGTTTTAATCTGCCTAACTTTACTGACACCATGTGCATTCAGTAGCTGAGAGAAGTAGTTGTTCCACCTATTCAAAATATTGTGGGAATCTGCAAGCAGATTCTAGTGCACTAGCTGCATGCACACAGCAACTGTGCAACTACACAGGCTGTGTGATGTGTTTACAGTCAAAGGGACATATATAAGAGAAATCAACATTCACACCAGCACCCATGAACTACACAAAATATAAGCACATGCATGCTGTTAAAGATTGGGCAAATAGGTTCATAAGAAGATTGGAATTAACTGCTTATATAAATTGAATATTGCTGACCTATTTAAAGTGAATTTTTCATTTTCATTTTCATTTTAATTAAGGAATACCGATAATTGGCTACATGGAATTGTGACATAGAGTACAGTACAACAGTTTAGCATAATGACAGACACTGGATGATGGCCATGTATGGCTGAAACATGTCATGAATGAAGAATTGAAGTGACTGTAACGTTTTATTGCATTAGTGACGGAAATATACATCGTATGAAATAATTGTTTATATTTGTGCAACAGGATGCTTAAATACAATATTATGAATTTGTAAATTAGTTATAGTGATTTACAAACATGTAACAAAATTCATATTGTGGTTTCATGAGTTATAACACCATGCCAGCTGGTGGGGGGCACCAATACTTTAGGGTAAACACTGTCTCACTCTTCTTCTATTCTGTAAATGGAGATATTATGTACCTCAGAAACATGAGACCCACTGAGCAGGGTACACAATATCATAATCTGGAAGAGTATGTTACAGATTTTTACTGCTGCAGGACCCCTAATTTGACATTTAAAAACATATTCACAGCCCTGCGCACATGTCCACCTGGCTACTTCCAGTGCCGCAACAATCGCTGTGTGTCAAGTAACCAAACTTGCAACCAGGTGAATGACTGTGGTGACCTCAGCGATGAACTTAGTTGCTCGTGTTCAGATGATCACTTCCTCTGTGCTTCTGGTCAGTGTATCCATGCCAGTCTCCGCTGTGATAATGAACCTGACTGTACAGATGCAAGTGATGAAATGCATTGTGAGAGTGAGTATAGTGTGTTTCGTTCAGATGATAACAGCTGATCTGGGCTGCAGCTTTACATTCTTGCTGCCAGGCTCTTTCATTAAACTTAAGCAACACGTGCAAGACAAGCAGAAAGTAAACTAAACTAAATGAAAACTAAATATGTTATTTGGTTATGCCATCTCTCACCATATACAGTGAAACCCCCATTTAAGCTTTATCTGGGAAGCAATGAGTTGAACATGAAACTGAGACAATTTATTACTGAGATTATTGAAATTCAATGTTGAGTGAGGGAAAGACCTTAAATCAGGGAACACTGAAAGGGGGTTCCTTTGTATTGTCATGTATATGAGTGATTGCCGACGAGGTTTTGGATTTATCGACCATTTTAGCACATGACTCATGACTACACTTAATTATAGCGCCATTGCTAATTTCCACAGGTTACAGATCACGACAGCAGTGGTGATATCCGTTCTATGTAGAACATGGTGAACTCTTTAAATCATGTTACTGTTAGCATGTATTGATTTGTAAAAAGTGAACTACATCTAAACATACGTTAAATGTTCTGCCCAGCAAGATATTTTTATGCAATTCGTAATGTTACATTTCCCAACATTGGAATGTGATGGAAGAAACAAAATCTAGGTTGTAAATATCAGAATAGCTGCCTATGCTACTATTTACAGTTTCTGTATTAGTACCTGGCTACAAGCTAAATCTGAATGTTTGTGACAGTGGCCAGTAATTGCTTTTTTATTTGTATTTTTTATATGGTACACTGTCCCAATTTTTTGTAGAAACTGCATTTCAGTAATTGGCTTTGTTTACAGAATGTTGTGGTTTATAAAAACTGGAATGATGGGATGTCTGAAAGTTTACTTGGTCACTGTTTAAACCACAGTGTTTAATCTGATGTTTACAGTATATACTTACATTGGTTCCAGGATCACGGAATTGTTCAGAAGTGACAACTTCAGGGATACCCTGCAACTATACCACATCTTGCATTCATGTGAATTGGATCTGTGATGGAGAAAATGACTGCTGGGACAACAGTGATGAAGAGAACTGCGATCATCATGCAAGTAAGATATGAGAGACAGGCGTGTGAATATATTGCCTAGAAATTTCAGTCACACATAAAGTTGGCATTCTCTCAGATTCTGCTGGATATTGAAAAACACGCTTTTTCTGTGTCATGTAATGCAACATTCACATGACACACAGAACATTTCTTCAGGTTGTCATGTTTTACATCGTAACTGTCATGGTTTAAATTGATTTCCCCATCAATTATTGCCATAGCACTTGTCCATGAATGGTGTGACCTCACAATGAAAGTGAACTGGATACTTTTGTCACTGAACCTTTCTGATGCAAATTCCCTTAAGCAACACAACAGTATCTATTAGAACTGGTATAAATCATGGCCAGGAGAACTCATTTGAATTAGTGACATGCTACAAGTTAGCCAGGGTACAGTGCCCAGCAGGGGTAAGATATTCTTCTCTACTACACGTTATGCAGACTGATTCTGGGGTTCACTCAGCCTCCTATACAATTAGTACCAGGAGCTCTTTTCCCAAAGGTAAAGTAGCAGGAGTTATACCTTCTTTCCCCCATATGTCTCCATGGCATACTGCATAATTGGTTAAGCACAGAGACACCTTTGCATTTACCATACCTTAATGGCATACATCAGTAATAAAACGAGTCATGTGTCATAAACCAGTATGTGGATATGGCTGTAAATATTTATTTTTTCTAAGCGTTAACATCAGATAGAAGTTTTATCTTTGGGAAAAGTGTCCCAGATGCTCATTGGATAGGATGTTGGGTTTACCTCAGAGCCAGTCTGCACATGGTGGTGACAAGGAAAATCCTTATCTCTGCTTGCAATTGAATCTTCGTCATCCTCTTTACTGTCGAGTGTACTCACTTTAGTGACTGATGTGTTAATAATCAAACTTTAATTCCAACATTGAATTTAATTAATTATTTAAATTACCTCTTTGCTGTTTGTTTCTAGATATTTTAGAAGAAATATTTGAGAAGTAAGAATTGAAATAAATGGAAAAATAATAGAACAGGTATCTGGTTTTATTAGCTTAGGAAATATGATTTCAGAACTAAAAGACCACAAGGCAAGTGGTATAATTAAAAGAAATTTGGGAAGACAGATGTCAGTGTAATAGTTATGCCTACATAACATCATATCAGCAGTAACCACAGTAATTAGCGGTAGCACAAATTAATTTTTTTAATTCCAGTCCTGGCTTCATTAGATTAGAGTAGGAAAAGAAATTTGGACATCAGAGGAACATTGAAACCTATAAAAGACTTTGTGGCATGTAGTCCACAAGCGAACTATACCAACCAAGCAACTGCTTGCCACTTGTCGGCAAAGTTAGTGCCAACTTTTTGCAGATAGAGGGTGTCACATGGCCAGTGCGATGGATCCCCATGGCTATTAATGTCTGTTTTCTAGACTGGAGCCACTGTTTCATTGAAATAGCTCCTCAGTTATCCTCACGAGGCTGAGTTGACCCCATTCCGGACCCACTACTTCTCAGAAAATCTGGTAGCTGGGATTCGAACCTGTGACCTCCGAATCTGTTGCCAGGAACTCTGTCTACTATACCATAAAGGCGGTCTGAAACCTATAACTGTAGTTGAAAAATCAGTGATACCAACAAAATTGGAAACAGTGGGAAGAGGCTTTCTATTACTGACCAAGGGGATTGCTGAGACTTATGATAATATAAGCATCACTGGAGAGACTGAGACTGAGAAGCAGAATTTAACTACCTGTTCCAACATACTGTATAAGCCCAGTGGTTAGAGCTCCTGGCTACAGATCCAGAAGTCCCAATTCGATTCCCAGCGCTACCATATTTTCTGAGAAGTAGTGGGTCTGGAATGGGGTCCACTCAGCCTCATGAAGATAGAGCTATTTCAAGGAAATAGCTGCTCCAGTCTAGATAACCGAGTTTAATGGCCATGTGGATTCGTTGCGCTGACCACACAACACCCTCTATGCACAGAAGTTGGCACTAACTTTGGCGACAAGTGGCAGTCACTTGGTTGGTATAGGTTTGCTTGCAGACTACAGGCCATGGAGTTTTTTTATTTGTTGCCATATAGTCAGGCTAAATTGCTAGTTCATGCCTGTTAAAACCATCATCATCATCATCATCGTTATTGTTGTCGGCTTGGTTGTTGTATTTTATGTTGTAATGTTCTTGTCCAGCAATACTTCGCTTTTTAGCTGCTCAGGTATTGTAATTGTGTATCTGTGTGCTGCACTTTTTATAAAACTTTTGTATTGTATTCCACCATGAGGTTATAATGTTATGTAAGATCTTGGGGAAGTTGTCCAGTAATTGCATCACTCTGTGTGTTGTGCAGCAACATTTGCCCCACAGCAGTGTTCTCCTAACCATTTCCGGTGCGCTAATGGCCACTGCATCATGAAGTCATGGCAGTGTGACAAAGACAATGATTGTGATGATGCAGTTGGAGGTGAACCAAGTTCTGATGAGAAAAACTGCTGTACGTATTCTGTTGTTTCATCATTCATATATTTCAACTTGCTCATAGAAATGTGTTTCAAGTAGGAAGTTCTTTATAAGAACAAAACATACCCTGGGTACAATCCTGTGATTTTTTATGTGTATCAGATGTTATCACAGCAATTATATTCTGTATTTGAGACATCTGTGGCCTGAAATTATGTGAATTTAAGTCCAAGTTCTTGCCTGGCTATGTGGCTCTTGCTGGTTCAGCCACCTGCAATTATCCCCATCAACTGCCCTTAAGAATTGGGGTAGGGCATGGAAAACCATAGAAAAAGGTTTTTCTGCTCAGCTGAGCTTCAGGGAATGAAAAGTCTTCTACAAAGTTATGAGGCTTTGGGCCACAAAATAATGTAGTGAAATCTACAGAAATTTACTTCTCAGCTGAAACAGTCTATAATGAAATTCCGATTACTGGTAATGTAACAGTATTACCCAAACTCAGAGCAGTATAATTTTCCAATCCTGCTCACAGTCAGCTGACTTTCATCCATAGGACTAAAACTAATGTCCGCAGTCTTTGAGGAGCTGTAATGATCTTGTCTGTTTTCTGAGTAACTACTTACGCTTTGCTGGTTTTGGGGTTCTTCTTACTTCCTAGGTAATGGCAACTGAACGACTAGTTGTTACTGTATTCCATAGCACAGTACTCTACCAATAGACAGTTGTATAGGTGTGCTGGGTCCAGTTACAACATCTGTATAGAGGATTGCATATGAGGATAGTGCACAGCTGTATTATTTTAATGGTGTAATTACTATTGTGACATATTTGCCAAAAGCTGAGGCCTGTTGCTAGGTACTGGTGCAATGAACACATCTCAGCGACAGCAATGATGTGAAGCAACTCCAGGAAGCATTATTTTCTGAGCAGCCTGCCGTAACTGCCACATCATACTTTAACAGTGTGGCTGTGAGAAGAGGTGTTTTCTGTAGGGTCCACCCGAGGTTGTATCTGGAGTATCAAAACACAGCTGAGACAGTCCAGTAGAAGTTGAGTTTCGAGGCAGGCAGTCTGGGACAGTCACTTGGCAGACACGTGGGAGACAAAGGAGCCCCAATTGTTGGAAGTTGAGTAGTCAGTGGTTAGCAGTCTCAGAAAGAAGGTCCTAGGCCCTAGGGAGGACACCAGCAGCAAAACAGTACAGTCTGGAGTTAGCTGTTAGGTAGTGCAGTCCTTCAGCCTTAAGGGTATGAGTTAGAAGGCCTTTGTTAGGAGACTAACCAGGCAATGCCTAGTTGAGTTGTGAGATAGATGTCAGCCAATTACAACAGGAGCCGTTGAACATCAAAGCTGAGGAATCTACAGCATTAGGAGCTGGTACCAGACAACAACTTGTGAAGAGACAATAGCCTTAGAAAATTTTGTGCATGCTGGTGTGAATTAGTGATAGGGCAATAATTACTTGTAATTCCGAGTTTTAAGTGTGCATTAAATCCAGTTACCAATCCACTCTCAGTGTATAGTCACTTAACACGTGACAACACTAATATTTTTATGAGCCAGTATTTCATATATCAGATGTTGATATTCTGACTTGCAGGTGTCATTACATAAAGGTTAGCGAATGTTTAAAATGTTATGGCCATTCACATGAAGGAATGTAAGTCACTGCTTAGAGCAATGTTGCAGTAACTGTAACGTAATTAATTGAGAAGTATGTGCCAGTATCATTTCCACTAAACAGAAAAAATAATGATAGCGATCTATATAATGCTGACAGGAACTGTTTCGCTTACAGATTGAATAATCCTTGTTTCTTGTGCATTTCCAGCATACCTCTGTCGTCCAGATCTGTTTAAGTGCAACAATTCTGATTGCATCCCTTCAACTTGGCGTTGTGATGGCATTCCTGATTGCTCTGATGGATCTGATGAAACTGAACAGTGCAGTGAGTAACATGCTCAGAAGAAAAGACCAAATTAGATATTATGATTGTAGTGAGACAGAACTTCAGCTCTTATCTATCAGCAAATACCAGTCTTTAATTTTGACACTTCTTTTTGTACCCAGTCAAAAATTGTTTAACGATTTTTGAATTGCAAGAGAGAGAAGCGGGATTTTATGATGAAGGTTTCTGTCCTCTTGGATGTGATGAGTGACCTTGAGGGAGTTAACCAACAGTTTGGAGGGCAGAGAATGATGGTAGCACATTCCTCTAAATCATGAGTAATGTTCTTCGAGACTTCATGTCCTCACTCCCTAGAAGACAGTAATCTTTTTTTTGGGGGGGGGGGTACTGTTATCTTCTTTTTCAGTTTGTATACCTCATTGGGCTTGGGGTTAAGTTCACTGGAAATGTAAATCTCCTGTACTTAACTAGTCACATGGTATAGTTTAGTTAGGAATCATTTTACATTTACCTTGTCAAGTTGGGTTTAGTTAGTTTAGGTTAGTTTGTTTGTGCATTGATGGGAAGCTAAACTGGATCTTAGAGAAACAGAAAGGAAGGATGTGGATCAGTTTCATTTCATTCACTATGGGGACCAGTGGCAGACTTTTATGAATATGATGAACCATTTGGTTCATTCAGAGGCAAAGAATTCTTTAAGTAGCTGAGCTACTGATATCAAATAACAGGATAATTTATGAATAATTAATAAAAATTATGAGACTTACATGCTGCCTGCTGTGCTATGTGGTAGTGTAGTTGGTTGAGGGGCTATGCTACAAGCCAGAAGGTCACGTGTTCAAGTCCCGATGAGGTCATTGAATTTTTTCTCTTGACCTAATCCTTCCAGCCGCACTATGGCCCTGGGGTTGACTCAGCCTCTAACAGAAATGAATACCAGGAATTAAATAATTTTCTTGGTGAGTAAAGCGCAGCTGGCGCATAAGGCTGACAACCTTGCCACCATCTTTGAGCCGATTATCTAGATAATGTGGGACCCTCAACGTCTCACAACCCTATGAGCCTTCACGGCCTGGTACAGGGATAGCTTTACTTTTTTTTTTAATAAAAATGATATTGAAGGAAGCAGGCATGGCCTAATTTGAGGTTCTGTCAGAAATACAGATCTGTACACACACCTACAGATGTACAAGGTTTATTCAGAAAGGAATTTTTAAGAAACTGATTTCATTACAAGATAACTAAGTATAGGAAAGTACAGAAAACACCTTATTACAACTTCCCTGCATAGTCTGCTAACATATTGTAATATGGGAAAAGTATTGTATATGGCACTTGTGTATCCAAATTGTATTCAAATTGTTTACCTCTAAGCTATTTATTAAGCGCTGGAAGCAAACAAATGTCAGCTAGTGCAAGGTCATAATTGTGGGGTGGTGGTTGTTGAATTTGTTAGGGAACCACGTGTCTAAGAGCAGTCATTTTTGATGTCTGTGTACCAATTTGGAAACAGTTACATCTGACGTATTTATAATGTTACCATACATACATTACAAAATGTAATATTGTAAAATTATTGTATTTATTTATCAGTTATTGGACTTTTAAACTTACTCTTTGAATAATCCTTATATGTGCATATGCATGCATGCATACAGGTTTACAATAGTTCATGATGTGGTGTTCTATGTAATATTGAGATATGTATTAGCACATTTTGGGGGCACTCGGTAGTGTAGTTGGTTGAGGCACTATGCTACAGGCCAGACAGTTGCAGGTTCGAGTCCCAGTGAGGTGGATTTTTTTCAGTTTGCCTAATCCTTCCAGCTACACTATGGCCCTGGGGTTGACTCAGCCTCTAACAGAAATGAGTACCAGGAATCTTCCTGGGGGTAAAGAGCAGCTGGCACATAAGACTGATAACCTCACCATCATCTGTGAGCCGTTTTTTCTAGAGAAAATATGGGATCCTCGATGTCTCACAACCCTATGGGTGTTCATGGCCCATTACAGGGGTAGCTTTACCTTTATTAGCACATTTGGTCCATGTGCCTCATCATTAAATCAGTCTGAATTATTGTTACACAGTTACCGCTTAAGAAAGAACTTACCATTCGGACACTAAATCATGAAGACAATGATGGCAGCAGTGTCATTGTCCCACAGAAGTTCTAGCTGCTGTTACTGGTTGCGGAGCCATTTGCTTGAGCTCACACATAATAGTGACTTTCTCTGTAACATGGTGTGTTAATCCACAACATATGGGGCCTAATGTTGTATTCCTTCATGCATGCCTTTTTCAAAACTGGAAGAGATCTTGAAAAGTGTGGGTAAAGTGTACTTGACACGTGTTTGTAAGTTTTTGAATTCTGAATGTTAAAGATTCCATAAATGATTGGCTAGATTCTTCTGTTGTCAGAAACACGAGTGTGTCCAAACACAGACTTTCGCTGTAACACTACTGGGCGCTGTATTCCTTTGTCTTGGACTTGCGATGGAGAGGATGACTGCAGTGATGGTTCCGATGAAAGTATAGAAGTGGACTGTCCCAGAGGAGATACTACTCTGTGCCCACCAAACCAGTTCCGTTGTGCAAACAATCAGTGCATTGATGAGGTATGTTGAAGAACACAGAGGAAGAAGAGATCAAGGTGTTCTGGAAATAAAGTAGTGATGAAAGCGGGCAAATTTTGTATGTTTCCACTGTTTGTCATTCTTGCAGACAGAGCTCTGCTTTTNTTTCTGGACCTTGGCACTAGGTTGAGGTGAGTGATCAGCTTCATGGCCCAGCTGCATTACCCCTAGGGAATCAGCCCCTGATAGCAATTGTATACAACACTGTGGGGGCCTCAGAGCCAGGCTGGACATCAGGCAGAAGAGGAAAAGTCTTTCCCTTACTAGGAAGTGAACGCTGACTCCTTAATAGTCCAGCTCATAGCCTGTTTGCTTTACTAAGTTTGCTAACCTGGCTCTCCTCTATTGTTACACTATAAATTGTGTGTTAACTAGAACTGCCCTCTTTATGAAAATGTGGACCATTCTCATCACCCTTCCTCCTCCCTGTGCTGAATGTGGAGGCAGAGGCACTTTAAAGTCATGAAGAGAGGATTCATTGTCTTTTACTCTGTTTTCTATATGTGCTCATGTGGTGGGTGTCAATAGGGTAATTCAAGAATGTTTTGAAGGCTCTGAATGTTCATGATTAGCAACTTTCAGTGTTTAAAAAATCATTGTAGTGATTGTCAGTCACTGTGGCTTCATCCCATGTGGATGTGTGTATGTATGTATAACGGGTGGACCATAAAATCCGGCTCTTGCACTGTGACCTTCAATGATCTATTGTGCTATATTCCATGTGTAACTGATAGAAATATGTCCTTGAAATGCAGTATACTGTATGTGTGTATATGCCCATACAGTGCCACTTGTTATTTCATATCTTGAGTCCGAAATACAATTGTGGCATATTTGGGTGTGATAAATATGTGTGGGCCTAAAATCAAGATAGATAAATCATAATTATTTTACTTTTTCAAACAGGAATACTTTTGTGACAGAGATGATGATTGTGGAGATGGATCTGATGAGCCAATGTATTGTAACAAGAAGTGTCGTAGTAATGAGATGGTTTGCAACAATGGGAAGTGTGTTCTTGCTGCGTGGAAGTGTAATGGAGTGGATAACTGTGGGGACAATTCAGATGAGGAAGACTGTCGTGAGTACAGAACTGTTCAAAAACTTTCAATTGTAATATTGAAATCAAGGTAAAGGGTAAAGTGTGTGCTTTGGACATTGTAATGCAAGTCCCACTGATCATTTTCGGATCCTACCGAAACGTTTTCAGACTGTATTACAAACAAGTTTTTATTTCACTTACTGGCTATACCTTCATACTCCTTCACAGTAGTCTGTTTTCAGGTTAATATGACATGGGGATCTCTTCAGAATCCCTGCTTGCCACCAAGGGGAGGGTCTGGAAAGCATTTAGAAACCACCCTATAAATCATGTTCAAGCATATTTAAATGCATCATGTAGGGTGAATATCTTACCATATAAATTTCAGTACATATTCTTTGCACATTTGTATTGAACTTTAGGCAGCATTAAAAACATCTTTTATTCGTTGTTGTTCTTGGTAGAACTGCTTCACTCCCTGTCACCATAGATCTAAACATTTAGTAAGCTCGTTTTGTATGCATTCACAATGAAAGTTGCAAAAGTCTGCTTGTTAGCTTTGCCATGTCTGTCTCTGTCTGTCAGCATATAACTTGAGAACCATTGAATTTATTGTCTTTAAATTTGATATTGGAGTGTTTTACTGGAATTTGTTAACATATTCCAGTTTTGGTTATAAATTGGGCCAATATAATGGACACTTTACATGAAAATGTATGTGCATTTTTGCATTTATCTTCAGCATAACTCACTCATTATGTATCAGAATGAAATGTATTTAAGTAAGAGGATCAAAGAAAAATGAAACAGACATTTTTTCCCCATTACACTTTTTCCATGAGTCTTACTAATTGGGCTAATTAAATGAGGTAGTAGATGTGCCAGAATTGTCGTACTATACACCACATTTTATAACTTGTAGGATTTGAGTTTCTCACAGCAGTGGTAATAAAGAGTTTTATCTTCTGGGGTATAACACCATCCTTGCCACCTGCTTGCATGCTGGTTTCTTATTTGGCTTATTCTTTGACCCTGAATATGGAGACAGCATGCTCCTCCAAAACGTAAGATGACTTTCAACGGACTGCATGGTGCTATATCCCAGAAGAGAGAACTCTTCAGTCTGTAACAGTATCTTTCATTTAGAATTCCTGCACTGTTCCTTCTTTCAGGCTGGTATCATGAACGCAGGTTATCATCTGCTCCCTTTATGTAGAAATTAGTATTGTTGTTGAGGTTCTCATTACATTATCATATGTATCTGCCATTTCTGTTGTATGTTTTACATGCTACATGAATCAATTTGCTCTTTAGACTGCATCTCAGAAAAACGTTTTTATAAAGGCAGTGATAAAGTGATGCAATTAAAAGTTGTTTGTTTTGCAGAAAACAGTGGAAAGTCAAGTGAATGCAAAAGTGCAGGCACATTCAAGTGTAGCAACAAGTTGTGTATAAACGAGACTTTACTCTGTAATGGGGAGGACGACTGCGGAGACTACAGTGATGAAGAGCATTGCAGTAAGTTGTGTAGACTAGCAACATCACACTGCAGCAAAATGCATAAAACTTAACTCATTTCTTGGGTATTTCTGTTTTTATTAGCTGATTCGTGTATGTTGTATTTATGGTGACTAAGTACAGTTTTAATTTTCCTACTTCACTATCATTGTCCAATTTTTCAGCGCATGAACCCTTATCTGAACATCCTTTATTCTTTATTTGCCACCATAATTTATAGTTGATTTGAACAGTGGAGTGATGGCAGGGTTTGCAAAACAAAGATATTTAGGCAGAAGAGGCCATTGTCTGTGCAAATTTCACAGTTTTACTGCACACAAAATTCCAGTCATTTAGAAGACTTTAAATTGTATTGTATAAAGTTATGGCATTATTCAATGTGATGACACTCAGTGTAACAGATTATCTGCAGAAATTATATTCATGGTTAATATTTTTGTGGAGATGGTATGGTGGTCATCCGGATATTATACTGAGTGGTTAGTATGTTTGTATGGCATGCAGTGTGACAACAGAAATCAGAACACTTAAATGAGGAAAACATGCATTAATCATATTGTGATGTGATGCCTTACATATAATCAGAGTACTCAATAACTCATGATAATATCATTTAATTTAATGATTTAATTTATTTAAATCATGTCACTGCATTTGTATACTAGTAGTAGTATTGGCGGCAGCAGTATGAACTAGTTAAAACTTGTTTATAAAACATACATGAAAACTGTGTAGTGTTCTTACTTTTTCTACATTTTGTATAATGATGACTTACTTTTAAAGATTGTTTTAATTAGGAGGGAGCATAATTGTGCTTGGTGGTTTGCAGCAAATAAAGAATTGTAGCCTGTTTCAAAATATTATGCCAGAATTTGCTTGGAATTATTGAAGAAAACCAGAGATGTCTTAATTAGATAGCTGTTATTAGTTATGATACATATTGTTATTGTACTGAGTGTTCATTGTGCAGGCTTATCAGATGCCCAAGGGGCTTATCAGTACATTGTCTTGGCACATCTGTGGGTGTCCCCAGCAAACTGAAAGGCATTCATTTGGTAATCACCTGATCAGTGAATCAGTCACTGTTATGCCACCAAGTGTTACAGAAGCTTCTTTCTATGGAGCTCTATTCTGTGTCTTTATGGCTCATGTGAGATATAATTAAGAACAAAGAGTTTTCATTTATGTTTGTTATGTGAAAAAGACTCATACAAATCGTTCAGGAGAAAATTTCATCATAAATTTCCCAACACAACATGTCCGTCTGGAGATACAGTTTCCAAAATAGTGAAGAAAGTTCAAACCCATGGTATTTTAATTGACAGAAAGCTGTTAAAAAGAAATTGTGTTTTAACTGAAGAAAAATGTGATGACATTGGTCATCGATTAGAAAATTCTCATCAAATATGTTTGCAGAGATTACCACAACAAAATGGTGTTTCTGTAGGCAGTGCATGGACAGCAACTCAGCTGTTCCGTATTCGTCCATATAAAGTTACTGTTCCTGGAATTAAACCTGTGGATTATGAAAAAAGAGTGAGGTTTTGTAATTGGTTTATCAGTCGTGCATGACGGACTTACTGAACCTGAACTCACATTTTTCACAGATGAGGCTAATTTTAATCTTCTGGGATATGTTAACTCACAAAACAACAGGTATTGGAGGAGTGAAAATCCTAATGCCCTAATTCAACTTACCCTTTACGAGCAAAATATAGGTGTATGGTGTGTGATTAGCGCAAACCATATCATTGGACCGATATTTTATGAAGGAACTCTTGATGCTCAACGATACATAAATGAAATACTCAATCCATATTTTGGTAAATAGGCACCTGCAGAAGAAAGATCTGGTTATTTTATGCAAGATGGCATGACTCCACGCACAGCTAACGAAACTATCCAGGCATTATGCAGTGTATTTGGGGAACTAAATGGGGAGGATAGAATTGTTAGCAAGGTTTTGTGGCCCCCTAAATCGCCAGATCTAAACCCCTATGATCTTTGTTTGTGGAGAGAACTCGAAAGTGTCGTGTATGTCAACAATTCACATGACCTGGGGGCTCTAAAACAGAATATTTGTGAAGCAGTTTACAACATTCTGCAACATCAGTTGCAACAAGTTTCCCAAAATCTGTTTAAAAGAATTCAGATCTGTCTCATAACAGAGGTCAGACATTTTGAACATCTTCTATGATGGTGACTACAATATTACTGACTATATTTGATTAATAATTAATGAAAGATGTAAACACTTTGTGCTAGCATTTCCAGCCGTATGGCAGCACTTTCACAGGAAGTTACTGGCGGTAACAATCAATGTCCAGTCAGCCTGTGCTCTGAACATGGTGTAGTTATTGATTAAGCACCAAGCCATCTGATGAATTTTTTGTGTGAGAGCGGCTGTGACTGACAGAATATGTAACCTTACTAGTGGTAACAGTGCATTGCCATGATATTTCAAGGTGGGGTAAGGCCCTTAGTGATACGGTATTATTCAGACATTTATTTAGATAACCAACTTCAGGAATCAAGTTCAGATCTTCTGAATGTGAAATAAGAGTGATACCCATACAGTCAGAGTACATGCTTATAAATTAAGCATGTGCAAATTCTTAAGAAAGGATGTAGCTTGTTCTCAGTTTGAACATTGATTTTTCAGTCTGAAATTCAAGTATTTTCAGGTAACTGTTTTTACTTTGCACAGTCACACGCACTCGCACACATAAACTGTGTTTCTGGACATAATCAACTGTCCTGTCTTTAGCTAAGAACACCGCCCTGTTTATATTGCAAAATGCAATGTTTCTGAAGACTGAAACAGAATCCAGTCTCAGAAACATTGTGTTTTGTAATATAAGCAGGATGGTGTTTTTAAATGAAGACAGGATGATGGATAATATCCAGACACATAATATTTGTACTAATGCACCATTGTCACAAACTTTTAAATCGTATTGATCCATTAGAATCATAATGGTTGGGTACATGGGAGTTGACATGTCATGAGAATCTGTCTCCCTTACTGTCTGCTGCATCTTTCTCTATTTCTCTATACAGTACCAGCATTTCCCTCTCCTGACCGCAAACTCCTCTCACTGTCAGTAATACCAGTTTACAAGAAGTACAAGGAAGTGTTAACTAGTTTTATAGACTGAGTGAATTGGGGGGGAGGGAGAATATGCTTGCAGAGAATATTCTTTATTCTTGTCACAGATTTTTTATTCTTTTTCAGATTCTTATCTTAATCTTATCTTGAACTGATCAATGCCAAAAATGTTTCCTAAATTGGAACTTCTTAACTAGAATGTAACAGCACTTCTACATGTCAGTATTCAGGGCATGTTATTGGCATCCAGAATTACTCACATAGCCAAAATAAAATGAAAATTTTATCTGAGCTGTGAAGTTAATTTTGTTTCAGATATCAATGAATGTAAGGACCACAGACCCTGTGCTCATATCTGCAATGACAGAACTGTTGGTTATGAATGTTCCTGTCATCCTGGCTACCAGGTTCATCCAAAGGATCCACACCTCTGTTCTGACATAGATGAATGTAAGGATCGACCTTGCAGTCAGACATGTCGTAATGTGCAGGGCTCCTATGTCTGCTCCTGTGTTGATGGCTATGTGTTACGAGCAGATAAACGCTCCTGCAAATCTAACTCCAGTAAGCCAGAGATTCATGTTAATCTTACATTAAAACTCTGAATACTGTGATAAGTAAAGCATGTACTCATACAGTTATTGGAAGAGATTGCCCTTATGTATTTGTTTCTTATTCAGCTGATTAATTCCCTGTTACTGGACTCAAATGTTTCTCATTACAAAATCCAGTCATTTGATACTGTCATTGGCCATTTCAAACTGTTACATCATAACAGCCCATTTCTCTAAAATACTGCTCCCATCAGTGCTTAGGTCTCCCAAGTGATCTTATCTTTTCCAGTGACATGTTTTGTACTAGGCTTTACAAAAATCAGTTGCTTGGTGTGTGTATTACTGGTATTAGAAGTCAAAATGTGACCAACACATTCATCACTTGCTGTTGTGGTTTATATAATAAAATTCTGTACCCAGGAATTTCTCGGATTATACTTGGGAAAATTATTGAAATAAAAATAAGGACATCCAAAATGGCTATATGAAGAAGAGTCACAGGTTGAACCTCCAGAGCTGCATGCTAGGTGACAGCTCAATCAAGTTGATGACTTAGACAGATTATGTAGCACCCTACAAACTCCTGAAACTCACTGAAATTCAGAAATCCTCTTAGATTTCGGATAAGAATTCTAGAACATTCAGTAGTCTTGGATTGTCATTATTATGACAAAAGTGGTATGTTTGGATCTCAAGCTATTCCCCAATATCTCATTCCCAGATACCCAAAAAGTTTTAATAAAATGTTTACTGCGTCTTGTTTCATGCTGGTTTCTTGCATGGCTTACTGTTTGACCCCGAAGATGTAGGGAACATGTTCCTCCAGTGATAGTTGGCTTTCATCAGACTACATGGTGTTATATCCCAGGATGCAGAACTCTTCAAAATGTTTATTCTTCTCTTTCCGTTGCCCAAGTTAGACTTGCCCTTTAAAAATGGGCTTACGAGTGTCAGAGAATTCTCCCCGATTGAGTGCCACTTTATGGCAACAGAACTATTCCAGAATCTTGCTGTAATCTAACATTACTGAACATATTGTCACATGTTGCCTATGTAACGTGACAGCAATTCACACGGGTTTCTGATTTGGCTACTATGTTTATTGGATGCTCACTTTTACACTTGCAAGTACCATTATCATCCACAATTTCAGTATCACAGTTACTGCTTCTGCTATAATCGAAGCCAAACTGTAAACTTCCACTGTTCTCGGCAACTTCTAGAACTCACCTGTCTGGTTCCTTTGAAGCTGGACTTCTATAACCTGGACTTGGACTTAATATAGCACACCATGTAGGAGCCTTTGCTCTCGGCCACTGTTATGCAGTGAACCCTTTGTTGTCCTTTCATCTCTGGGGAAACGCTTTCGTTGCTTAAGGTATTCCTAGGCAACGGCCCACTGGTATTGTGTGAAAGTATAAAATCCAGATTCCTGGCACACCACAATATAGACTATGAATGGAACATAATGTAAAACCATTGCAGTGATTAGAATGATGTATAATGTTAATGTTACTGACATATTACAGTGGGACAGTCTCTTGGAAAGCAGCCACTTCAAATAACCAACCGGGAGACAGGATGATGATATAACATGGGTTTTAGAAAAACATGTAGTGAAACTGTAAATAAGACTGAAATTTTTCCAAATTTTGTCTAATTTTGTCTATTCATGATGTTGAACTGTTGTCAGACTTAAATGGGTGGCTGGCTGGTTGATTCATGTATAGCGTACGGTGTATTGTGCAGGTGTTGACCCAAAGCTGATATTCACAAATCGATACTACATCAGAGAGCTGGATCTCAATGGACACAGTACCCTTCGTGCACACAACCTAACAAATGCAGTTGCCCTGGATTATGACTGGGCAGAGCAGTGCATCTATTGGTCTGATGTGACTGCGCTGGGAAGTAGTATTAAACGTCTCTGTGGCTCTGGTGATGCCTCCTACCAGGTAACCGTGCTAATGTAACAAGAACTCACTTTAACTCTGTGTATTTGATGGTACTTTGTTCAAATCTTGGCAATATCCAGCTATCCTCAATCTCTCCTTGCTAATGTTGGCATACTTGTGTCCTGAAACAAACTGTTGTGAGGCTGTGGCAGTGCTAAAGGTGTGCGAGATTTCACAGTAAGGCGGAGACGGTAGAGCAGCATGAATTTGTCAGAACATGAACACAGCTCACATACATACAATTTACTGCTACTGTGATCATCACTGTAGTGTGTAAACATCAGTGGTGTGTCTGGAATAGGACTTTCTAACCTCACAATAGAGGCTTTTGCAGTTCTTGCAAATTGGTTAAACTATTTGTGGGGGAGGTAATACATATTGTAATGTGGTTGGATGTAGCCTTGCTAGGTAACTGACCGAATACACGCATGTTAACAGTGGGAGTACGGCTTTTTCTATGTGGTTGGTGCCGTGACCGTTGCTATGCAATTGCTCAGTAAAAATATTCCAACAATACAGGCTCTTTCTTGCATGGTCACCGTGGAGGCTATATAACAAGAATAACACCAACAGTATTTAAGTGTGTTTGCTTTGTGAGCAGTCAAATTTAAATAACTAAAAACTAACATAGGTCAGCATTTTAACAGCCTTTATCAGTTGGAGCTAATTGTGGGTATTTTCTAATAGAAAATCTGGGTGACCCTGAAAAGTGAGCATCAACAGTCCACATATAGGCTTGCAGATTGGACCTACTAAAAATCCCCCCCTCCAAACTTTAGTAATGCTAGCACCTTTAGTCCTCCGAGATTCAGATTTCACCTAACAACATCTGATTTGGGCAGCTATCTATATTGTGCTAACAGTCTGCATTATTTAGATCAAGTCCCATCTCTAGCAGTTATGGTGCTTCAGCCAATTGTCAGAAAGTCTCAGACACCCAATCTGTGGGGCTGTGAAGAAGCGATATGAAACATTAATTAATTGAAAGGTGAGCACAGTGGGTTATATGAAAAGAATGTGTGTAATTTATTTTCTTATTATTAGTTTAATTCAGTTCAGTTTAATAACTGAAATTCTTGTGAATTTACTCCTAACTGCTGCTTCATAGATATTCTTAGTACTGCATTACTGAGTCTGATATCTTTTCATCTATGCCTAGATCTCCCAAGTGTTTCTGTCTCAGTTTTTGCAGTCAGGATCTTGTATATACTTCTCAAGCCCTCCCCATCTTGTGTTCCATGATTTAGTGATCTGAAGACACCATTATCTGTACACACTGCTTTCTCCTTTCCAGTGGGTTATATGAAATATAAATTTCCGGAGTTTAAATGAAACACTAGTCATTTATTGCAGGTATTGCACTCAGCAACACTTCAAAATCCTGATGGTCTTGCTGTTGACTGGGTAAGCCGAAACCTCTACTGGTGTGACAAAGGATTGGACACTATTGAAGTATCCAAGTTGGATGGCCGATACCGCAAAGTTCTTATTAACGCAGGATTACAGGAGCCACGGGCCATCACCCTTGATCCAAGGAATGGGTAAGTACTTGCACCTGTCACAAATAATGTAACATATTTTGCAACCCAAATATTTTTAAATTCTGAAGGTTTTTGTGAATTGTATAATGCTTGGGATTACTGGGTTCTTTGGACTTTCTCCAGTGTTCAGTATTGTAAAGAACATAACATTTCAGGCGCTGGGTCTGTTTCTCTTCTCAGATGATGGGTTGGGAGACACCTGCACTGTTGGGTCTATTAGAAAGCAATAACCTCAATCACTGAGCTCTTTCTAACGGACTCTACAGAGTAGGTATCTCCCACCCCACACCTTAGGTTGAAAACAGATCCAGTTTCTGAAACACTGTGTTCTTTAGAATCCTGGATGATGGACAAGTCCAAAAACTCAATACTGCCAAGTATTTCTGTTATTTTTCTGTGATGATGTTTGATTATGTTCAGTTCATCATCATATGCTGCTCGGGTTCTTCACAAATTATGACATAGCAATCCACAAGTCAGAATTACCACCTTCAGGTCGTTTGTTAAAGCTCTATAGCCAGAATTGTAACTCATGAGCCTCCTTACCCTCATAAGAAAGAACCATAGTCTAAATAAAATTCAGAGCTTCGAGAATGGACTGTCCTCGCAATTGGTGTCTGCAGAGTTATGTTTGATGCACAGAAAGAATTAGATAATCCTCTGTGCTGAATTAATTTATCATCATCATGAAGTTTGGCAGTTTAGGCTATTAAGGCCTGTTCTATGAATCCCAAGGGGATCTTCATCTCTCCATAATTTATTAGGTCATCCTAAGTCTCGTCATTCTCTTGGTCAGTAACAGAATTCCAGTTGTGGAAGTTAGGCTCTTCCCATTCCCATCAAGCGATTCTTCCAAATTTGTTGGTATTGATGTGTCTCTTCAATTGTATTTGTAATTTTCAATCTTTTTCTGATACCACCAGACAAGTCCACATAGAGGTATTGCTGTAGACTTGTGTTCTAAAGGTGCTCATTTTGAATTTTAGCTGGTACACCAGCTACTCTGACTGAAGTTTTTCATGGTTCCCCTCAGCCCCTCCAGGAAAGTGCTGGGGTAGTACCTAAGTTAGGCCACGGCTGCTTCCTTCAAAATCCCTTCAAATTCATCAGTTATTCTACCATCTGAACTATGTAATCTCAGGACTGAAGGCATAATTAAATAGCCCATGGAAAAAATTCTCTGACATCAGAATTTCTTTGGTAGTCAAATCTAGTGAACTTTTTAGCATCTAAAAAAAATTAATTTGTGCCATGCTTCAGATTTTACCATAATTATTGCTCTAGATGTGTTATGTAAGCATAATTTTGTATCATTTGACGCTTGTATGCAAATGTGTTACTGTTTTTTTTTTTTATTTAGATGTTTTTTTCTGTCATAGTTGAGCTGTTTGTGACAGAAGAAGTAGCACCAGGGATTTGAGCATTAAGCCTGTTAATATTTCCAGTGAGGAGGAAGCTTTGTGTCTTCCAAGTGGCCCTTTCTTTTATATTTTGATCTTATTAGGACTATTCTATAAAAGCAAATATGTTTCTATGCAGTTACATGTACTGGACAGACTGGGGAGATAGACCTTATATTGGCAAGGCTGGAATGGATGGCTCAGGCCAAAGGATACTAGTCAATGACTCACTAGGCTGGCCAAATGCTCTAACCATCTCATATGAAACAAATGAGCTCTTTTGGGCAGATGCACGGGAAGATTACATAGCTGTCTCAGATTTAGAAGGAATGAATAGGAAGATAGTACTCAGTAGAGGTAAGAATTCTTCAAACACAGAATACTGAAACAGTAATTTCCTCTAGAAAGATAAGTTGACACAAATGCTTCTTTTCTGCATTTGATTTTCCATTTAGAGTCACTTCTCATTCTATGCACATTTGATTTACCCTATTTTGGTTTAATGCAGTTGAAGAATATGTACCACTTCTTAATATACATATTCTCATGTTAACATGCTTATGCGATAAGTAATGAGCAGTTTTTTAATTTATGTTATTTTAGTTCTTTAAGATGATATGGCATTTAGTAACAGGCAGCATGACATACAACTATGTATGTGTCATTTTAGACAATAAATGCTGCATCTCCATATATAACTGCATGCATCTCAAATAAAATAATCCATAAAATGAGGTAACAAATTAAGCTAAATGTTTTACATTAATAAGTCCTCTGCATTGGCTAGGTCCATGCACATTTTCCTTAATTTCTTATCAAACATAGCTCTCAATTTTCGTGTATATAATTTTCACGGTGTCTTTGAGGAGTGCATATACTGCAAATATCGAGAAGTGATTGTACTTGGTTTACTTGATGAACAGAGTCAGTATAAACAAGCACTCATGTGGTCGTAAACTATTTTAAAATCTCTTCCAGAACTTGTAATACTTCTTTTGGTTAATTATGTGAAGTGGTTTCCCAGTAATAAACATAAGATAATTCTGGTCATTTCCATATATTTACATCACATTTTATGAACCATCTATTGAAATGTTGAATTAATTTTATTCAGGATTCATTTTTAATTCTGGGAGTTGTAAACAGGAACAGTTTTACAGTAAAACTGTTTTGTTAATTATGAATACAGTTAATTGTATTCATAGTTTTAAGTTGAAGAAGGCAAAAAAAATAATAATAATAATTAGAAATAACTCTTTCACTTATAGAAGCGTGTAATTTACACCACACAGAGGTTGTAAATTAGCATTGTCCATGCAGTAGAGCTTGTATATTAAAGCTGAGAAAAAACTTTATTTTTCATGAATTCTCCATAATATCAGGATGTGACAATGCCGAACCAACTAGGAAGAGGGTTCAGTAGCATTTTATGCAAAGTTTGTAATAAGTAAATGCTGTGGAAGGGATAGAACTGCTGCTTATGATTTTTTATAATTATTACTGAGTGATTGTGTCATATTATGTTTATGTCACATATGTACAAGATTTTTAGCTGAAATTTTGTCTCCTTTATTCTTATGCACGCTTTAGATTTGTATACATACTAGGAGCTCTTATTCACATGCAGTATTGTCATGTTTAGAATAAAAGACAAAACACCAGTTTCAAGAGTAAGTAAATAAAGCTATCCCTGTAACAGGCCGTGAATGCCCATAGGGTTGTGAGACATTGAGGGTCCCACATTATCTAGACAATCGGCTCAAATATGGCGGTAAGGTTGTCAGTCTTACGCACTGGCCGCGCTTTACTCCCCAGGAGAATTATACTGGTACTCATTTCTGTTAGAGGCTGAGTCCACCCCAGGGCCATAGTGCAGCCAGAAGGATTAGGTCAATTGAAAAAAATTCAGTGACCTCATCAGGACTTGAACCCATGACCTTCCGGCTTAAGAAGTTCTTCTAAATAAGTATTTTTCCTTGAAAATTATGGCAGATAGACTACTACAGGCAAATCCATATACTGTCAGAATTGATCATGTTGTAATCACCATCTTGTGCTCTGTCCTTACACTGTTTTATCACAGTCTCATGCAGCACTGCAACAGTTCTATTATAGACAGAGAGAGTACTCTTTACGATTATTTGTCATAAAACCAAATTAAAATCTTGAGGTCTTTGATTTGTATCTTTTATTTATTTGTGCTATATGTGTTCCTTGCACAGATTATATAATGTGGATGAAAGGAAGTCTTCTCTGTCTGCATATTTCATCTCCAAAACTACAGGGTTATTCAAAAAGAACGAACCCATTTTATTACGCAATGTTTTATTAAAGGAAAGTAATACTAAACTCCAGCCAAGTCACAAGTATTCTACTCACAATCAACTTTAATTTCCTGTCCTACAAGTGTTCAATGTGGCCACCACCTGCAGCACAGGCAACATCAATGCGATAAGAGAATTCCTCCCAGGCGCATATCAGCATATCACGATGCACTGAGTTAATCGCTGTTGTTATTCGATGTTTAAGGTCATCAAGGTTAGTGGGTAGCGTTGGAACATAAACGTGATCTTTTACATATCCCCACAAGAAGAAATCACACACGGTGAGGTCTGGGGATCTCGCAGGCCAAGCACAAAGAGCAAGGTCTTGGGCCCCCTTCCAACCAATCCATCGCTGGGGCACTTTTTCATTTAAAAAAGCTTGGACCATCAGGTGCCAATGGGGCGGTGCTCCATCTTGTTGAAAAATGAAGTGATGCGAATCTACTTGCAGTGAAGTGAAGAGCCAGTTTTGGAGCATATCGAGATAGGTTTGTCCTGTAACAGTGTTTCCTTCAAAGAAAAAGGGACCATAAACCTTGTCCTGAGACACAGCACAGAAGACGTTCACCTTAGGGGAATCTCTTTCGTGCTCAACTGTTTCATATGGGTGCTCTGTTCCCGAAATACACACATTGTGATGATTGACTGTGCCGCTCAAGTGAAAAGTCACTGCATCACTAAAAATTAAACGTGATATAAAGGTTTCGTCTTCCATCATCTCCAGCATCGAATCACAAAATTCCATCCGTTTCCTTTTGTCGTCATTGGTAAGTGCCTGAATGAGCTGCAGTCTGTATGGTTTCAAATGCAGATGTACTGTTAGCATATGCCAGACAGTGGATTGAGGGATCACAAGCTCATGGCTAGCTTGATTTGTTGACTTCCGCGGGCTTCTCTCAAATGCAGCACGGATTCTCGCCACTTGTTCCTTCGAGACTCGTGGTCGTCCTGGAATTTGTCCTTTACACAGACACCCACTCTCTTGAAACTGTCGAAACCACCGTCAAATGTTCTTAGGACAGGGCGGATTACTGCTGAATCAGCTTCAAAAAGCATGCTGCACCATGACAACCGAATTTGTTTTCGCAAACTCGAGAATGCAGAACGCCTTTTGCTGAGGACTCACCATTCCGAGGGTAAACAAACAACTGAACGTTGCCGGAAGAACGACACGACTTCAGCACCTCTGTGGCAGCCATTCACAACTTAAATAACTCCTCTTTCAAATGGTCTCTGACTCATTCCATGATGATGCTTGAGAACTGAAGCAATGCATCATGAAATCGGTTCATTCTTTTTGAATAACCCTGTACTTTATCAGTTTCGACTAATTTTGGTAGGTTGAACTTATGCTGACAGATACAGGACACTATCATGTGACATGGTGACTTGTCTAAGCCTGTTATGAAAGTAACATTTTATAATACTGTAATTATTTTAATTTCAAAGCAGATGTGTGGGACTTATTTGTCACTTATTTTGCAGAAAAAGATTCAAAAGTTATGCTGCATCACATCTTTGCCTTAACTGTGCTGGAAGATTATCTCTATTGGACAGACTGGGAAACAAAATCAGTCGAACGATGTCACAAATACACTGGCACTGAGTGCAGCACCTTGACAACAACAGTGCACCGTCCCATGGATATCCATGTGTACCATCCTCTCCGACAAGTTAAAGGTGATAGAAGATGGTTCAAATTTTTTTACTGTCTTAGTTATGATAGTAACATCTTCATTAAGTGCTGTCAAGATACAATCTTTAGAATTCTTCTGTTGGCCACTTGAAGCTCCAAGCAGTGATATAATAATGTGTCTCATACAGAAAGAAAGAGAACTTGCATGTGTGTGTGTGTGTGTGTGTGTATGTATGTGCACAAATGTTCCATGAATTACTATAAATTCAATTGTCACAAAAGAATAAGCACACCACCTTTAACCTTTAAGAGCCTAGCGACACTGTATGGAGACCTTTAAAGTGCAGCCAAGTGGCCGTGCGACACCGTATGGGTACACGCAGTCCACACGTGTGCACAGTGTTTTCAAATCTAATTTTAAGATAGAAATTCTTGTTCTACTTACATTATTTTTGGGCACCAGCTATATAAGTAGACAGTCTTCCCTCCTGCGTCATCTAACTGAATGTTGCCTTCATGTGGTACTGTTGGAAACATCCGGAAATGCAGAGTTCAACGTCACAATTCATGCACTTTGTCCGGATGTAACTCTGTTTCCCATGCGAAGAGCATACATGACACCTCAGTCTCATATTAGAGGGAGTCGGCCAGTGATGTCAAGTGGCCTCCTCTAATTGAGATATCACTGGTGACACAGTAGGAGGTCGACCCATGAACCGTTGAGGGCGAGGTGGACCCCTTGCAGCATGTTGCGCACAAGGACAAGACAAAATTCTCTGTGTGACAATTTCACGCCACAGGATGACAACAGGATGAAACTGTTCAGAATCATCAGATCCAGGAGATGGAAAAATAGTTTATTTGTCCATTTCCGGGTCCAATGACTGATGCTATAACTGTTTGCCATTCTGTCTGCTTTGTTGACATAACCCATGTGCTTGTTGTAGTCAACAACAATTGCTGGCTTGATGGCATTTCCATGCTCATCACAGAAACTGCCTTCTGCTGGAGGACAGTGCATGTTTGTCAGTATGTACATGTCACATTTGTCCTTCCAAACTAGTGCTGTCAAGTTCTGTCTCACCCTAACACGAATGTCACCTTTCTTAAGTCGAAATTGTCTTCGTCGAAAATCGTCAGGCAAGCCCTTCCGATTAGGTCTGACTGTCCCACAGCATGTTATGTCCTTTTTCATCAGTTTGTCAAACAAGTCTGGTGACGAAAAGAAATTGTCCATGTACAGTTTTTGACCAACGCCCTGAATACGTCTGCATAGGAACCTAACTGTAGCATGTGTCACTGTCACGTCTTGGTCGGCACGTGTCCTATCTTTTTCGTAGGTAAACCTTCATGTCACAAGTATACCTAGCGGCGTCAAAAATTTTGAAGATTTTGGTTCCGACACGTTTGTGTTTCTTAGGAATGTACTGCCTAAAAACCACCCTCCCTGTGAATTTAACAATTATCTCGTCTATGGCCAAATGTTCGGAAGGGTTATAATATTTTTCATATGCATCATTGAGAGTGTTGAAGATGGTCCGAATTTTCCATAGTCGGCCATAACTGTCGGCATTCCTGTCAGTTTCTGTATTGTTTGCAAAATGAAGAAAATGAAGAATGTGTAAAAAACGGTCGCATTTAATTGTGTTAGAGTAGAAAGGCGTGGCAAATTGTTCTACAGTTGACCAGTAGTCCTTTAGTCTGTCTCTAATGTCATGTCCCATTTGAATGATTATTCCTAGAAACAGAATCATTTCGGAATCGGTCACGTGAGGCCACAGAGAAGGTCCGTCTTGAAGTCTGTCTAGGTACTGGTGGTAGTACCTGTTCGTCTCATACACCAGCAGACGGATAATTCCTGCGAAGTAGAGCATGAAAACACAGAAGGGGTGGAATCCTTGTTTACCTGTGGAACTTCATTGATATTTAACCCCACAGCTCCATTGGAATAATTATTCACGGCCCTCCTGCCATGCTGGTCTGGTGGTCCCCAGGTTGCCGACGAAGATGATGGGTCTTTGTCAACTTCGGTTTCTGAGCCCCTTGCTTCCTCACCACTCTCAGAGTCGTTTGTACCGCAGTCTGAATAAGTGTCATTTATCAGCTGCCTCTCAATTTTGGCTTCTTCCATGCGAAATCAGGCCATGGTGGATAGTTGAAATTGCAATGTTTTATACACAACACAACGTGCTAGGCTTGAACGTTCTGGCAGTGCGGGGCTATTCCAAGAACAGTACCTCTGTGTGGCTAGTCCGAGATATACACAGTCAGAGTTTCTGAAGGACAACGTACGATAAGACTTCGACCACACTTGTTCATACAGAACGGTTCCAACGTGACTGGAAAATGTGCAATACAAATATAAACGTCCACCCCTTTTGCCAGATAAGACATAGTAAGACAGGATGTCAGCAGCATGCATTTATACTGCAGAAACTGTATACATATTTGTGGACAGATGCTCTAAATTGGGAAAAAATTTCTTTTTGGAATCAGTGTAACAATTTTTACAGATTTTAAAATCTGTAAATTACAATACAGTCAACTCACGATTATCCAGGGGCAGATTAACCGGTTTGTGGCTTAACCGGGGCTACTGAGGCTTTTTTGAGGCTTATATGTTGTTTAATATTCATTCCCTTTTGTTTCACATGGCGAGTTGTAACACTATTTTCACACTAGTGTGAACCGAGCTCTGCATTCTTTGGTCCCGTTATGCTGACACAATGTTCTAGGGTAGGGGTGAAAGAATGCAAGGATTTGTGGAAAGTTTCAAGGACAGATACATCGCCCCAGTTAGTATCTTTGTATCGACCTTCAAGTGCATTAGCAAAATGTCAGGGTGTAAAAGGAAGCGTGTTGTGTTAAGTATTCATCAGAAAAAGGAAAATGCCGCGAAAAAGTAAATGACAGTATTAAATTCTTTTAAGTGTTAAGTGTGAATATTTCTAAAAAATGTTGGATGTTGTTGAAGACTGTGATTGAAATAACTAATTCATATTTCAGTGTAATGTAAAAAAGTATTAAATAGGCCATGAGATGACATAAATATGAGGTTGAATAAATTTAAATACAGGTAGGCCTATAGTATTATGAAGGTACAGTATTCCAGTACTACTTTTAATAAAATTTGTCTTAACCGGGTTTTCGATTAATCGTGATTTCCATCCCCACCATTATCCCGGATAATCGAGAGTTGATTGTATCTGATTCTACAAGGTGGTTCAAATATGACCAGGACTGATTTTTTTGTAAACAAGCCGCACTCTGCAACAGCTGTGCGACCTTGAGAGATTGAAGCCACAACCTCCACCCTCCCTCCTGTTCAGGTTAGAACCTGTTAGGTCCTGTCTGGAAGTTGCTAGAGTGATGAGAGGACAGAAGGTACCGCAGAGCGTGGAACAACGCATTGTGATCAAATTCGTCGGAGAAAACGCCCAGTCCACTGAAATTCACACAGACTCCAACAAGAGTATGGGGAAAAGTGTCTCTCACGGACCCGTGTGTTTGAGTGGTGTAAGTGCTTCAGAGAGGGCAGAGAGCGCGTGGAGAATGAACCGCATGATCGTGGCCACGAACATCCATCACCGAGCTGAACATTGATCGTGCAGACATGCTTATTTGTGAGAATAGGCTCATCACTATCAAGGAACTTGGAGTAAGATCCGCTCCAAGCGGAAGACAGATGGAAAGCGGGTAGCCTTCCTTCAAGACAATGCACGCCCCCATACGGCCAAAACAACAATGGAAACCCTTCGGAAATTGAAATGGAACCTTCCAACACATCCGCCATACAGTCCCGATTTGGCCCCAAGTGAGTTCTACCTGTTCGGAAGGCGCAAATCAGACTTGCAAGGCATGTGGTTTGTGGACAACGACGCCGTCATTCAGACTGTTTGGGAGTGGATATGCCGCCAACCACAAGTCTTTTTTTGGGGGGGCATCAGGATGCTTCGAGAAAGTTGGAAAAAATGTGTTGACTCCCGAGGGGAGTATGTTGAAGACTGACATGTGCAAATAAGAGTTTGGCAATTACGTTTTTTTTTAAATCAGTCCTGGTCATATTTGAACCACCTAGTATATTCTTTCTAGATAAAAGCAGCGTTTATTTCGTTCATTTATGACAAAAATTGTAGAAATCACAGCATTTTCAGTAGCATGCTTACAATTTTTAATACTCTACTACAGTAGCGGACATTTAAATTAACTCCGGCCTGCTGCCATTACCGGAATTTAAATGGCCCATCTCTTAAAGGTTAAAGGTAATTGTATTTACAGTTAATTTGGAATTACAAACAAAGTTTGAAGAACCAAGTATATATTGTTGACTGGAGTTAGCAGCACTGAATATTACATAATAAAAATTTTTAGATCCATTATTGCTATAGATGCAGTCTGAATGCAGTGTTGCAGGCAAGGTCTCATTACAGATACCAGAATGGAGGTAGATATGAAGAGGGAAAGCATTTAGCTGAAGAATGAGTTGAGTTATGGGGGAGCGCACCAAGGAGAATATGTGGGGAGAAAGCAAGCAAGAGGGTGAAGATCAGATATGAAATGGAGGAAGTTGTTACAGTTAGCGCCTGTTCGAGTCTTAGCACGCTTGGTGGGATGCTGAAATTTGTATCTTGAGTTGGGAACCCTCATGAGGCAATCATCCAAGTGACGGAATTATTATTACGAGAAGGAGTCTGAGATGTTATGTTGAAATAAATGGATGCCTTTATTCTTTGCACAGACAAATCCAACACAGATCCATTTGGGGATTCAGCACACTGTCTCTCCACATGATCATCAAATTAATTTTGTTAAAGTGAAAAATTATCAAGTATAATGTACACATGCACTTGGAGACAGGCTTGTACTAATGATAAAAATATTCTAGCATCTAGACCTGTTGCTATGACCGTATAAACAACCAGTGTACAGAGTAGAACACACTGAACATATATACGCCCAGACAGGAAGTGCACATGCCATATTGTATGATTATATAACGATACATATCGTGAAAATCGCATACCTAATGTTCCACACATTAACAACCGTACATCATAGACACTTGTCTTTTGGCTCCACAACCGGGCTTACTACATGAAAGCTTCTACAACAAAGACCTAAAAACAACATACATGCCCTGTTTCTACACTGTAGCATTGGGCTTCACAACCGGGCTTACTACGCAGAAAGCTTCTACAACAAAGACCTACAAACAGCATACATGCCCAGTTTCTACACTGTAGCTTTGGGCTCCACAACCGGGCTTACTACATGAAAGCTTCTACAACAAAGACCTACAAACAGCATACATGCCCAGTTTCTACACTGTAGCTTTGGGCTCCACAACCGGGCTTACTACATGAAAGCTTCTACAACAAAGACCTTACAAACAACATAGATGCCCAGTTTCTACACAGTAACTTTGGGCTCCACAACCGGGCTTACTACATGAAAACTTCTACAACATACATGCCCAGCTTCTACACTGTAGCATTGCAACCTTAGTTTTTAAGTTGACATACATATTTCTTAGCCTACCATACTAAAATTTTTGTAAATGTATTTTGTCAACATTATAAAATACTTCTGACATTTTTAACATTCCATGATATATTCAACACATTATAAATCTTGACATATGGTATGCTTTTTATATTTTGTATCTTCTACTCTTACACATGACATTATTGTAAATTAACCTCACTGGTGTAGAATGTTTAGACCCAAGGAAATTCTTCCTTGTTAAGCAAGAAAATTCATACATGTAAGATTTGAGGCTTTCACGGCGGTGACTATGAAGAAAGCAGTCTTCTGGNTTCATACAGCTTATGCAAAATCTTGAATTTGAGAATTTGTATATCAGAAAGTCTAGTGCATGAATTTTTCTCTTTTGCACACCTTTGGTTGCAGTGGATAGTTTCAGTGTTATGCCAGACTGGAATAAAAATACTAGAACTATTGATCCTCTTTTTCTCTCTGTGATGTGCATATGTTTTTAAAGGTCTCTTTATTTGCTTATGAGTATTGCACATTCCAGATACTGTGTGGATTATGAATGTAAATATTTGTCCAAAACCTGATTAAAGACTAAGTGACTCATGAAAATTGTTATTTTGGAAGCTTTTAATTTTTCCACAGCACTCATCTTCAGACACGTATGAACACCATTATTAATGATAATGGCTTTGGTCCTCAGACCTGTTTAAACTCTGCCATTTTAAAAGGCACTTCTAAAATATACATAGAAATTGAGTTTCAGAAGCAACTGGTGTAGATTTCTAAATGAAATTGAAAAAATGACAACCCAGAGATAAGTGCATGTCTTCAAAATATGGTACAAAAATTTGTGACTGAAGTTCTTAAATAGGCATAATTGAATATTTGTGTTTCCTGCAGTTAGCATGAAAAAAGGAAGCAGTATGTTGAAAAGAATATAAACACAGGTAGTACATATAGTAACCACTATGATTTGAAGCAGTAACTGTATTCGAGAAAAGATTGTTCTCTTCTATATATGTATGTGTATGTTTTCAGTGGTGAAGCATTTGATAGATGGTGGTGTGACAGATTGATTTCATTAATGTATTTTCAAATTCAGACCCCCCTAGTTTCCATTCCATTGTGTACTTTGAAAAAGAACTGCACACTGATCTTCCTTCTTTCTTTTTCATTCCGTCTTACCTACAACCTCTTGCTATCCATTCAGTGCCTTCAGAAGTTGTGGATAAATATTAAATGTTAGAAAATATGAATTCCCAGAAATTAGTCAATGTATTATGACGTGTCAAACTGTTGTTGGGCAATGGGATGTGGAACGAGTTACCACGAAGACAGACTCTTGATAAACGGTCCGTTGCCAAGTTACACAACAGTAAGGAAAGCAGTGTTTCTCCATGATGTGCTGAGCCAAGCCGAAGCGCTCTGGTTGCTACGCAGCAATAAACAACTCGGCAGCATTGTAAACATGGCGTCATGCAACAGTGAAGCAAGCTGTGTTTTCCGCTGTCCGACTGAGGGTTTATAAGAGGAACTGGAATGCCTGAGGAGTGAGTTGAAATGTAGCAGCCGCCGAAGCCAGTTAGTAGTCTGAGTATTTGGCAGAGTTGAAGTCTAGCGGTTACAAGTTGTTGAGTTGTATCGAGTGAATGGGATCAAGACAGTTGAAGCCTCGAAGTGACTATGGCAGGAGAATTAACTGGGATACTGAAGTTGTGAGTTATGTAAGTGTGAATAAAAGTGTGCAATAAATTCGCTAGATCCAAGACCGGTGTGAAGTTATTTGTTGTGTCACTAGACATAGGAAACACGTTATAGTATGTTACTGGCTCACTTTCTTACATACAATGCATCCTTCTAAAACTTTTTTGAAAGTTTCTTACATGCACACAGTGCACGCTTTAAGCCTTATTTAAAAGCTTCTGTATGTTGCACTGCATGTTTTGACTGACATTGGTCATCAGATGTTCAGAAATTATTGGTGGAAACTGCTGTGCTACTGTTTTGTGGTTCTAATAACTGATGTGTAGTCCTATTTATGCACTCATATATCTGTAACATGTATTAATATAATTTTCTAATGATACTTGTTTATGTACTTACTGTATGTTGCTGGGTGTCTCTTCCTGTTGTTTAAAGCTTTATCTATTGCAGTGCCTCACAACCCATGTCTGTACAATGCGGGCTGTAGCACATTGTGTCTGTTAACCCCAAATCATGGCCACCAGTGTGCTTGTCCAGAAAATTATGTCCTTGGTGAGGATGGAAAGAGCTGCAATCCTAACTGTACCACTGCACACTATGTATGTGCCTCCACTTACAAATGCATCCCATTTTGGTGGAGGTGTGACACTCAGGTACAGAATATCTCACTATTCTTTGTCTTAAATATAGCTATGGACTTCTGATAATGTGTTTGGTGGGTTTTTTTTTTTTTTTTCCCACACTGGGAAAATATGATTTTGTTTTCCCTGCCATGACAGTGTCAGTATGGAGATACAAGGGCTCTTCGGAAAGTAACCTCCATTTTTTTAAGTTACTAATGTAGGAGCAAGGGAGAGCTTGCGCATTTGAAGTAGCATCACATGACTCATTGCCTTGTCAGCCATCACATAATTGGTCACCTAGTGTTTGTTCTTGTCTCTACAGAGTGAGTGATGATATAACCTACAATTGATGATCCTGCCAGCTGCGAAATTCATGCCGTTATCTATTTCGTTCACACTAAAACATTATTGCTGTGGAAATCCATTGTGAATTATGCATGGTAAAGGCCAAAATATGAGTAAATGAATTGTCAGACAGTGGTGTAGAATGTTCAAAGATGTGTGGGCTAGCAGATGGTTCACAATGAAGAGTGAAGTGGTGAGCCATCTGTAGTGACTGATGATCTTGCTCAAATGTTTTACCAGAAAAAAAATTATGAAAAGCTGCTGTTCACTATTTCAGAATTTTTATTTGTATTTACACAAATTTCACACTGTTCTCTACAAGATTGTCACAATTAGGTTAGGGTATCACAACTTTGACACAGCCATACAAAAACTTGTTCCCCATTACAAATGCCTCAATTCCAGCATTGACTACATTGAGAAATAGCTTATGTATGTGGGTATCTTTTGTTTATAATCAATATTTTGTGTTGTTATTGCTTGTTTTGTTAGCAGCTCACTTGGGGCTACTTTCTGAATAGCCCTCACATATAACATTGATGACAGGATGGTTAGTGAACATGGACAACTTGGTGGAATTAGATTCTTATAAATAATTTTGTCATATTATTAAGGTCACATAAGGCATTGCTTCTAGTTTCCTCAAAAAACAGTTATTCACTTCAAGGAAACATTTGTGACATGTAAAGTATTTCTCGGAGAAGTTCATGGGGGTAGGCCTAGGCCCACTGGGGCTGTAGTGCCAAGGAAAAAAAAAGAAAGTATTTCTACCTCACATGCATATAGAAATGTTGTCTGAAATCGTTCTTCACCTGGTGGATGTTTATAGACACTGAATTTTGGCTCTCAAAATAACAACACTAGAAAAGCTATTCATAAAAATGAATTCTGCTGCAGTACAATTCTTTGTTGTGACTGTTCACACTTGATGTTCGGTTTGGATTTGTATGTATTCTGTATCCATTCACACATCTCTCGGTCTACTGAAAGTGTTAGATTATGAAAACAGAGCAGTGTGGAAAGGAAGTAACATTTGTAGCAAGGCGAATCAAAATGAAATTATGGATAATGGATAAGAGTAACTGTAAGGTGCAGAGAAACTTTGTGATATTTGAGAGTGTAGTCTTCTGTATTATTACACCATGGAATCTCTGCAATTATAAACATAAATCACTGCTAGGTTATATGAGTTCTGCACAGCAGAGCATACACACATGTGTGCATATATGCACACACACCCACACACCTATACACACTAATGATACAGAAGTTGTAATTTGCACTTGTCCACCATTATATATGTTCCAATTGTCAAAGAAATTTCATGTTCTGACAGTCTTAGTTCAGCTTATACTTTGGTCTAACCCCTCAGTTACAACTAAGTGGCCCCGCTGAAGGCAGTAGTCAGTGCTCCAGGGTAAGGGAAAAGGAATTGTGCAGATGGTGCACTCTCAGTGACAGAGCAAAGGTGCCAGCTGTGACTGAACTAGAGGATCCTGGAGAATAATTGTTAGAAATGTGTTAAGAGTGCATTGCTGAAAAACTTAACATTGGAATCCTCCCATTAATTTGATTGTGGGCCTGCGTTCACTTCGTGTTGCAGGATGACTGTGGTGATGGCTCAGATGAACACAAGGACTGCCCCAAATTTGAGTGCATGCCAGGCCAGTTCCAATGCAATAACACAAACTGCATCCATCCATCCCAGCTGTGCAATGGTGAGACAGAGTGTGGTGATGGTTCAGATGAATTGGACTGTGATCAGGTTAGTGAAAAAGTGATGTGTTAAAAATAAGTGTTCCATACATATGACCAAATTGTTTTGGTTAAACTGAATTCTTTTGTTGACACAAAAGACATAGTTTTACCCATAAAACAGGTAAGGCTATCCCTTAACAGGCTATGAAGGCCCATAGGGTTTTAAGATGTTGAGGCTCCCAATTTTCTAGATAGCTCACAGGTGGCAGTACAGCTGTCAGCCTTACATGCCAACCAGCCTTTACCCCCAGGAAGATTCCTTGTACTCATTTCTGTTAGAGGCTGAGTTAATCCCAGAGCCATAGTACAGCTGGAATGATTAGGCAAATTGAAAAAAATCCAGTTAACACTGGGATTTGAACCCATGACCTTCCAGCTTGTAGCATAGTGCCTCAACCAACTACACTGCTACATGCCCCTAGGTTTATCTGTACCATATATGTATATACAGGGTGTCCCAGGAGGAATGGACCAAACTTCGGGAGGGTGTTCCTTATGTTAAAGCATGCTGATATAACCCAAAACACCTATGTCCAAAGTTGAACGGTTACGGAGATAATGGCCCGAGAAAAGTGTGGTCTTCTAGCGCGTCCACGCACTATACCTGTCAGCTGTGACTGTTATCTGTTTGTCCTTGAGTGCTGTGAGTCGCACTAGCCTTAATCTCATGCGCTACTTACAGAGCCTACAGTGTATGTTGTGTCAGCGTCGTGAATGGTTAGTAAATTACATGTAGTTGTGCGGTTTTGCTGAAATGTCTTTTGTGTTTTCACACGTTGAATATTGTGATATGCATTTTGTGTATGGATTTTGCGGTGGCAATGCATGTGCTGCTGTTGAAGAGTACCAAAGGCGTTTTCCCGATCGAAGGATTCCATCTCGAAGTGTATTTACGCGAATTCACTAGGCATTGCGTGAGACTGGTTCTCTTCCAAGTGTTTCTATGCAGTCGGAAAGGGAGGATGTACAAATGAGAAACACACAAGAGAACATTCTTGAGATGGTTGAGAGAAGTCCGCGTCTGTCCACTCGTAGAATGGCCTCTCGCAACGGCGTATCACGTATGCAGGTGTGGCGAACTTTACATGATGAAGAGCTGTATCCTTACCATGATCAAAGGGTACAACATCTGGNACTTGCCAGTCATGGGTCATGTATAGTGCTTGGAAACCCTAAGGACAATTATGACATGGCGAGCGAGTATTTCGTACTTCAATTTTATGGCTTCACGTCACTCACAAGTTAGTTTGATGTTACGTACATTATTAACGTTACAGAATCCACATATTCTGCCAGTTTTAATATGTATTTTGAAATCAACAAGTGTGTAACGCCAGTCAAAGTTTGACACTTCTCTGGCCATTATCTCCATAACCGTTCAACTTTGGACATAGGTATTTTGGGTTATATCGGCATACTTTAACATAAGGAACACCCTCCCGAAGTTTGGTCCATTCCACCTGGGACATCCTGTATATATATATATAGATCACACCAGTGTTTAAGGGTATATTATCTAGCATTTTAATTTTTCTCCAAATATGTCTGCTAGATTGCAGAACATCATACTAGTATGTATGTTCTTTTATTGGGAAACAAAGCTAATTTCAAGGCAAAAAAAGAAAGTGTAGTAACACATGAATTCCAGTTACACTTCTGTCTGCATAACTATGTAGCATAACATACAATAAAATTTTATTTGTCATTGTTCTGTTCGGGTTTATACAAGGGAGCAAAACAAACTAAATTTCAGAGACAGCTTAAATTTGGTTTTAGTTCTGAATTTATGGTGTAAAGCTCATTTGTAGTGTAAGCTTGGATATTTTTATTCCATTTTGCATATTTTGCAGACTGAAACATTAATCTTGTGAAGGTCACAGAGGCTCTTAAAACCAACGCGTGTGTATGTAATCCTTGCAGAACAGCACTGACCTTAAAGTGATGCAGAAGGTTTCTATTACAGTAAACATTTGTTAATTGAGTATCATATAGTTCAAACCCGGCGGAGGTCATGGAATTTTTAAGGGTGGAAAAATTCAGGGAACAAGTCCTCCGGGAGGGACTTTGAGCCATGGGTCCCGTGTCGTAGATTTACGGCACGTAAAAGAACCTCATGTCTCTAGGAGACCTATGAGCAAAATTAGGCAACATTTCCCGCCCAAGTAGTATCCAATTCCTCCGGTACATGGGGGAAGTATTAGGTACCACTGCCAGAGGAGGGGGGTCCTCTCTGACAGAAAGGGACTAACTATTAGATACCACTGCCAGAGGACGTTGGAACCTTGCTGGCAGAAAGGGGCTGATAGTAAGCACCAGTACCGGTAGGGTATGGAGACAGAAATTAAAGGGGGACACACAATGGACCACTAACCGGTCTAAGTGCATGGGGAAACCCACCCCCTCAATACGGAATACGGAATCATATAGTTCAGAGTTGTGCATAATTCAAAATAATTGTCAGTCTGTATCCATGAAGACATCTTTCATCCATGAATCTGCTTTGTTGCCTTGAGAGACTTCCAAACAAGATCTAAAGCAAAATCATTATTTTTGACTTTGTATTTGATTTGTGGAAGAGTTTTTTTTCATGAAATCAGCAGAGCCATGTAACTGGCAAACTCCATTCCCCATAAATGCCTGCTAACAGGAATGTTCTGTACAGGGCTGTTATAAATGATTCGGGTCATAAGAAATCAGTATAGTTTCAAAATGGTCACAGATACATACATGAAACTGTATGAAAGTAGCAAGGAAACTCATTAAATTTGTGTTGGCAACATTGATTGTAACATATCAGCCACAAGTGGTACTCTGGTCACTGTCAAACAAATATAGCATCTCAGGTTCAAAAGCCACAATATAGCTTGTGGTTTCATGAGACAAGATTAATGAAGAGAGTACAGTGATGCTTCAGAATAGTGTTTGGCAATGAATTGCCCAAAGCCAGCAGAGTCTGAGGTTGGTATAGGAAGTTTGTAAATGAATGGTTTATCTGCGAGAGTTAAAAGCACTGGCTGGTCGCACATTAGCATGGAAACTCTTGATCACATTGTGAAACTTTCATAAGAAGTCCATGACAGTTGACTGTACAAACCAACAGGGAAATTCATATCCCAGAACCTACAATATGGGAAGTGTTGATGCAGATTTCACTTCAAGCCATGTCATCTCCAACTTGTACAGAAGCCGTGTGATAATGACAAGATGAAATGGAAAGCATTCTGTGAAGACACCATTAAATGTTTTAAAATTGATGAGGCATATGGTGACTACCACACTTTCAGTGATAAAGTTACCATTTGTCTTTCTGGAAAACTGAACAAGAAGAATATCTGCATGTAGGGAAATTTGGAGGCACATGTCAGAGTGAAAATTACCGTTGACTTGCTGAAAGTCAGCACATTTTGTGCTGTGTCAAAGGCAAGGGTGTATGGTCCCTTTTTCTTTCCTGAAGCTGGTACAACACTTAGACATGTCTGAACAACAGTTGTGACCCCAGTGAAAGGAAGATTTCCCAGGGAACCTCTGTCTCCAATAGGATAGATATTTATCATTCTTCCACATGGCTTTGAGGGACTCCTTGAACGAAAATCTGCTGGAGGTGTCGCCAGGACAATCAGGACCACACCTTACTCCCTGTGACTTCAACCTATTGGGTTATGTGAAAGGCCATGTATACCAGCATTCAGTGCCTAATGGGGCACATAATGAACACCTCTATATATTCTTTATGAGTTTCCATGCTGTTTTCAAGTTGTTTCATCTTTGTACTTGTAACTGTTTTGAAAATACGCTAATTTCTTATTGCCCAAATTATTTATAACAGCCCTGTACTTCAGTAATGGTCAGATAAAAATTCTGTATAATTCAAAATGTGTTGTACCTTGTATTGTTTGTTCCATTTTGAAATGTACTGTAGATTTATGCCTTAAGTCCCCCCCCCCCAGTGTATTGTATTTATTTTACCATTACATGTTCCATGGCCTAGTGACTGTGATCCATTTAGTGTTTCTTATTTATCTAACAGATGTCTGTCTGATATGTGCTCTCATATTTCAACTTGAACTGGCATGTTGCAGTACACCTGCCTGAATACACAATATAAATGTCAAGGAAATGGGACTATATCAGACCGCTGTATTCCAATAAGCAAGGAGTGTGATGGTCATCCTGATTGTCTGGGCGGAGAAGATGAACATAACTGTCCGCCAAAGACTTGTCCCCCTAACCAGGTAAAGTACAAGCAATGCAAATAAGATTTCAATACAAGTAGGATTTGAAATTTGTTTGATGTCCAAATTTAGATTTTGGTGTTCTGGGTTATGAGATCATGTAATCTCGTAGGTAGTTACCATTGTTCTAGCAGAACCTACTACCTCCATCTTACAAGGTAGAAGTGAGTCAGACTGAAATGTGGGTAGGTTAAAGGGAAGAGTGTACAAATCCGTGGTGACCTGGAGGATTGCCCACGCCGAGCTATGGGACGGGAAGAGGAGACAAAGTCCTGTCTGGGCCTAAGGAAATAGGAACAGCCCAATATAACATAGCCACATCACAGCTTGACTCCCTTCTGCCCTGATGATGGAGGCAGCAGATTCTCCTGAAGCATATAAATACGAATGGAATCCCCCATGTGGAATGTGGCTTGGGGACAAGTTTTCTATGCCTTAAATGAAGAAAAATCCAAAATCAGTGTTATGTAGAATTCAGACAGAAAATCACACTCTATTTTAATTTCAAATATTTGCTTTAATCTAAAAAAAAAAAATGGGTAAAAATATATTATGGAAGTCTATAAGCATCAGAAGGTAGCGTATATTATGTCTAATTGCCTAGTAATTGCTGCTTGAAATCAACTTCTTTCTTTTTATTCTCATGTTCTAATTTTGGCAATAGGTCTGTAATATATGTCCAGTATTTACACAGTGAAGTACAACTTACACATGTATTTCAAAAGAGAGAAGAGCTTCTTACAAAACATGCATATGTAAACCTGAAATTACCCATGGAGCTTCCCTGAGTACATAAAAAATATGTAAGATGTGCAGCAATGGTAGCTTTTTCTCACTCCTCCTATATTGATCTGCTCATGGTCAGAGAGATGGCATGCAGCCTGCAGGGTCTCATCAGCATGTTTTGTTTTGTTTTTTTCTCATATTCATATTAACATTTTGCGGACCAGTGGCATATTTTTATGCCCAGCGCTTTTAAACATGGTGGACTGGTGGCATATTATTATGACTTTAGGACACTTTATTTTGAAACACACTATACCTTGCACTGGCGCCAGGCAGACGCATGACTGGTGCGTGATAGACCTCTTGAATGTTTGCTTCGTAGTCAGTAACATGACCCCGCTGTTTATGACCCAACTGTTTTCCTTTCTCACTCCAAAAGAAAAGCCTTTGTTCATCTTCCAGCTGCATGCACCAGGCAGAAAGATACTAGTGCAAAATGGATCAAGGTCGGAAGAGGTTGAGGGCCAAGCGTTTTCCCGGAGAACAAGAAATATCTGACTTGTTCTCCGATGAGCTATCTGACATCCCTTGTGAGTCTGCTAGTGATAGCAACTCACAATCTGTTAGTGAGTGTGGTAGGGGGCAAACAAAAAAATGTGGCCACAAACAGTGAAAGTGAAAGTGAAAGTGACAATAGCTCTGACAAAAGTGCAGGTAGCAACATTGCAGGGAGAGCCACATGGGGAAAAGTAGACAAAACGCCTGCTTTGGGACAGTTTACTGGAAATCCAGGGGTGAAGCAAATTCCATCGTACCCAACACAAGTGTCTGAAGTAGCGGAACTGTTTTTTGGAGATAGTTTCTTTGACACGCTATGTCAGGAAACTAACAGATACTATCTCCAACACCGTGAACATTATGACAGAAGTTATAAGGCGTTGAAGTGGGTGGATGTCACTTCAGCAGAAATGAGAAAATTTTTTGCAATAATCTTTCTAATGGGCCATACAAGGAGGGATAATCTGAGAGAGTATTGGTCAACAGATCCATTTTTAGAAATTCCAGTTTTCACAAAACTAATGAGCCATAAGAGATTTGAGCAAATTTGGTGGTGTTTGCATTTCAATGATAATGAACTGCAACCACAATCAACAAGCAGGCTTTTCAAAATTCAGCCCTTATTGAACTTTTTCGTTCAAAAATTTCAGACAGTTTATAAGCCAAACCAACAACTGTCTTTGGACGAATCTGTGATTCCTTGGAGGGGAAGGCTTCGTATGCGAACATATAATCCTGGGAAACTTACAAAGTATGGCCTACTTGTTCATGTAGTTACTGAAAGCACTTCAGGCTATATTGAAAGTTTAGAAATTTATTCTGGTGAAGGAAGGAAATTACAAGAAACTATTCTTTCTGTTTTGGAACCCTATCTTTATCAAAATTACAATGTCTATCAAGACAATTATTATAACAGTGTGGCAACTGCAGAACACCTATATTTTTGAGAAAAGTACATGTTTGTGGAACAATTAGGGTGAACAGAGGCCTTCCTCCAGATCTGAAAGAGGAATGTAAATCCCTGAAACGTGGTGAAACCACATTCAGGAGGAAGGGGGATATTCTTCTTCAGTCCTGGAGGGATACTCGTGTTGTGAATATGATTTCCACAATTCACAATTCGAGCATGGTTGATGTTCAGAGGAGACATGGACAGGTAAAGAAGCCTGTTTGTATTTCCGAGTATAATATGTTCATGAAGGGAGTTGATAGAGCCGATCAGTACTTGGCCTATTATTCTCTTCCTCGGAAAACAGTAAAGTGGACAAAGAAAGTTGCCTTGTGGCTTATAAATTGTGCCATTTTCAATTCATTTTTGGTTTTCAAAAATCTAAACCCTCATTCAAAATTGAAATACAAGGCATTTCTGCTGAATGTGGCAAAAGCCTGGGCTACAGACCACACGGTGGCAGCAGATACAGTCTTAGTACAACCGGGGCCGTCTACTCCCACCCCATGCAGGCCTCATTTTGACCCCCCTGGGCAACTCTCGGGTGATATGTGGAAACATACCCTCGTGAAAATTGTTAAGAGTGAACATGCCAAAGGGAAGCAGCCTTCTAGGCGATGCTGTGTTTGCACAGTACACAACAAAAGGTGTATGACTGTCTACATGTGCAAGTTCTGTGTAATGCCACTTCACAAAATGGAATGCTTCCAGAAATATCACACTCTCAAGCACTTCTAGGAGCATTCTAAGTGTTCTCCAAAAATTTTATTTCATAAAATTAATTAGGAGATTTTATATTAATTTTTAAAGTGAACAGTGCACAAGTTAGGTAGTAGGTTTAAAAATGCCAGTCCAGGGTGATTTAAATATTTAAATTGCCGGTCTGCAAAGTGTTAAAGACAACCAAAAAAAAATTTAATTCTGAAAATAGGGAAGAAACCTCTCTACCATTTGGGTAAATGTGGTTCTAAATCAACATACAAATTGCATGTAGAGACTGGATTTTCATCCACTAAACAGGAGTAAAACATTAAATTAGGGAAATTTATGCATTACTGATATGGTGCTTTGGCTGGGATCACAAAAAGTAGACACAAAAATTAGTAAATCTCTTAGATTAAGAAACCTGAAATTGGGATTTTGCTGTACCTATGTAACAAAATGGTGCCATAAGCTGTAATACTAGAATCTAAATGTTCACAAGCACGAAAATGAGAGATATAATGTGGATATATGTAACATTTAAATTAAGAGGTCTTTTCTAACATTTGAACAGACTGGTCATGTTATAATTACAGTCATCTGATTTGTGACCTGCCATGTAATCTGCTAGATAGGTACCAGCATTTCAGAGGAGCCTGCTGTTCCTGTAGATGGAAGCAACAGGTTCCCTTGAAACAGTGGTGCGTATTTACCAGACTTTGGCTTTAATATCTCAGGCTAGTCATAGTTCATAAGTGTTATAAGATAAGCAGGTTTATCCTATCTAGACTGAATTTAATTCTTTGCATTAACGTTTCTTTCAGTACTCGTGTAAGAACAAGAAGTGCATTCCATCAGTATGGGAATGTGATGGGGACAATGACTGTGGAGACAACTCAGATGAAACCCAGAACTGTAAGGACAGGAAGTGTCCAGCAGATCACTTCAAGTATGTATTACATAATGGTACTTAGAAAGTAGTATACAGGAATTCCAAAAAAAAAAAAAAAAGTGTTGGTCTTCTGGTCAGAGTTCCTGGCTACAAATCCAGAGGCCCCAGTTTCGATTCTCTGTGCTACCAGATATTCTGTGAAGTGGTGGGTCTGGAGTGGGATCCACTCAGTTTTGTGAGGATAATTGAGGAGGTATTTCAAGGAAATAACGGCTCCAGTCTAGAAAACCGAGATTAATGGCCGTGGGATCCATTGCGCTGACCACGCAACACCCTGTATCCACAAAAATTGGCACTAACTTCACTGACAAGCAGCGGTCGCTCAGTCGGTATAGTTTGCTTGTGGGCTGCAGGCCGCGGAGTTTAGTTTAAGTGGTCAAGAGATTCTTTTTCAAGAATATTCCAAAAGATTGACATGATTTACTTAAGATTTTGTTGTGTATGGTGTTCTTTATTTGACAGGTGTCAGTCGGGCCGCTGCATCCCCAAATCATGGCTGTGTGATGGAGATCATGACTGTTCAAATGGGGAAGATGAACCTTCTTCTTGCAGCTCATCTGATTTCCACACCTGTGACCCCACATACTTCAAATGCAAGAATAACAAGTAGGTTGTCATGTCTAGAGATTATAGTGTATCCTAAAACTGTCATTGCTAACTTCATGTCGTTTTGCAGTGAACACTTCTTGGTTGATCAGCCATGCGAAGGTGTAGTATCCAATGTTATATTGATAAATATATGTGACAAAATGTGTTTACCCTGATTTATGGTGGACTAATAATTTTGAACAGCAAGAGTCGAAATAGGGGTAAATAAATTATTTGTATGAAGTTCAGGCTGAAAAATAAAACACCTTATGCTTGGAGATTTTGCAAATTAATAATTCCATTATATACAGATGCATTCCTGGCCGCTGGCATTGTGACTATGACAATGATTGTGGTGATCATTCGGATGAGGATGGTTGTGTTCCACGTGAATGTTCTGAGTCCGAGTTCCGCTGCAGTGATGGTCGATGCATACGTGGAATCCATCACTGTGATGGTGAATATAATTGTGATGACCATAGTGATGAAAATGACTGCAACACCACCTGCAGCCAGAGTGAATATCAGTGCCAAAACCCACATTACTGCATATTTATGTAAGTTCTACTTTTCTGTAAGTTTTGACCTACATGGTTCAAATAAATGTATCATAATGTGTTATTGACTAGGAACACAGGGATTGGATTGATAACTGGATTTATTGGATGCTGATAACACGTAACTACAAATGACCATAACAGCCTCATAGAGTTACACTCTTCAGATCACTACAACTATTTATTTTCCATTCTCTTATCACTAGTCATTGCTAGGCAACAGCTGATAACAATGCAACTCAAGACTGCTAACCTCCGACTGACTGTCAGCTCCCTGGCTTGTCCAGTTGCTTCTCATTATTTAACCTCAGCATGGATCAGTTGCCATGGACACGTGTTTACTGTGTCATTGCCTACCAATGGCCACAGATAACACTGCATCCTTTATTGTTGCATGTTCATTCCTTGCCACAGAGAAATGTTTACAGCGCTGTTACCTAGCATTATTAATCATTATTCTACCTCTTAGCTGTTATGTTAACAGTATTCAATTTGTAATATAAAGTCTCATAATAATTCCTGTATGAAATTGTTTGACGAACAGATGTAATTGATCCTTTAGTGATATAGGTGCTTTCTGTATGGCACAAGTTATGTGGTGTCAAATAAGATGGGAAGATTATTATGAATGACAATTAAATTAGAATTTAGAAAGAACCTGTCATGACCTTTTTCAAGGTTCTGTCCCAGAATTTGAATTGAGGAAGTGAGGAATGTTACAGAAGACCTCAGTCAGCATACATGCTAAACCATCTGGAATTTTTACTACCAATTTCCCAAATAGATATCTTAGGTATTGAAGACTGCTCATGACATGTGAATTTGTGGACTAATTTAACATATTTTTGTTAGCATTTTCTAGTTGCAGTTCTCTGAATCCGGAAAAAATTGAAAGCATATTAGTTTATTTTTCTCTAAGTCTGTCATGCATGTTGGTATCACACAGCTGTTAACCAGAATGCGTGTTGACAGTGAATGGAAATGTGATGGTGACACAGATTGCAGTGATGGCTCTGATGAAGCCAATTGTAATGAATCGTGTCCAGACAACCAGTTTACTTGCCAAAATAAGCAGTGTATTAGCCTCTCTTGGCGCTGTGATGGAGATGACGACTGTGGTGATCACTCAGATGAAACCCAATGTGAGACTCTTGCTTGCCCTCCAGGTCGGCACAGGTCAGCACTCATATTTATTTATTTATTTATTTATTTATTTATGGTTTCTTTAATTATACTGTTACTAACTCAACTGTATAGCATTAAATGGCAAGGTGATTAGTGAATGATGAATTGGAAAGATATGGTTAGAAGCCTGATTCATTGTACTCTCCTGACATTCACATTGAATTACTGAGGAAAAGCATGAAAACCCTCAGTCAGGAATATAGGCTGTGTCCCATGTGGTATTAAGACTGGGCATCTCCTGAATGTAAGTCAGTAGTGTAACAGCCTGTGCAGATTTGTTCATTATGAGTGTGCGTGTATGTTTCCATATTTGAACACTTTGATTCTCATGGTTCTGAAAGTTTTATCCATGTTTTGAGTGGATAGTGTCAAATTAAAATAGTCAATATGAAAGGTAAGAATGTAAAAGAATTTTTAAAAATCTCTAAGTTGATATTTCCATAGATCAGAATCCTCCTTAAGAAGCTAATAATTACTCACCTTGTCAATCAATTCCCTACCTTTTATTTAATTTTAATGTTCATTACCTGGTTTCCAATAACCAGACATTCACTGGTCCTTGTCCTGGGCCAGCTGGATCCATTCCACACTCCCATATTCTCCTTCTTCAAAATTGTTTTGAATAAAATTAACCTAGGGAGAGAATTCTGACATTCCAGGTTCCAAATCTTATACTTGTAAATTATACTAAAGAAGTTGGGCCCTTGTTGCAGGTGCAAGAATCATATTTGTATCTCTCCGGTAAACATCTGTGATGGTACAGACAACTGTGGAGATGGGTCTGATGAAGATCCAGTAGTGTGTAAGTGAAGTTAAGGCACTGTCAACTGTCTGCATGAATATGTCAAGAATTCCTAAGAACAGTATGTTCTGCTCATGCTCATGTATTTCTCAGTAAAGGAGTAAAAACTTCACATATACATACATATATCTATATAAATGTAAAGCATTAAATATGCATTAAATCACTTTATATGTGATGTACATTTAAAAACATTGTCTACCATTTCTGTATGTAGTAACAACATGAAGCAAGTGAGACTGTAATTTATTAGTGAGGGAATAAGTATGGTAATGTCACGATTGAGAAAGTATTGTTTCATGATGGATCATGTTCTAATTTACCTATAAATTTTGCAAACCACGTTGTTACCAACATGATAATTTGCAGGTCAGCAATCTGGCCACTGTGCTGTCAATCAGTTTAAATGTGCCAACAAGATCTGCATCAGCAACAAGTACCGCTGTGATGGGTTTAATGACTGTGGTGACAGTTCCGATGAAGATGATTGTGTTCAGCCACCATGTCATTTTGGAGCTTGTTCACAGATATGTGTAGAAAAGAAGGCAGGAAACTTTTCTTGTCATTGTGCTCCAGGCTTCATAGGAGAAGGGACATCCAGGAATAGGACATGTCTGGCTCGAGGTAATAATGCATTTATCTGGCATATTATTGCTGTGGCTTCTCTTCCATTCAAACATACATACCCAGTTGTTATGAACTCTTCTTTTGTCTTCCCATTTACCATCCAAAATGTAGCATTTAAAAAGAACAGAAAATTTTACTTGTTGTTTTGTGTATGTGTTGAACTTGACCCCTTGTTGTAAGGGGAGAACAGATTGAGGGTGTTTGAGAGCAGGACCTGTGAGAGAGGAAGTAACAAGAGGATGGAAAAAGCTGCATAATGAAGAACTTTGTAATTTGTAATTTTCACCAAAATATTCTTAGGATAAACAGAAGTAGGAGAATATTGAAATTAACCTTAATCTTTAATGTACGGACTTTTAAATTGCCGGGAGCCCTCTGCAGCCGATATTAACCTTTATGAGCCGAAAGACACTGTATGGGGACCTTTAAATTAAAGCTGAGATGGCCGAAGGACACCGTATGGTGACTCGCAGGCCACACGTGTGCACAGTGTTTTAAAATCTAATTTTAAGATAGAAATTCTTGTTCTACTTACATTATTTTTGGACACCAGCTTTATAAGTAGACTGTCTTCCCTCCTGCATCATCTAACTGAATGTTGCATGTCACTGAATGCAGAGTCCGACATCGCAATTCATGCATTTTGTCCGTAATTAACTCTGTTTTGCACGTGAAGCGCGCACATGCAGTGTCAGTCTCGTATTAGCAGGAAGTAGGCCAGTGATGGCGAGTGGTCTCCTCTATTCATAACACTTATAAAACATCGCAATTTCAACTATGCGCCATGGCCCCTTTTCACATTGAAGAAGTGGAAAAAGTGAGGCCACTCGTGAATCACACCATTCAGAATGTGTTACAGTCGATTTTGAAGGGATGTGAAAGCAAGGGGAATGAGGGGATATTCCAAGAAGAGTAACTCTGTGTGGATAGTCCGACATACATGAATAAACAAACAGAGTTTCATAAGGTCAGTGTAGGATAAGAACTCGCCCACACTCTGGTATACAGGAAGCCTACATGACTGGAGAATGTGCAGTACGTAAACATCCTCTCCTATTGCCAGATAAAACACAGACAGTGCATCAGCACCATGCATTTATACTGCAGAAACGTACTGTGCAGAAGCTTTATGCATTTTTGTGGACAGACGCTCAAAATTGGGGAAAAATTTTTTTTGGAATCAATGTAACAATTTTTACAGATTCTAAAATCTGTAAATTACAGTATCTGATTCTATATGCTTTCTAGATAAAAGTAGCATTTATTTCATTCGTTTATCACAAAAATTGTAGAAATCACAACATTTTGAGTAACATGATTACAATTTTATTACTCTACAATGGCGGGCATTTAAATTAACTCCGTCCTGCTGCCACTACCGGAATTTAAATGGCCCATCCCATAAAGGTTAAAATCACCCTGATTAATTAACATTGCAAACCGTCAGAAAAAAAATCCATATTTTCCATTCAATTAAATTAAATTCATATTCAAAAATAGATCCAGATACAGGCTGGGAAACAACCATTGGATATAGAATGAGTCACAGATAAAAAAACAAGCATTCCATTCCCACGGGAACAAGTCAAGGCATTCATAATATAAAACAAAATAAAAGAACATATCAGCCATATATACAACAAAACTCCCTCAGTATGGAACTCATGACTCATCTATTATTTCCATAAAATCCAATACTTTAGGATATGGAAAAGTAATATTAGATAAATAAGTAGTACAAAGAACTAAGTCAAGACATAAGAATAGACCCAGAATACAATTAATCTTACCGACTAGTATATACAAAAAATTCATCCACAGTATAAAATGGGTGACAAGTCGAGGCATTCATAATATAAAACAAATAAAAAAGAACATATCAACCATACATACAACATGCAACATAGAAATAAAAACTAAAAACAGCCTAAAAGACAATAAAATTTTCTACATGTACACAGAAGAGCAATTTTTACAAACAAAAATTAACTGATTATTTTGTCATGAATTGCAAAATATAATCTTTATTATATATGTTATGAAATTCCAAAGGACTTACCCGTTGTTTTTTCTTCAACTTGAATCGTGCTGATATTGTAAATATAATCACACTATATACAATAATATTTTGTTCAGACTGTACGCGATTTTGAACTGCGTCACTTCACAGTTTACGATAACTCGCACTCTGATGCGCGTGTACTACTTCTCGAAGCAGCCCAACACGCATAGCACAACCCACGTCTTGAAGTAGCCGAACACACATAGCGCAACCTCTCACTTTTTACAGTAGTAGAGCGTGCTTCTGCGCTTCTTAATTTGAGAACAAATATGACATCTTGTTTCCCTTTGGTTTGCTAGTGTTGTGAATGTTTCACCTCCAGTCGACTCAGTTGGGCCCCAGGTAACCTTGGCCTCCCCCAAGAAACGCCACTGACCGTGATATTCGCCTTGTGATATTCAGCTTTGAGACTTGGTGATACTGTAAATATAATCACACTGTATACAATAATATTACTGTATGTGAGTTTGAACTACGTCACTTCACAGTCACTTCACTATGATAGTCACACTGACACATGTCCACTTCTCGAAGCAGTCCACACAGAGCAAAATCACACTTTTTACAATAGAAGAGCATGCTCCTGCTTTTCTTATTTAGCGAAACACACGACGTCTTTGTTTCCCTTTGGTTGGCCAGTGTTGTGAATGTTTCACCTCCAGTCAACTCAGTTGGGCCCCCTGATAACTTTGGCCTCCCCCCGAGAAACGCCACTGACCGTGACATTCGGCTTGTGCGATTGAAGAATCATCTTTGGGGAGGGGGGGTTTCTAGCAAAATTGAATAAATTATGTTGATTGACAAAGCGACACTCTCACCTGTTGGTAATATTCGCAAAATAGTGATGCAAAGTAATTATAATACTAGTCGAAAAAGAGTGCCAGTCCGACACATACTGAAAGTTGCAGTGGCAAAGATGCCTTTTTCTCACAAAGTAATACTGGCTCAGTGGGTTTATACCTATTCCAAGACAGAAAATAAAAATGATATATAAAGAAATATATGACAGTCTGACACTGACTCCCTGACTGATAATTCGCCACTGAAAACCAGTCCTTGAAGGCTCTGCAAGCGCTCATATGCAAGCACCAATAAATATTTTCTCATCTGCTCTTGAAACAAAGCTGGGCTATATTTGGCTGACCAGGTCATAAACAGTCATATCCAAACGTAAATAGTATCTAAACCAGTACCATAATAAACAATTTATTTGTTCAGAGCTAAAGAATGAACCACTGACATGACCTCACGTAGGTTTGTTTTGGTTTCCAACCCAAGGTCAAACTGTCAGCACTCCCAAAGAGAGCATGTGTCCTGCAGCATATATACAGGTCATTCGGCCAACTCCAGTTGCTGCTTGCGACCTACATATGTGCCATTCGGGCGTTAAAGGTTAAAGTTGTAGTGTGTGTGAGGAGGTGAACCAAATTTATGTGGCATGGGATGGGGCCCAGTATTGGTGTCCTGATGGCCGCGTCATAGCTCAAGCGGTTAGTTGCTGGCTTCCCACCATGGTGGCCTGGGTTCGATCCCAGGTCTGGTCAAGTGGGATTTGTGGTGGACGAAGTGGCACTGGGGCAGATTTTCTCCGAGTACTTTGGTTTCCCCTGCCAATCTTCATTCCACCAATTGCTCTACAATCACCCTCACCTGTCATCTGGGGATGGTACAATGGGCCAGAAGTGGCCACAGTACAAGGTACTTAGTCCCACCCCACTAACAATAAAAAAATTGCTGTCCCGTGAACATGGTATTGAGCCTTCAGCTTCCATAATGGGTGGATAATTTCTTCATTAGGCGAGTAATTATTAGCTTCTGAATAACTCTTCTCCATGGAGTTTGGTTTATTTTTACTCTTTTCACAATTTCCTAGTCATATTTGGCAAGGATATAATTAAAGAAATATATAAAATCGCTTGACATGAAACTTCCGGTTGGTGTGTTTTTCACATTGTATCATTTTATCAGCTACCAGTTATATGTGAGGAGCCGGGATAGTGTAGTTAGTATAACAATTGTATATGGGGTCAGAGTTCAAGTCCCTGTGTGGGCAAGAATTTTCACTTCTCCATACCATCCAGACCAGCTCTGGGGCCCACCCAGCATCCTATCCAGTGGGTACCAGGGCTCTTTCCCCAGGGGTGAAACTGATCACTCACCTCCAACTAGGGCTGAGGTCAAGAAAACGCAAGTCAATACTTCTCCCTCTCCATACGCCTTCATGGCATAGTGCGTAATTAGTTAAGCACAGGGATAACTTTACCTTACTTTACCAGTTCTATGTGTGTGAGTGAATGCACGATGCATTCAACAGAACATTAAGCAAACACATTTTCATCGATTTAAGAACCTAGTAACTATGCTGAGGAGTTAAGAAATTGTATTCACAAACATGAACTTGAGTTGGCACATGATGAAGAGCCTGATTTGATCACGTGACGTTATAAGTCATTCCGGTTTTGCTATATAAATGTGTGAGGATATGATTTACATCCAACCCACATTTATAGATGTATGAATAATGCTGGAATTTAGCAACATCTTATTGCATTGATTGTTGACTTAGTGCTTATGTAGTCTTCTTGTTGAGTTTCAGTGGCTCTGGCTATTGTTACCTCATTCCACCTTTTTGTTTCACTCTTCGTACAACATGTTTCGGACTATCTAAGTCCATCATTTGGTTGTCTTTGTAAGTTATAAGAGCATGTTAATTTCCCTGTTAAAGGAAGCACAGTCTTCACTCAGCAGTCACGTACACTGTACTAGCAACACCACCACACATATACGTGTAAACGAGGATAGTTCGACTTACCATCAGTGAACGGCATCACATGGCGAATACCAACATTTGTAACTGCTTCAAGAACCTACAAGGAGGAGTTCATTGTGGGTCTTCCATCATTTTGAAAATATTAATTTAACATTTTGACTTCAACATTTATTGAACTCTAGTTAGGGCTTCCCTTAATGGAGAATTATGACAGTGCTGCAAATTTCAAGTATGTGGGGCAATCCAAAAGTTTCTGAAATTTGAATTTTGCGCACAAATGGTTATGAGTACATCGAAATACCGCTGGGTGTCTCCTCACATATCCTTCTTGAATCAGTGTGGCAAGTGGCATTGAGTTGAGTGGTTGGGTTTATTGTTGGTGAACATATTTCCATTGTTGTGTTTCCATGAGTTTGCGGTTTTGCGATGGCTGACCTGAGAGAGCAGCATGTGTGTATAAGGTTTTGTTTCAAACTTGGGAAAACCGCTGCAGAAACGCACCAAATGTTGAAGCAAGCTTTTGGTGAAAACAGTTTAGGCCAGACACAAACATACAACTGGTATAAGCGTTTTAAAAATGGCCGAACATTGACTGATGATGACGATCGTTCAGGACAGCCGTCAACGGGCAAAACACCAGAAAATGTCGCGAAAGTTAGGGATCTGATTCTGCAAGATCGTAGACTGACCATCCAAGACCTCTGTAACGCCTTGGGACTAAGTTATGGTACATGTCAACGAATTTTGTCAGAGGAACTGAACATGAGTAGGATTGTGGCGAAGTTTGTGCCACAACTGCTGCAAAATGAACAGAAGCAGCATCTCTTGGAAGTCTGCAGGGAACTTCAGCAACAGCTTCAAGGGGATCCAAACTTTCTTTTGAAGGTTGTCACTGGTGACGAAAGTTTGGTTTATGGCTACGACCCTGAAAGCAAGCAGCAGTCATCGCAATGGAAGAGCCCTTCTTCACCTCGGCCAAAAAAAGCTNCTGCATATGGCTTACATTGTGCAGGAATTTTTGGCTAAAAACAAGATGGCAGTTTTTCCCCACCCACCATACTTGCCAGACTCAGCTCCATGCGACTTCTTTCTCTTCCCCAAGATGAAAATCAAGTTGAAGGGGCGAAGATTTGATACAGTTGAGGAAATTCAAGTGGAAACACAGACGGTACTAAACACCCTAACAAAGAAAGACTTCCAGGATGCATTTGAAAAGTGGCAGAAATGCTGGGGTAGGTGTATGCGCTCCCAAGGGGACTACTTTGAAGGTGATAGTGCAGAATAAGATCTAGGTAAGATGTAATAGTTTTTATTAATATATTTCGGGAACTTTTGGATTGCACGACATATATACCTAATGATAGCTTTACGTAGATCAAAACATGTATGAACAGTGAAACAAGCATATGGAATGAGACAGAGCCATCAGAACTCAGAAGTTTCATTATTAAGATTGTGATTAAAAACTAAATTAGATGTAGAAAGTAAGATGTAAAAATTTGTTACAGTGGTGTATTAATACTGTTATTGTGATTTTGGACATTATCCATCCTGTTTATTTTTATGTAAAACACAAAATAACCTTTTACCTGAAGATGGAGACAATGTGGGTTCCGAAATGGTGTGTTTTAGATAAGAAAACAGGAGAATGGATAATGTCCAAAAACACAATAATTATTATATAGACATAGAAAGACCCCCTCGTTGGTGGCTCCACCTAATTGTGGTGAGGGGGTTTGAGTATGCCAAGCTATACCAGCGGTAGCGTAGCTACTGGCAGGGCCTCCCTTGCTGGACAGGTCAAAGGGTAGGCATCAGACGAAGAGAGACACCAAAAACTGATGCCGGAAGCAGCGTCATCAGCAGCGACTTGAAGCACAGAGTAAATAATGCTCGAGATGGTTCAAGTTCGTATAGCAACAGGCGTGACCAGAGTGGTTTGAACGGCTGTTGTACTGCGATGTGGAAAGCAAATGGAAAAACTACCACATTATCACTTTTCCTGGATAGTCTCTTTCCAAAACCAGAGATACCATGTATGCGAGATATTTCATTTGAAGGAGAAAGCTCTAGATCGCATCAAGTGGAGGAACTGTTTTGGAAGAGACTGTGGACCTGTCGTCTTGACAGATTACTGATGAATGAAGACATAGAAAGAAATTCATTGAATTTGTGTTACATGTTTGTGCTTTTCAGGAAAACCCGCCCACCTTGTGGTTGCTGGTGAAGCAGATCTAAGAGACTTGAACCCATACAAAGCTGGTGAAGATACTCTAATCCAGGCCCTAAGTAAATCATTTCATGACCGTGGTCACAAAGTAGAATCTGTGGATATATTGTGGGATCTGATAAAGCCAGCCATATTCTGGTCTGACCACCACAGCAAGATGATAAGGAGGTCGTATCTCTATGATTTCTCCTCAACATTGAACGAAACACAATTAAGGAGGGTGCAGCGGGATGATTCAAACATTGTGGTAGGTAGAAGACATAATATGTAAGGCTTTAAAGATCACACAGTTACACATCTGATCCTAACATAAAATGTAAACAGCTGTATAACTGTGGGTTGCCATTTTTAATTTTGTGGGGGAACTTTTCATTGTATATGAAAAATTAATTTTGCAAGGGATATGTGTTAGTTCATAGACTTCTGTCTGCCTTCCATTTAATATAATGAATATTATAAAAACATCAGTAGATGTGAGAGCTGATCTGAGTCTAATTAGATTTAGTGGCAAGGAAATGGGTGTAAGGAAGTAATTTTCAGGTATTCCAAGACTTTGTATTAGATGGAGGTGCCTGAGGAAAGAGTTCCCAGTACTGAATGCATTCCTGAGCTGTTTTGCAGGTGGTGGCCTGCTTTGAGGCCATCCATCCAGTAGGTGGTTACTTTACCATGAGCTTTCTCAGTTCAGTATGCATATATGTGTATGTTAATGTATTAGTACAGTAGTTTTGAATAGCCATGTGTCAAATTTATCTATTTGCTAATTGTATGGTCCAGCTGGCTGAATATCAGTTCTTTCAATGCTAATGTCATTACCACTATTTAAAATATAGTCACTAGACCTGTAGAAGGGGAGGTTTAAAATTCCCTATTCCCTGAAAATAGACTGTTACCCCTAAATTAGAACATGGTTGCCATACCTGTAGCATACAGAAATTTTGAACCCCTATTCCCAGACAATGAAATTAAGTCCAGTTCTTCAGGTTTGAAATATCTGAAAAATACATGGACTGTGTACAGTTTTCTGAATTTTGTTACAGGGATAGCTTTACTTACTTTTACATACTGTGGTAGTGTTAAAAGAATCCAAGTAGTATGAATCCCTTTTGCCCCTCACAAAATGGTATAAAATATTTTTATTGCCTCACTTTTTTGATCAGCTAAATTCTTTTGAGTACGTATGTTGATTTTCAGGCAATGAATCTGGTCGACCCACGTGGGCTGGCTGTGGACTGGGTGGGCATGCGGGTATACTGGGTAGATGCAGGACAGGATGTCATCATGGTTGCGGAATTGAATGGAGAAAAGAAATGTACACTTATAGATGCAGAGCTGGATCAACCCCATGACATTGTTGTGGACCCACAGTCAGGGTAACTTCTGTGTGCATAATACCTTATCAGCAGTTATACCATGCAGATCAGGGATTGAAAGTTATGTAGGCAGTGTAATAAGCATCCCTAAGCTCAGTTTTATTTCTAAAATGCAAGAATAAATTGGTTCCAAATGACTAGCAATTGTACCCGAATCATTACTGTTGCATATTTTCATAGAAGACTTAACATTGAATCAAGTTTACAGGGTCTCTCTAAGAAGACCTTTTGTGTGCGTGTGGGTGTGCGTGCATGCGCGTGTGTGAGAGAGGTTAAACTAATTATGCACAGACTGTGTCGGTTGGTCCAATCTAATCTGTTCAGTGCTCTTCTCATTTTAAGACAACACCATTTTAATTACTGCTGCTACTACTGCTACTACTACTACTACTACTACTAATAATAATAATAATAATAATAATAATAATAACAACAACAACAATCTCCTGCTACCCCCTCCTCTTCACCCTCCCCTTCTCCTCCTTACTGCCCTCTGTTCTTTCTACCAGAGAGAAATGGTACTTGAAGCTCAAGGTCATAGCAAATCTTACAACATATGGGCTCTAAAGCTGTCATGTAGAAGAATCTATACTGTGAACATATTAAATGCATCTTGTAATTCAATTTTGAACACAAAAATATAAATTGCTTGTAGGAAAGGCAGTATTTCAGGCTGTTTTAATTATTGTACCCATCTTCCAGTGCATACACTCATCTATCTCCTCCCCTCACTCGCACTACATGTTTCGGCACAAAAGTGCCATCTTCAGGTGCTTATTCGATTTACGCTAAACTAGTTCATTGCATGCCTTGTTGTCTTCATATTAAAATAACTAAAATATATATTTATCATATATATTGATAAATGTTAAATGTTAACACACGCAGTCACAGGAGCAAGACACAACACAAAGCACAGTACACACACGATAGTGAAAGAGTGCTCCAATAGAAGAGGATAGGTGTGACTCGCGTAGTGAGATACGACGTAGGGATGAAAAATCCTGAACAATTTTAATATTTTTAACATTTAACATTTATCAATATATATGATAAATATATATTTTAGTTATTTAAATATGAAGACAACAAGGCATGCAATGAACTAGTTTAGCGTAAATCGAATAAGCACCTGAAGATGGCACTTTTGTGCCGAAACATGTAGTGTGAGTGATAGGAGGAGATAGATGAGTGTATGCACTGGAAGACGGTTGAAATAAATCATGGACTTAAATCAGTGCAACAGGACGCTAAAATATAACATTATTGTACCCATGTTCATAATGCCTCGTTTATGTCTGAGCAGACAGAAAGACTTGTGCTCCTTGTCAGTAGGATAGAGGTTTTTCTGCCAGTGTATCTTGTTGTTGTTATTGTTATTGGAGAGTGTGGGTTTCCCCATGCACTTAGACAAGTATTGGTCCATTGTGCTTCCCCCTGTGATATTCTACCAGTCTCTATACCCTGCCGGTACTGGTGCATGCCATCAGTCCCGACTCAGCCAGCGAGTTCTGTCTCTACTGGCTCAGCGGTATCTCGATGCTTCCCCCATCTACCAGAGGCGTTAGAGAATACTGTTGAGCGTGAAATGTCCTGAATTTGGCTCAGAGGTCCCTTTGAGACATGAGGTTCTTTTACGTGCCATAAAGCTACAACATGGGACCCACAGCTTAAAGTCCCTCCCGGAGGACTTGTTCCCTGAATTTTTCCACCCTTAAAAATTCCACGACCTCCGCCAGGTTTGAACCCGCGTACCTTGAGTCATGAGGTGAGAACATTACCCCTAGACTACAGAGGCCGCTGCCAGTGTATCTTAATAAATTAGTTTAAAAAAAGTGTTTTGTTACTTCGTTTTGAATCGCAACTTTAATTTCTGCTTGTGTAGTCATGGCTTGGCTCCAGGATTCTTTGCCTCAGCAGGATGATTTCTTGACATCCGGTGGTCCGATTTCACTGTGCTTCATACAGTGAAGTCTTTTTATATTCATGATAATTATCATTCTATTATAATAGAAGGAAGCTGTAACATGGATAATTGGAAACAGTGGCTGGTCCACATGCTAGTAGGCTGCTGAACTCTGTTTGAAGTTAAAACCTATAATGAATTGTATACTATAGAGTTTACTGGTCCTACTTATGGTCACTAAACTGCGAGACAAAGTCTTTCAAGGAGAAGAAAGTAAGTCTTCCTCAGTGATAGTAAATCCTTGGAAAAAATAGGTTTATAAAATTGCAAAAAAATGGAAAGATGTACAGCCCACCACAAATCATCATAAAGCATAAATGAAAAATGTTACTGGAAATTATGTAATGAGCAGCACTTAAATCATTACAGGAAGGTATAGTCAATAACTGAGGGGACTCAGAAAGTTTCACAGATTCCACAGGGCACATAATCTGCACCCAGATAATCTAAAACTCCAAATGCAAAAATTTTGTCTTACAGGCTCATGTTCTGGTCTGACTGGGGTGTGAAAGGTCGTATTGAATCAGCATATATGGACGGGACAGGGCGTCGTGCACTTGTGGACACAATGGTGCAGTGGCCAACTGGACTAGCAATAGACTACCCAGCCAGAAGATTGTACTGGACTGATCCCAAAGCTTATACTATAGAAACTGTAGACTTGAATGGACAAGATCGCCAGGTCGTCAGAAGATTCCCACATAGTAAGTCAGAGTACCAGTTTGCAGAGGAACAGATGAATGGCTTTATGTAATTTCATTATTTATTGGGATAGATTTGTAATTCCATTAATATTGATGTTGATTCTCTTAAATCGCTCTCACACACCAACATAAAGCCAAAATATAGGTTGATACATAACATTCTCCTTCCATGTCTAAGAAATTTTCAAGTAAGTACTAAGAAACAATTATTTGAAGAATGGCTGTTTTTTTTTTTTTGAGCTTGAAAATCAAGCACATAAATCTGTTCATATGCAGATTATTGCTTCCATAGGAGTAATTCTCACTCATAATAGCACTTACCATAATTGACAACAGAATGTAGCTGTTAGAATGCCATGAATTAAGAGGTCTCTTAGAGTGAATGCACAGAATGAATTCGTGTTTTATGAGGCTAATTCTAAATATTTCTGACACTGATATGTAACAGTAAATATGTCTGTTATATTCTTGACATGGCCTATAATCTTGGAACTTTTTAGACACAGTATTTCAGAAACTGAAACTCTTTCTGTCACAACTGGATGTGACACTGGTTTGTAACAGTAGATATGGCTATTATTCTGGATATTGTCTGTCATCAGGAGTTTTATCAGACATGATGTTTGAGAAACTGGGTCAGTCTTCTCATAACTGCACATGATTAAGCTAAGGCTGTTTACCCACTGGTGCAACCATTTCATGAAAATGGTTGTATGTGATGTGAAGTTCTTTCTATTTGCATCTGCCCCATCACTATTCATGAATCCTGTCCCACCTGATGAGATTCAAACATTAGTTTAGCACCCTACAGAGTCACACTTGAGTGCAATCAGATGAGCCGGTTTCTGACAGACTTCAGTTACCCCATTGTACACCAACAGTAAGGTTAGTTTGCAGTGGGGGTGGGGTGCCGCCCTCCCCACATGTTTGTTGTGGTGGTGCAAGAAGATGCATTATGCAACATGATATTTGTGCAGGAGATAGAGAAATATCCATGCGTTTGTAATTATAAGTTGCCTGAAGACATTTCCTGATCCTAAGCAAGAAATGTATCAATCACTTCAATGTGTGAGTGTCAAGTAGAACTGGTTTCATATCACTGGTGTGTGCAATTGGTTTCATGCAGTTGAGTGTGCTAGTAGGGGAGCAGCGTAATCTGGCCCAACTGGGGGACCTTCCCTCCCATACACCTACATGTCATGTAGACAGTTTTTAAAGATTACAATGTTTTAACATTGTGCTCTATGTATATATTGTAGGTGACACGCTTTATCAAAAAATACAAGGCTTTTATGGCAATAAATTCGGACATTCATAATTATAACACGAAGAAAATTAAATTTTTGTGTACAGCACTGTAATACAGCTCTTTTTAAGAGGAGTGTCATAAATATCAGAATTAGTTTGTGTATTAAGGTCCCCGATCAAATAAAACAAAGGGAAAATTTTAACTCATTTAAAAAGGAGTTAAAATTTTTTTTGCTGAAACATTCCTTTTATTCTGTAGATGAATTTATGTCTTTTGATATTTCAAGTGTGTAAATGTAATATATAGCTGAATAATCTGTTGTATTTATGTAAAGACAATGATATTAATGGTAACTAGATCTAGGTAATATTATTCAGACAACAAACCCCCTATATTAGGGTGGTACAGTGTATACTGGAAAGATATGCACGAGAATTAGATGTAAAACTGACAATTTCCTTATCCAAATGGTTGAAATACCTGTATGTATGGATTGTTGAATGATAATAAATGATAATGATAATGAAAACAGATGCAGTCTCTGGAACATGTGTGAAGAAACCCAAGATGATCAACAGCATCCAAAATAATCCTCATGCTTCTGGGGCTCCTCTTTTCACAGCCATAGTGTAAGTTAATTGTTGTGTAGTAACTGATACTTTTGACTGACTCTAACTTTGTAATTTCACAGGGAAAAAACCATACAAAGTGGAAGTATTTGAAGACAATTTATATGTGAGCACGTACCAGACAAACAACATCATCAAGCTGAACAAGTTTGGCCATGGTAATCTGACATACCTGATGCGGGGGCTAAATAGAGCGTCAGATATTCTCATCATTCAGGAAAACAAACAAACAAAGAACAGTAAGTTTCTAAGAATGAGCACCAGAATGAGAGCAGAGTAATTTGTCCACTCAAGGAACAAAGCCCAGAAAGTTTATAATGACAGAGCACAGACAGTACTGGTATGCAGTAGTTTTAAAGCCCTTTGTTCCCACTTTATCTCTCTTTGTCAGATATAATAGATATTCATCAGTGTTGACTTTCTTCTTCTCTTCCTCCTCATCCTTGCTGGTGTTCCCCTCATCCTGGTTCTCCACTAATTATGTTCACAATATTTTAGTCATTAAACGATAGGTATAACTTCAAAGTGTCTTACATTTCATTCTTTCTAGTCAATGTAACGGGTGTTTCACTCGGGGCAGAACCCGGCATTTTGTTAATAACTCGGATGCTAATAAAGATATTGCAACGAAATTTAGAGTGGACTTACCTCAGTTCATGTGAAGTCTTGTGACATCATAACAAGTGCTGGAAATGGCCACCATTTGCATCCAGACAGCATTGGACTCGGCGCGCCATGTTAAAGTCCTTGCCCATACATCAGGTGTCACTTTTCCACTGCTTTGTGAATCAACTGGACGATGAGGAATTATCCATCGGTTATTTCCAGCAGGATGGAGCAACAGCACACACCTCGCGCGCAAGCTTGACCGAAATCCAGCCTTTTTTCAGCAACTGTGTCATTTCCAGGGGACTTTGGCCACTGCGCTTGCCCGATCTAACGCTGTCTGATTATTTTTTGTGGGGATATTTGAAAGCGCAAGTTTACGCCAACAAACTGCAAACCATAGAGGCTTTAAAAGCAAACATAAGTGAGGCCATCCAAGAAGTGACACCTGACGTACGGGCAAGGACTTTCCAAAACATGGCGCGCTGAGTCTAATGCTGTCTGGACGCAAATGGTGGCCATTTCCAGCACTTGTTATGTCACCAAACTTCACATGAACTGAGGTAAGTCCACTCCAAATTTCGTTGCAATATCTTTATTAGTACCCGAGTTATTAACAAAATGCCGGGTTCCGCCCCAAGTGAAACACCCGTTATTATTTCAACATTGTCTGAACTTATAAATATGTCAGTCTGGGTTAATTTTTGACAGTGCAAAATATCCATGGTAGCCTAGTGAACACAATGTTTGCTCATGGGCTGGGAACAACTGTTCAAATTCTGATAGGATTACTTGAATATCTCCTTCTTCCCCACCATTTCCACCATGATTGTGGGGCCTACCTGGCCTTATATCCCATGTGTATAATAGTTTCTTTTCCTGCTAATTTCAGAATTTAGGGTGCATGGAGCTTTTTGCACATACAGCAAAGATACTTAAAAGAAGAATCAAAAGAAAAATAGAGGATATACTTGGAGAGGATCGGTTTGGATTTAGAAGAGGAAAAGGGACCAGGGATGCAATTGGGATGATGAGAATTATAGCAGAACGAACTTTGGAGATAGATGAAGAACTGTGTGCTTGCTTTATAGACTGTCAGAAGGCATTTGACCATGTAAATTGGACCAAATTAATGCAGATCCTAAAGGAAACAGGTGTTGATTGGCATAAAAGAAGATTGATTAGTAAATTGTACATGGATCAGAAAGTTAGAATGCGACTGGACAGAGGGGAGACAAGAAGTATGAAGATTGGAAGAGGAGTTCGACAAGGATGCTGTTTATCACCAATTTTGTCCAACTTGTACAGCGAATGCCTTACCAAGGAAGCTCTGGATGGGATTGGAGACTTCAAATTAGGAGGGCAAATTATTCAAACTGTGAAATATGCAGATGACCTTGTGTTAATGGCTAAGGAAGAAACTGTGCTACAGGGCATGATTGATAGACTAATTGAAATTGGAAGGTGCTATGGCATGGAAATGAATGTGGAGAAAACAAAAGTAATGAAAATTTCGAGACAACCAACCCCAGTCACAATAAAGATAGACCAAAAACAACTGGAGAATGTGAAATGTTTTAAATATTTGGGTAGCTTGTTAACAGATGATGGAAGGTGTACTAGTGAAATTAAATCCAGGATTGCCATGGCAAAAGCTGCATTTAGCAAGAAGAAGAATCTTTTTACCAGCAAATTGGACTTAAATTTGAGGAAGAAACTAGTGAAATGCTACATTTGGAGCATAGCTCTGTATGGGGCTGAAACATGGACACTTAGGGCAGTAGATCAGAAACACCTGGAAAGTTTTGAAATGTGGTGTTGGAGAAGAATGGAGAAGATCAGTTGGACCGATTATGTGAGAAATGAAGAAGTGTTAATTAGAGTCAGTGAGCAGAGGAATATCCTACACGAAATAAGAAAATGGAAGGCTAATTGGATTGGTCATATCTTACGCGGTAACTGCCTTCTAAAAGAAGTTATTGAAGGAAAGATAGAGGGGCGGATAGAAGTGACCAGAAGACAAGGAAGAAGACGTAAGAAGATGATGGATGACCATGGGGACATAAGAGGATATTTTCATTTGAAGGAGAAAGCTCTAGATCGCATCAAGTGGAGGAATGAGCACCTCTCATAACGAGTAATTCGCATAATGAGCAAAACAAATTGTAAAAAATGACTCACTTAACGAGCAATGTTTCACATAACAAGTGACGAGAGGGGAAGTCCCAGATTGTACGCTTGCTACATCAGTCTGTGTTTAGCACTCGTTCTGCTAGCATCTTGGTGTCGCTTGTGATCACTCATTTTTCCAAACTTATGTTCAGACATATTATTTGTGATTTTCTTTTTTTGTGCAAAGTTTAATAACCCTTGCAAAAACGTCCCCGAAGAAAAAGCCGCAAAAAGACAGCCATGAGAGAATGAAAATAACCATAGAAATGAAACGTAAAATCATTAAAAAGCGAGAACGACGTGTGAGCATGGCTGATCTAGCGGGCACATACAATCAGTCTACATCAATGATTTGGAGTTGCACTGTGTTTCACAGCAAGAAGTTGTGGAGGAGAGTTTGTCAGGGAAGGAGGAGGAGGTGACAGCAAAGCAACAATCTTCGGGCGCAATAAGAGAAATGCTGAAAGCATGGGAAACTGTTGCATTGTACATTGAGAAGCATCACCCTAATAAGGCAGTGGCTATGCGTGCTACAAATTTATTTAATGATAATGCTGTGTCACATTTGCACCAAGTTTTGAAGTGTCAGCAAAAACAAATGTCTCTAGACAGCTTTCTAGTAAAAAAGAATTAGATATGTATCATAAATAATAAACTAATTATTTCGATTTTTTTTTCTGCAAATCGAATTCGCATTCCAGGTTGGTTCATTCTGCATAGAAGAAAAGATGAAGAAGATTCACACTCCTTAACAATGTATATATAATTTTCTTTGAATAAACATTATACATAAAATTTTTTGAGCATTTTTTTTTTTTGGCATGGAATGCATTATCGTATTTTACATTAATTTATATTGGAAAAATTGTTTTGCATTACGAGTAAGATTCTGAAACGAATTATGCTCGTTAAGTGAGGTTCCACTCTACTTTTCATTTGGAATGGTTGTGTTTTTGGACTTATAGTCCATCATCTGGTATTGTAAAAAAAATTATGGAGCACAACCTTTCAGAAACGGATCTAGTTTCCGAAACATTATGTTCTCTAGTGTTTTTAGAACACTGGATGATGGACAAAGTCCAAAAACCCAGTAATTCCAAGTGCCATACACCATCGTCAGAACCCTTTAAAATCTACTAGTACTTTTCATAGTTGCCACCATGTGAGTCTCAGATCTCACATCCTCATGGAGTTTGCCATTCATCAATGTGTAGTCATATAGTACTGTTACATATATACTTCCACCAAAACAGTAACTCATTGAATCAATAAATTAAGTGCATTCTTGAACCTTACAGTGACTAATCCATGTTCCTCATCTCCATGCCACAACTCAACTCTTTGTCTGCTGGGAGGAAACCGGAGCCAGACAGTGCCAGGATATTCATGTGTGTGTCCAGATGGTTTAGTGAAAACTGTTGCTAATGACAACAGGAGCAACAGTACACAGGTGAGCTTTGAATCTGCAGCACCTACCCTAAAGTTGTATATTTTGTTCAGTACTATTAATATTACATGGTGGTTACAATGATGTACCATGTAATGTCTTTTTATTGTACAGAATAAATCACAGTTTAGTGCACATGACAAACTCTAAATGTAATATTAGATGCTTCACCAGCATAGAAGTGTTTTATTCCGGCATAATTTGTTGCAAGACTTTAAATTTTACATTTCACTTAAAGGGTGTGAGTATGTATTAGCAAATATTAGACAGTGCTTAGGTATATGCTGTAAGTCCAAATTCACTGTTACTATCACATGTGCAGTAGTTAAAGTCAAATTAGAAGGTTGATATACATATACATATACATATATACAATTAGAGAAGAACTCTGTTTCATAAGATATAAGCACTGGGAATAGGTACAACTTGTATATTGTTTCTTTATGGGCCATTTATGTCACTGCAGTCACTGATATACCTACCATATTAACTTTATGTGATCTGAAATGTTTCACAATTGAACATTACTGTAGGTGTTGAAGTTTAATTAATTATTGTTAAAAAATATATAAGAAAACTCCCAATTTCAGAACACAGTACTCATTTCTATAGTAGCACCCATGAGTTGCCAATATATTGCTTTAGTAGTGGAAGCAAACGGGCAGTAGCATGTAGCAGCTGAGACGCAATATGCACTGTGCATTTTTATCGCAGTAAAAGACAGTAGAAAAAACATGCAAATCTTGTGAGAATTTTGTCACTTACCAATGTAGGAGCTCAAAATCAGATTTAGAAGATTGAATCATATAGCACCATGTTTACAGATGAGGTCCCATTTTCACCTTTATCAAGTTTGTAACAGGAAATAAGATACAGAATATATTGTAATGTTCCATAGTTTAAATTTGATTTCCCTGTTGCCAGGTTGTGTGCATACCAATTGTGAGACCTCCAAAGATCTGTGACTTAGACTGCCAAAAAGGAACATGTATAATGATAAATGATGTTCCCACATGCAAATGTCAGTCACTGTATGAAGGAGACAGGTGTCAGCACTACCGATGCTCACAGTATTGTAAAAACAAAGGCCTATGTTTTGTAGACCTTCTGGCTGCCCACCCAGGTGACTCATCTCCTCCTCTCAAGGTAATAATTAGCAATACTTCCTTTGTATTACCACAGTAACACAGAGAAAGTAAAGCCATTTATAATCTCCAATTGTATGCTGGACTGAGATAAAAGTTATTAGAGTCAGATATAATTATCTGAGTATACTTGTATTTGGTTTATTTTTTGTGTCATTATTACCCTGAAAAGTTTCAGTCCCATGAAATTGAGACATGTCAGTATATTAACAGTGCAAGAAATAAACCATATATACTTAGATGGTGATTTACATCTTCCTCTAATAAGATAGTATATCGGAAAATTAATCTTTATCGGAACATTCTTTTTACTTTCATCAGAATAAGTAAACTTTTAAAGTCTTTGCTTTGCTTCCATCCCAACAGAACAACCATTAGAATCTCATTCACATTTCACTGTGTATAATGAGTTCACTGGTATTCATAGTGTAGTAATGCACTAGCTGTTTCAGCTTATAAAGCGATCATCAGGCAGTACACATCGACACATATTTCCAAACTATTGAACTAAACTTTACATAATTCATTCATAGCAGTGTAATAACTATTACTGATGTGCCTGACGCTGGTCATGGTAGCCGAGCCGTCTAACGCATGCATTGTCTTCACTCAATCAAAAGCCAGGATGATGGGTTTGAATCCCATTCAGGGTGTGGATATTCAGTGTGTGTGTGCGTGCGTGCGTAGGTAGAGGCCTTGCGGTGAGTTGATCACCCACCCAAGGAGTCCTACCAAATGTCTAAGATCTAGTAAACTGAAGTGAAACGAAGAGTTTCATGGAGGTAGGCCAAGGCCCAAATTGGGGCTGTAGTGCCAAAGGGGGGAAAAAATGTACCTAACTTTGCATTCAGTTAATACATTCAACTTTCGTTTGAATTAGTATAAAGTTTACAAAATACCTTAAAATTGGAATGAAGGTTCTACATATAATTGGATGCGTAAAAAAGTACATATAAAAATAGTTTTTTAAGATAAAAATAATTTCTTAAATCATAAAATGTGTTAACGTTGTTATGGTGTATTAAAACATTTAGATGGTGAGTTAAAATTGTTGTTCATTATATTTATGGCACTTATCATGTCCAGATATCGTTAAAAATACATACTGTTTATGTTGGTGTCTGTTAGTGTAATTATAGTGTTGCAGTTATCTTCAGATGTTGTTCATGTTTGATCTTAGGCAGGCTTGTTTTATTTCTGCTCCCATTTGATTTCCAGTGGAGCAGCTGCACTGTTCAGAATCAGTTGTTGTTCTATAACATTTTATTTTATATTTTCAGCAATCTGATTTTTTGTTTGTGTGGGTTCATTCACCACACATGTTATCGTGTCTGGCCTGATTGTGCCAGACAGAGAAACACGAGAGATGGATGAAGAAGAAATGAAGTGAAAACACTTTGTTTTCTCTTTCAAACATAAAATTAAAAATATGTAAATAGTTTTGAAGAGGGTGAAATCATGCAAAAAATTGTGTTTCTGTAAATTGTCTTCATGTAACCAGAACATCACATTTTCAATACATGCTAAGTAACCAGGAGTTTACTGTTACAAACGAATGGTAACTTCCATATTTTACCAATCTGTCACCTGTTCCTCCCTGTGTAGTGCAACTGCCCTCCTCAGTGGACAGGGGAGCGCTGTGAGTTCCCAGTTCATGTGTGTAAGAATCGATGCCTTAACAACGGCACATGCTACAGCCCACATCCAGGTTTGGCACAGTGTAATTGCCTTTCAGGTTTCACAGGTACGTTATCCAAATTATTCCTGTTTCATGTTGTCCACTCGCCACGATTCTATAAGTGGCTTTTATTGCACTTGTGATGATAGCACTGAATTCTCTGTGGTTTTATGTTGTCATGCCACTGAAACTGAAGATTATGGTCTTGTTGGTTATGCTACTATGTAATTACATAGGTGGCCATCAGTCTTAATGTGCTAATTTGCTGCCTCCATGACCATTAAAGCGGGGCACAAAGTTTTGAAATAGGTAAATCCTTAGTTTTATGTATTTTAATCTGCAAGTGTTCAGACAAGGGACAAGAAAATAAAGGATTCTGAATTGGTTGGTGGCAGGCATTTCCTTGGTTTATTCTCCTCTCATCTTATTTATGAATGTGACTTGTATGTTATTTTAATTTACAAATATTTAAACGTTTTCATATATTTGAAAGATTTATTACCTGTTGTTATAATATCATTTTTGCACTGCACTCTGATGAGACAGGGACATAATTTAGTCCTCTCTATGTTTGCATGTAAATCAGTCATATTATTACCATCTAATCAACTTCTGTGTAACATTTTGTGTATATTATGTTTTCACCGAGTAAGTTAATATTGTCACCATACACCACCGGCTGATGAGTTCCATTCAGTTCCATTCCTTCCTGATTTTCTTGAACCTTCTTAATGGCATGTTCTACAGTGAAGTAGAAAAGCAGTGGAGGTAAAGCATCTCCTTGTTTCAGGCATATTTTTATCTGCATAGACTGCATTGTAAATTAATAAATACATTTTAATTGGCCTAAGTGGTTTAATAGTATACCACATTAAATGAGGGAGCTGTAAAATACTTCTGCCTAAGCTGTCCTTGATTTTCTGGCAGTCTATATATAGATAATATAATATTGAAGGACTGCAGAATGTCATACCAGAATATGATCAGTTGTGTCATAATTCATACCAATGATCCCCAAGGGTAAGTCAATAAGTAAGTTACAAATGGATATAGAACTTAAACAAATAAGAGTACTGATTTGAAAAATGCTTTTATTTCTTAACATAATTTCCCTATAGATTGAGGCACTTGTCCCATAATTTCACAAGCCCCTGAAAACCAGGAGCATAAAATTTTTGGGCTGCTGTCAGACCCAGGCGGTGATTTCCCTTTATACAGCTTCATCGTCAGGAAAATGTTCAGCTGAAAAATGATGTATGTTTAAGAGGGCTGAACGAATTGAAGTCGCTTGGAGCAAGGTAGGTGCTATACAGAGGATGCCTGAGGACTTCCAACCTGAAATTTTGCAGTGTCTCATTTGTCTTGTTGACAGTATGGGGACGCACATTGTCATGCAAGAGCAACACACCTTTGGTGAGGAGTCCTGGTCTCTTCCGTTGAATGGCCTTACGAAGTTTCCTGAGGCTATTACAGTAGGTGTCGCCTTTTACGGTTTGTCCTTGAGGCTGGAATGAGGTGAGCAGTATGCCTTCATGATCCCAGAAGACTGAGCATCACTTTCCAGGAGGATGGTGTCACCTTAAACTTTCTCTTGGCAGGCGACGCAGGATGTTTCCACTGCATTGATGCACGCTTTGTCTCGGGCTGGTAATCATCACTCATCACCTGTGACAATTCGGACTAGCATATCATGTCCATCGTGATAGTGATTGAGATGCTGTAATGCCAGACCCATTCTTTGCATTTTGTGTCGTGGGGTCAGCATGCGTGGCACCCTTTGTGCACACACTTTGTGAAAACCTAACCTGTCATGCATTATGAGGTAGGCCATGCCATGTGAACAACCAATAACAGTGGCTATAGTGTCTATAGTTACCCATCTGTCTGCTCGAATTAAGTCTTCAACCTATTGCACATTCGCCTCTGTGGCAATCTCCATTGGCCGGCCGACATGGTGTTCATCTTCAGAGAACTTCTGCACCCAGTTGTAAACAGCTTGACATGACGGGCACTTCTCACCGTAGATGGGAAGCATTCTTTATGATTATTCTTTGATTCCATACCTTTTGCCCACAAAAATCGCTGGATGGAGCACTGCTCGAGGGTTTTACACTCACTCAGAGCCACTGCCATCTTGTAACTGCTGTTTTGATTTTGTAAACATTGATTGTCTCGTGTCGAATATCATCAATTGCCACCGGACTAATGCTGCCATCTAGTGGCGATAGCCTCAAGTGCCTCATTCAAACATGTAGTACCCCACATCAATTTGTAACTTACTTTTTCACTCACCTACATACGTATATGGGTAACTTGAGAGAACAATACTAGATAAAATTTTGTAAGACATTCATAAGACCGATATTCCTCAATTGTCATTAGTCAGTTATTGCACAGATAATAATATTGTGACATGACGAATGAAAGCCAGAACAGCAGACTCAGAAGAGACGTGAATTGCTAGACAACAGCTTGGTAAACATGTTTCCATAGTAATGAATAACCACGCAATGACAGAGGACTGGTTGGAAGCGCCGTTTTCTACACCATCCATGCTGAGGCTATATAAGGAAACCAATGGGAGTTCTTAGTCAGTTGAAAATGTGAGTTAGTTGCAATTCAGTCACCAGCTAGCAAGGAAGCAGTAGTGGAAATTCCATTGTCAGAAGCCACTGAGTATGTGAGGTCGTAAGGAACAAACTGAGAAGACTTAATACATGCTGTAGTGAATTGTGAAGTCTGCAGATTAGTGAGAGCATTATGATTATTTGTAATTGCAAATATAAGCTGTCAGTAAATCCAATTATCGATCCAAACCCAGTGTCCAGTCACTAACATGTAACACTGTGTTCCAACAGCTGTTCTTTATCAGAAACAGAGAGTGTAAGTTTGTGGAGCTTAGATTGCAGTCTTTTGCTTCCTGCTTGGATTGCTTCTACCAGAATTTGAAAAATATTTGGTGATTTATGCCCTTTCATTAGCAGCTATGATCTTAACAATACTAGGTTCCACCAAAAATTGTGGTTGAATGGGTAGCACTTCTGCTTTGTGTTTGGGAGGTCCAGGGTTCAAATCTCAGGACAACCTGCTACCCTGGCTGAGGTGTTTTGCAGTTGCAGTCCACATGGAAAAATGTTGGTATAGTAGCTTGATTAGGCCATGACTGCTTCCTTCCAAATCCTTTGCAAATTATAATTCATCTGTCACCTGTCCCTTCCACATTATATAATCTAGCTAGCAAAAACATCGTAGCCCACAAATAAATAGAGTTACTTTCTTACATAATCCAAATATTATTTGAATTTTCAAATTAATTAACCATTCTCATATTTAACAAGTCTGTTTAAAATAATCTCAACTTAAGCTAAATTTAATATTATATTTCAACATTCTGTTGCTCTGGTTAATGATTTAATTTTCAGGGGCAGTCTTGAAGGTGCAACGTCTCATCATGCTTGTAGACTGTTGGTGTGTTACATTGTCACTTTTGAAGCTGTTACTTCTGTGACTTCTTGAGTTTGTTGTTCAAAAACTTATTTAGTAGTTTCAGTTATTGTTCATTTCCATTAACTTTAGTTAAAAGTTGTTCATTTTTCAGTTGATACTTTGTGTTTCTAGCATTCTGTTTTTTCATGGCTTGTGTGCAGAGTCTTATGGTTCAGAGCAATTGTGTTGTGTGTGAATTTTATAATCGGTACATTGTGGTATCATGTGATTTCCATGGATGGTGGATGGTTATACTACGGGCATGACAAGAAGTTGCACCTTGTAGACTGCCCTGCAACTTACATTAAACTAAATTTTGTTTTCAACACAGGAACATGGCAGAGTGTATCAGTATAAGCAAAAGAGCATGAAATGAAGCATATCATATTTTTATTATCTGGAGATGGAAATGATAATAAAAAAGTGGATCTTAGGTCAGATAGTTTGCAAAGGGGGTAGATAGGGGGAACTGACTTAGGATTATGTCCAGTGGTAGACTGTGTGTTGTCAGTGGTGTTAAGCTTTGAGCTTTACTACCAGAGAATTAGTGATTTTCAAATACGGTATTGTTACATGTTAGTGACTAGATTGGTAATTGAACACTTATAATCTGTAACTACATTTAAGTGTAACAGTTGCATGAATGTATACACACTACAAATTACTACAGTACATGCTAAGTCTCAGGCTATTATGCCTTTGCTGGTGTTGCTTGGTTGCCATTTTCACTATGTGTTGGTAGGTTATGGCTGCTACCCATGATGGATGTTCTTCATGGCCAGCCACGCATTTATTGCTCATGAACTGCACTGACCACCTGCTGAATCAGGCCTGACTCACTTGTTCCGTTGGTTCTCATTATATAGCCTCAGGTCAGACCACATAGAAAACCCTACCTCCAGTGGTTCCTCTATCATTGCATGTTTATTCATTGCCTAGCAATGGATGGCATACCTGTTGGTGCCAGAATGTGTTTACCAACCTTTCCTTCTGGTTCTGCTATTCCAGCCATTATGTCACAGTATTAACTGAATTTATAATAAAGGTGTATGTTAGCATTTTTAAAATGTTCAGAGTGAAACCTAGTAAAGTAAGATATGTAACTGGAAGTGGAATGAGTATGCTTGAATGTTGCAGGGAGTCGCTGTGAAAATTGCATCAACATGTTATGTCAGAATGGAGGAGTCTGTCATCATGCTGATGGTGTTGAAAAGTGTGATTGTCCCAATGGATACATTGGCTTGCACTGTGAAAGGTCTGAGTGTGAAGGTTACTGTGTGAGGGTAAGAACATGTACATTTACTGCCTGGACTTTCTTCTTCAAATTCTATGCTCACTCACTCGTGGAGCTGAGCCTTTCTTGAGAAGCTGCACAATTGTGCAGCTACTCAAGAACTTCCCAGCATTTTATGGAACCTGAAGGTTCATTACCGTGTTTACAAGAGCCGTCCAATGGTCCCTCTCCTGAGCCAGATCAATCCAGTCCATACCATCCCATCCTATTTGTCTAAGATTCTTTTTAATATTGTCCACCCACCTATGTCTTGGTCTTCCTAGTGGTCTCTTTACTTCTGGCTTTCCCACCAATAACCTATATGCATTCCTATTCTCCATCATTCGTGCTACATGCCCTGCCCATGTCATCCCGCTTGACTTGATCATTCTAATTAGCAAATTCTGTGCTAGATTAGTTAAATGTAGTATTTGTTCAATTGGAATCATTTATTACCTATTTTCTGGAGGTTCACTCCTGCTAATACTAAAGTCTACATGGACATAATCCTGAGACATGATTTTGTCCTCATAACCTGTGTTCCCATATCCATCTTAATGTTCCACTGCCTCCTTGGATTACCAAGTGTCCATTTTTGAATGGGTTTCTCTGCCAAAATTCTGTGTGTATTTGTGTTTCTCCCGCTTGAGCCCTGATCATCAACATCTTTCTTAGTTTTGGGCCTAGTTGATATCTTACAGGTTTACACCTTTTTGGAGATCATCCTAAGCATCGTCATCCTTTGGAGCCCTTTTTTATCCCGTTACTTCACTGCATTCTTTGTAATTTCTTCTGTACTGTCACATAAAGTCTCTTCATGTACCAAATTGTACATGTATGTTCCTGAGTCAGGTCCATCCTTCTCCCACCTCCTCTTCATTCTTGCAGTTAGCCATTTTCCAAGAGGCTAATCTTTTTTGGCATTTTAAAATTTGTATCTGTACAGTATGTATCATTAAAACTATTTTTTTATTCATTATTATTTTTTTTTTTTTTTCGTAAAACACATTTGCAACACATTTTGACTGTTATTCTCAGGCAGTCATGGAGCTACCTTTACACATGTGTTATAACTTTGTGTTTCACATCTATAATTGGTAACATATAATGTGGTGAATTGTTTCATCTCATTTTAATTGCAAAGAACTTGATGTCTATATTTTATCTTGAGACTAATAATAACTTGCAAGTTTGGTTTGTGATACCCAAGATTTTTATGTAACTGGCAATAATTGTATTAAGTCAGGAGTAAGGGAGTATTGAATGCCATTCTTTTGATGATAGTTGTGTACAGTGCATACTGGTTAGGACAAAAAAAAAATGAAGATATTTAAAAAGATTGGTAAGAATTACAAATTCTTCGGATTTGAATGAAACTATGCAAGGTATTGGTTTAAGATGTAGGACTTATGGTTTCTCGGATTATGGCCTAAACTCGTCTTTTCCGTTAGCTGATGACTGATCTTACTGTCAAAAGTACAATGTTCTCGCATTGTAACATCCATAAATTTACTTGGACATCTCCTGATGGGAAGATACACAATCAGATCAACCATATTTTGATAGATAGGAGATGGAATTCAAGTGTACTTGATGTCCGACCATTCAGGGCAGCAGATTGTGATACTGACCTCTACATGGTGGTGGCAAAGATTCAGGAAAGACTGGCAGTGAGCAAACACAACACACAGAGTTCATATGGAGAGGTTTAATCTTAAGAAATTAAATGAAGTAAGAGTAACGAACAGGTATTTCAGGAATAAAAAGAGGATATATCTGAAAGAAAAAATTGATTAACTTGCAATGAACAGTAAGAACAAGAACATTACAGACCTGTATAGAAGAATGAATGATTTTAAGAGGGGTTACCAACCTAGAAGTAACTTAGTGAAGGATGAGAATGGTGATCTGCTTGCAGATTCCGACAACATTTTGAATGTCGCACTTATTGAATGTACATAGGGTCAGTGATGTTAGGCAGGTAGAAATGAATACAGATGAGCCGTTAATACTTGATCCTAGCCCTTTTGAGGTTGAAAGTGCTATTGCAAAATTGAAACGGTGTAAATAGCCAGGTAGTGATCAAATTCTGGCAGAATTTATTCAAGCAGAAGCCGAAATATTATGTTCTAAGATCCATAAGCTAATTACTTCTATTTGGCATAAGAAAAAATTTCCTGTTCAGTGCAAGGAGTCTATTATTGTACCAGTTCACAAGAAGGGTGATAAACCTGACTGTAGTAATTATCGGGGGATATCACTGCTAACAACTTCATACAAAATTTTATCCAATATTCTTCTCTCAAGTTTAAGTCCATACATAGATGAAATTATTGGGGATCATCAGTGTGGGTTTTGACATATTAGATTAACTACTGGTCAGATCTTTTGCATATGTCAGATCCTGGAGAAGAAAATGAGAGTAGGATGAGACAGTACACCAGCTATTTGCAGACTTCAAGAAAGCCCATGATTCAGTTAGGAGGAAAGTATTGTACAATATTCTGATAGATTTTGGGATACCCACGAAACTACTACGTAGTTAGGTTGATTAAAATTTGTTTAAATGATACGTGTAGTAAATTCTGTATAGGTAAACATTTGTCTGATAATTTCCCTATCCAGAATGGTCTAAAACAAGCAGATGCTTTTCAACTTTGCTTTAGAATATGCCATTAGGAAAGTCCAGGAAAACCAGGTGGGACTGAAGTTAAATTGGACACATCAGCTGTTGTTCTGTGCTGATGATATGAATCTATTGGGTGATAATATAGATATCATAAAGAAAAACACACAAACTTTAATTGACGCAAGTAAGGAGGTTGGTCTAGAAGTAAACCCAGAGAAAACTAAGTATATGTTGCCGTCTCATCACCAAAATTCAGGGCAAAATCACGGCATAACGATAGAAAACAGATATTTTGAAAATGTGGCACAGTTCAGATATTTGGGAATGACAATAACAAATCAAAACCTGATTGAGGATTAAATTAAGAGGAGTTTGAGTCTGGTAATGCTTGCTACCATCCAGTCCGGAATCTTTTGTCTTCTCGTCTGCTGTCGAAGAACATAAAAATTACGGTATACAAAACTATAACTGCCAGTGGTTCAGTATGGGTGTGAAACATGGTCTCTGACATTAAGGGAGGAACATAGACTGAGGGTGTTGAGGAGAATATTTGGACCGACGAGGAATGAAGTGACAGGAGGTTGGGGAAAACTGTATAATGAGGAGCGTCATAACTTGTACTCTTCTCAAAGTATAATTAGAATGATGAAGTCAAGGAGTCTGAGGTCGGCAGGGCATGTAGCATGAATGGGGGAGAAGAGGAATGCATGTAGGATATTGGTGGGAAAGCCAGAAGGAAAGATGCCACTGGGAAGACCAAATCATAGGTGGGTGGACAATATTAAAATGGAGCTTAGAGATATAGGATGGGATGTATGGATTGGATTGCTCTGGCTTAGGATATGGACCAGTGGAAGACTCTTGTGAGCACAGTAATGAACCTTCAGGTTCCATGAAATGCTGGGAAATTCTTGAGTAGCTACAGATTTGGCTCCTCCTCAAGAAGGACTCGGCTCCATAAGTAAGTAAGTAAGATGACTGATCAGATTTTAATTGTTTAACTCTTTTCGTGTGTTCTGATGTTCATTGCATTGTGTGTGGTTGGACATCATCAAAGTTAATTTTGCAGTGAATGGGAATTTAGTGGACAGTGGAGCCATCTGTTTAGTCAGGCAGTTCTTGTCTCTTTTGGTATCAGTGGGCAGTGACATAGTTCCTAACAGGTTAACTGGGACTTCAGGTGTCTTCTGGAGTTTTTATGTATGAAAGATGAGTACCTGGTAAGCATTGTTCACCCATCTCCTTTTCTGATGACATCACTTGTACATTTTATACTTTTTACATGAACGTTTCACATCTTGCTTAAAAAAATAATTGAGTTACACTTTCAGCTTGGATTATAATTAATTACACTTATCAGTATCCACCAAATGATGACATTATGGTGGATATTTCCACAAGTGCTTATTGGCTGAATGTAGAATTGCTCAGAATTATGTTTACAGGAGCTTAGATATTTTGTGGTGAAAGTTACACGCAGATTTGTTTAATTAAATTAAGAATAACTCTATGAGAAGTTACAGTTTTATCAATGCCTGGAAAGCTTCAGAATATCTGAGGAAGTCAAGATTACCCAAGAGAATGTTCATCTTTTACCCTTTTTTTTTTTTTTTTTAAGAAAAAGGACTGAATCTTTGGTCCTGCCTTTCCAAATAAAGGCGTGATATGTTTGCTGAAATCTCCATGGGCCATCAGCCATGTCAATGTTGAAGTAAAAACCAGAATTTCAGAGATATCAGGGTCCAGTGATGGAGAAGAAGATCCCTGAAACATTGATTCAACATTGACATAACTGTTAACTGATGAAGATTTTAGTGAGAGCTTGAAATCTTACATGTGTGACATGTTGACTGATGTCTCATTAGGATTCTGACAGGACATTGGACCGTTCTTAGCCATAGGGCTCAAGTGGGTTTAGACTCTCAAAAGTTGTCACTTTACCTGTGGTATGCTGAGACTTACATGCTCTCTTACTAATTTGCTTGAAAGCCTGCTGTTGTGGGCTTCTTGTCAGAGCAAGTTCATTAAACCCCCGTGTCATTGCATCAAAGTCCATGCATATCTAAACTTGCACAGTGTGTTCTGCCGTTTATGTTCCGGATAGATTTTTATTCAGTACTAAAGAATATAATCATTGACTTTTGAGATTTGAATTTAGGGCAGTTAATTAAATTTAGACAAATTGCCGATTGTAATATGGGAGGCAACACATTTTCAGTTGTTGTTGCAGAAACTTGGTGAACTGTGAAAGGCTTCTTTCTTATTCTTGTACATTAGAGCTGTTTAAGATTGTTCCCAACATGATAGTCTGTGGAATAAAATATTGAGAATTTGAGAGTTGACACTTTAACTTCATCATTTAGCACTTTCAAACAGCAGGTAATATGAGTGTTAAAATACATATTTTTAGCAGTCAAAATGGAAAATATTTTTCTATGTAACAAATTAATCAAACTGAATTAAGCTTTTTATATCCATAATTAGTTGTCTAAAATACTTTTGTGGGTACTCCATACCTTGAGGAAACAACCTTACAGAAGAAAGTTGTGTCCAACAAGATCTTTGGTATTGTGATCATGGTTCCCATTCTATGTTGAAAATGGAATTTAGTAACTTTCTAATGATGATGTGACAGTTATAATATTTTCTGGTTATGATGCACTCACAGATGTTCTGCATTACTTACATTAGCTTTAGCGGAGTCTGTAGAGCCATTCATTTCTACCTTAATATTTTTTTTGTGTCATTCTCTATATTTGTGTATGTGTGGTATTTCCAGGGCACATGCAGCCTAACTGCACAAGGGCCAATTTGCATTTGCCCCGCTAACTATGTTGGTAAAAGATGTGAACGTAACAGCTGTTTGGACCACTGTGAGAATGGAGGTAAGTACTCTGTGCACTAAGAGATTTTCTGTGAAATGGACTTTACATGACTACTGAACCACCTCCAAGAATTTACTCGGTGGATGGAAGACTAAAAAGTTGCATGGTGACTGCACACAGACCATATTTGTTTGTCACACCAACAGGAGAAAAAATTGAATTAGGAGGTTGTAATGTGGTTGCATGACAGTAAAGATTTTTTATATTAGGTCGTCTTATTTCTCTGTCATCCTTCCTCGTATTGAAACAAGTTGAGCTGTTACACATTATAAAATATGACCTTTCCTTCATTTTAAATTAGAACTTCTTAAGGGTACTCCTTTCATATGAAATTTTTATGTTTTATGTTTTTGTTTATATTTAAAATTCAGTAGAGATCATTCCTTTCAAAGGACAGAGGACTGGATGGCATGCACACATGTTAACATTGAATGCAGATAGAATCTCAAAAATTTTGAACGTGAGACAAAAAGGGAAACATCCAAGAGGCAGGCAAATAAGTCACACAGAAGGAAGGAAGAATGTGGAAAGAAATTGAATAGGAGGGATTTTTGGAGGACAGATAAATGGCAAGGCTTGGTATCTAAGCAATCCACATAAAATGAAAATTTCTGTGGAAGATGAAGAGTAAAAAGAAGACTCCCATATAACGCACTTCTTCCTTATGCATGTATAGCAGAATTCTTGTCTCAAAAAACAGGAAAATGTCATTGTAACAATATTGCTTACGTACTTACGTACTTATGGAGCTGAGCCCTTCTTGAGGGGAAGCCAAATCTGCAGCTACTGAAGAATTTCCCAACATTTCATGGAACCTGAAGGTTCATTACTGTGCTCACAAGAGCCTTCCACTGGTCCATATCCTAAGCCAGAGCAATCCAATCCATACATCCCATCCTATATCTCTAAGCTCCATTTTAATATTGTCCACCCACCTATGATTTGGTCTTCCCAGTGGCATCTTTCCTTCTGGCTTTCCCACCAATATCCTACATGCATTCCTCTTCTCCCCCATTCATGCTACATGCCCTGCCGACCTCAGACTCCTTGACTTCATCATTCTAATTATACTTTGAGAAGAGTACAAGTTATGACGCTCCTCATTATACAGTTTTCCCCAACCTCCTGTCACTTCATTCCTCGTCGGTCCAAATATTCTCCTCAACACCCTCAGTCTATGTTCCTCCCTTAACGTCAGAGACCATGTTTCACACCCATACAGAACCACTGGCAAAATTATAGTTTTGTATATTGTAATTTTTATGTTCTTCGACAGCAGGCGAGAAGACAAAAGATTCCGGACTGGATGGTAGCAAGCATTACCTGACTTCAAACTCCTCTTAATTTAATCCTCAATCAGGTTTTGATTTGTTATTGTCATTCCCAAATATCTGAACTGTGCCACTTTTTCAAAATATTTGTTTTCTATCGTTATGTCGTGATTTTGCTCTGAATTTTGGTGATGAGACGGCAACATATACTTAGTTTTCTCTGGGTTTACTTTTAGACCAACCTCCTTACTTGCGTCAATTAAAGTTTGTGTGTTTTTCTTTATGATATCTATATTATGTAGCCGTCCTCCAATGTACAGTTGCCACGACTGTCGCTTGAGCTTGAGTTCTTAATCACAGGATACGGGTGCTTTGGAGATGGGAGTGGAACACACTTCAGGGTAAATAAATCCGGGATCTCCAGAACGTTGTGGATTGCAGTTTTAATTTAAAATTTCATTAATGATGAATATTGACATTATTCTCCAAGCTAACCTCTCCGTCCGCCGACTAGCTACTACTACTCTTAAACACTTCTCTCTTCTCTCTCTACCTTCCAACTACTGTCCTCCTCCGCTCCCTGTAACCGACCCCCATCTTTACAAGTCCCCCAGTTGGCATAAAACGAAACAAGAAAATAACAAGAGAAATCCAAGGGTCGAGCCCGACATCTGGCCTACATTCGTATTTTTCGAGATGTCCATAAACCTCTGTAGGTCTTCAAGGAATCCAAGACCCCTCCTGGCCGGTCTCGCACACGGTCAGTTCATGGGTTTATGATATAATGGGAGTAAACAGGCGGCGTTAGGGACAATAGCGGCACCCTTAGCCTAAGGAGGACAATAGCTGGTATCTCGCCGATGGAGCGTCTCTCACGGTATTAAACAATGCATAAGTAATTCATACCCTTAATTATATAATTTTGACTAGGGACGTACGGTTACAATTATCACCCAATAGATTCACATCATCAGCATAGAACAACAGCTGATGTGTCCCATTTAATTTCAGTCCCACCTGGTTTTCCTGGACCTTCCTAATGGCATATTCTAAAGCAAAGTTGAAAAGCATCTGCTTGTTTTAGACCATTCTGGATAGGGAAATTATCAGACAAATGTTTACCTATACAGAATTTACTATACATTTCATTTAAACAAATTTTAATCAACCTAACTAGTTCATGGGTATGCCAAACTCTTATCAGAATACGAGTATTGTACAATAATTCCCTCCTAAGTGAATCGTAGGCTTTCTTGAAATCTATTAATAGCTGATGTACTGTCTCATCGTACTCCCATTTTTTCTCCAATATCTGACGAATGCAAAAGATCTGATCTGTGGTTGATCTGTTATGTCAAAACCCACACTGATTATCCCCAATAATTTTATCTATATATGGACTTAACCTTGAAAGAAGAATATTGAACAAAATTTTATATGAAGTTGATAGCAGTGATATTCCCGGATAATTACTACAGTCAGTTTTATCACTCTTCTTGTGAACTGGTTAATAATAGACTACTTCCACTGATCAGGCAATTTTTCCTTATGCCAAATAGAAGTAATTAGATTGTGGATCTTAGAAAGTAATATTTCACTTCCTGCTTGAATAAGTTCTGCCGGAATTTGATCACTACCTGGCGATTTATTCTGTTCAATTTTGCAATAGCACTTTCAGCCTCAAAAGGGCTAGGATCAAGTATTAACGGCTCTGCTATATCGATTTCTGTCTGCCTAACATCACTGACCCTATGTACATTCGATAACTGAGAGAAGTAGTTCCTCCACCTATTCAAAATGTTGTGGGAATCTGCAAGCAGATGACCATTCTCATCCTTCACAAAGTTACTGCTAGGCTGGTAACCCCCTTTAAAGTCATTTATTCCTCTATGCAGCTCTCTAATGTTCTTGTTCTTTACCTTCTACCTCATTTAGTTTCTTGAGATTGAACCTCTCCATGTGAACTCTATGCATTGTTTATTTGCTCAGTGCCAGTCTTTCCGAAACCTTTGCCACCACCAGGTATTGGCCAGTATCACAATCTGCTGCCCTAAATGATCGGACATCAAATGTACTTGAATGCCGTTTCCTATTTATCAAAATATGGTCAATCTGATTGTGTATCTTCCCATCAGGAGATGTCCAAGTAAATTTATGGATGTTATGATGCGGAAACCTTGTACTTTTGATAGTAAGATTTTTTGATGTGGCAAAGTTTACTACACCAACTCCTTTATCATTTCTAATTTCATGCAAACTCTCTTTCCAAATTGTTGGCTTGAAAATGTCTTGCCTCCCTACTTTGGCATTGAAATCTCCTAGCAAAATTTTCGTAGGATACTTCGGAAATTTATCAACTACATGTTCTATTTCTTCATATAACCAGAGCTTTATGTCATATATTTTATCCTCTGTTGAGGCCTGAACATTCGTAACGATGATATCACACCAGCAGCCTTTTAGTATGTGGTGCAAACCAAAAATTCCCAAAATATATTAATAAAAACTATTACATCTTACCTAGATCTTATTCTGCACCATCACCATCAAAGTAGCCCCCTTGGGAGCGCATACACCGATCCCAACATTTCTGCCACTTTTCAAATGCATCCTGGAAGTCTTTCTTTGTTAGGGTGTTTAGTACCGTCTGTGATTCCGCTTGAATTTCCTCAACTGTATAAAATCTTCGCCCCTTCAACTTGATTTTCATCTTGGGGAAGAGAAAGAAGTCACATGGAGCTAAGTCTGGCGAGTACGGTGGGTGGGGAACAACTGCCATCTTGTTTTTAGCCAAAAATTCCTGCACAATATAAGCCATATGCAGTCATGCGTTGTCATGGTGGAGTACCCAGTCGTTTGTGCGCCACTTCTCTGGACGTTTTCTCCTCATGTCCTCCCCCAAAAGCCTTAGAACATCGCGATAGAACTCTTTATTGACTGTCTGATGAGGAGGGATGAACTCATTATGAACAATCCTGTCAATATAAAAAAAACAGATCAACATGGACTTAATGTTGCTCCTGACTTGTCGAGCTTTTTTTTGCCGAGGTGAATAAGGGCTCTTCCATTGCGACGATTGCTGCTTACTTTCAGGGTCGTAGCCATAAACTCAACTTTCGTCACCAGTGACAACATTCAAAAGAAAGTTTGGATCCTCTTGAAGCTGTTGCTGAAGTTCCCTGCAGACTTCCAAGCGATGCTGCTTCTGTTCATTTTGCAGCAGCCATGGCACAAACTTCGCCACAATCCTCCTCATGTTCAGTTCCTCTGACAAAATTCGTTGACATGTACCATAACTTAGTCCCAAGGTGTTACAGAGGTCTTGGATGGTCAGTCTACGATCTTGCAGAATCAGATCCCTAACTTTCGTGACATTTTCTGGTGTTTTGCCTGTTGACGGCCATCCCGAATGATCGTCATCATCAGTCAATGTTTGGCCATTTTTAAAACGCTTATACCAGTTGTAAGTTTGTGTCTGGGCTAAATAAACTCTTCACCAAAAGCTTGCTTCAACATTTGGTGCGTTTCTGCAGCGGTTTTCCCAAGTTTGAAACAAAGCTTTATACAGACACGCTGCTCTCTCAGGTCAGCCATCACAAAACCGCAAACTCATGGAAACAACAATGGAAATACTTTCACCAGCAATAATCCCAACCACTCAACTCGACGCCGCTTGCCACACTGATTCAGGTAGGATGTGTGAGGAGACACCTAGCAGTATTTCGATGTACTCATAACCATTCGCGCACAAAATTCAAATTTCGGAAACTTTTGGATTGCCCCACGTATTATATATGATATCCCATCACTAACGAACACTACCCTCTTGACTGCTGATACAGTTCTCTTATGTACAAAAAAACCTGTACCTAAGCCATGATTTTCATTCACCTTTCCATAGAAAAATGTATATTTGCCTGCTGGTGTAATGCCACCCCCTTCCCACCTGACCTGTACCCCCACTAAATCTAACTTATATTTTAAGATTTCTTCCACCACTGCCCTGAGCGAACTTGCCATATACAAACTTTGAACATTCCACATACCAAATCCCATATCCATTTTCTTTAGTATAGGTTGTTTATCCAAGGAATCCGTGTAACAGTATTGCTAAATTTATTTAATTAAATATTAGCCGTTACTTTTGAATAACTATTCTGTTTAAGATACAGACCTATAGTGTTCTCTCGTGATCATGGTAATGAATGAAGAGTACTATCTTCATGGTGGCTGCCATGAGAACCCCATCTCTAACAGTACTGAACCTTCAGATGTCAGAGAAAACAGTTCTTGACCAACTGTATGACTATTAAATTTGAAGAAGGACTCTGCTATGTGAATAACATAAGGAATTATGCTGCAGTAATGTTTCCTGTTACTGCATAACCTATTTACCTTCCTTGATTCTGGCTCTTCCCTTACACTTTGGTAATGTATCATTTTTTGACACACTTCTATGAATACAGTCGTTATGAGAATGATGTAACTACATTTCTTAGTTAATGTACATGACATACTGTTATACAGTGTTAGAAATATTAAAGAGTCTCTTCTGTACATACATCAAAATAGCATTTCAAAACCTTTTCCACACAAACCCTTGAAATTAGCACTTTTATTACTGATATGCATAAAATTCTATGTAAATTAACTTTTATTGTCCAGGTAGTTGTATTGTTTCTCTCTTTATATCTTAAGGTACAGCTCCTATACAATTGTTTGAGATGATGTTTAACATAATTGCAATTTCTGTATTTTATTTGTCTTGTTGCCATTGCAGGTACATGTGTACCTGGAGCTAAGAGGCTTGTTTGTAATTGCCCACCCCAGTTCACTGGACGCCGATGTGAAGTAGACTTGTGCACTTGTTCCCCATGTCAGAGTAAAAACAGTGCAGACTGCAGGTGTCGAGTTCCACGGCCTGCTGAATGCCAGATTTCTTGCTACCCTGGACAGTGCCAGAATGGTGGCACATGTGTCATAACAGAGGGACAGTCCTACTGCAAGTAAGTTGACATAAAGTGTTTCCCTAACTATTTTGACTGCATAACATTTCTTATTATTAAAGTACTGAGAGAACCTCACACCAAAATAAGAAGTTTGCAAATAAAATAATGGCTAATATATCTCAGATGTTTAGCCAAATGTCTGTTTTGTTTCATAAGACACATATTATAATTTAATAAAACTCATTTTTGACTAAACACCTGCAATTTTATGGTGCCCATAAATGTCTACCATAATGTTAATGCTTATTTTTGGCACTGACATTCTCACAGCAATGACTGTGAAGAATACTGTCCGGAGGATGTTACACCATGTAGCCTAATAGATACTTATAAAGGTTTCATATTTTTCGGCCATTTTCTTTACTCCAGTTAGTTCAATCATGGTCCCAGTTCCAGTACTCCCTGTCGCCATATGCATGCCACTGTTTTTCATGCTACCTTGAAGATGGAGGCAGCACATTCCTCCAAAACATCAGTAAATATGTTCCAGATCATAGACTGTCACATCTTCAGCTTGACTGTGTCTTGAAGAGTTCTGTCTTCTGGGATGTATTGCCAAGTCGGCCAGTGTTTCAGAGGAACATGTCACCACCATCTTGGGGTGGTTGAAGAGTAACTTAAGCAGGAAGCAGCTGCTCCCTGCTTCATGCTGGTGTCTTGTTTGGATTATTCTTTGGATGTGGCTCTCCAACACACTGGTTGACTTACAACAGACTACATGGAATTATATCCCAGATGATAGAAGTCTTCGTAACCATCGCTGTGAGAACCTCAAATCTTATATTGACTCTATCCTACTTGAGAGCTCATCCAGACCAATCATTGCATCATTAATGAATTATAATCTTCAGTTTAATAGTTTGTAATTGAGAGTGTTGTTATTATGGTGGAATGTTTTTGTTCTTGTAACAATTCTGGCTTCAACTAATAACTGTCATCTGCTACTTAACAAAATCAACCTCATGTATTCCTGTAGTATGCTTCATGCAAGTTATTTTATAGAAAACTGGGTTCACATATTCAGTACACTGCAAGAAATAAACACATAGCTGTTCTTGCTTATTACATTCAAGTTTTAAAAACAAAAGAATGTGACATCATATGTTCCTTGAAACATACCGCTGATGAATACTTGTTCATCATAATTTTTCTTAAAATAAACTGTATTGAAATAATGGAATCAATTATATGTTAGGACTGTCTTATGAATATAATATTCACATTGACAAAAACAGTTCTTCTTAAAACAAACTTCTCTAAGACTTCTTTGTTTTTTAAAATATTGTCACGTGTATTAGTGACTAATAACGCTTGTTCTGGATCGGATGAACAGGTCTATTTACTCCTTATACACACCACTAGCAATTACATATAATTATAGCACTATTGCTATTTCTGCACTTCATAATTCACTGTTGCACCCTCTGAGTCTTCTCTGCACAGCCACACTCTTGCAGCTAACTCTTTGCACTGTTTTATTGTTATTATTTACCATCATGACCTAAGTCATTGTTATGCTGTAGATATAGTTGCCTAGCAATGAATCAACAGCAGATGTAGATTGCTTTGTATTAAATCACATAAAGCTGTTCAGCCTGACTGCATAATGAGGAGCTTCATAACTTGTACTCATCTCCAAGTACAGTGCGTTCAGTTAAGGAGGAAACTTCGCAACACGCTGACCCAACCCAACATTCCTCACAGATTGCTAGTTTAACTGCTGATATCAGAATGAGTCATTAATGCTGATAAGCATGCGCCGTCACAGTTACAGTTACAGCAGGAACCTGTGAGGAATATTGGGCCCGGTGAACGGTGTTGTGAAGTTTCCTTCTTGATTGAACACTCTGTATAATTAGAATGAACAAGTGAAGGAGGATGAGGTGGACGGAGCATGTGGCATGAATGGGGAAGATGAGGAATGCATATAGGATATTGGTGAGAAAGCCAGAAGGAAGCAGACCACTGGGAAGACCAAAGCGTAGGTGGGTGGACAATATTAAAATGGATCTTAGAGATATAGAATGGGATGGTATGGATTGGATTGATCTGGCTCAGGATAAGGACCAGTGCAGGGCTCTTGTGAACATGGTAATGAACCTTAGGCTTCCATAAAATGCTGGGAAATTCTTGAGTAGCTGCAGAATTGGCAGCCCCTCAAGAAGGGCTCAGCTCCATGAGTAAGTAAGTAAGTAAGGCTGTTCAGCAACAAAATAGCGGTGGACATAGAGCACTTTAAAGAGTATTATCTTCTGGGATGTGATCCCATGCAGAATGGTATAAGTTTACCAACGTTTTAAAGGAATGTACTGCCTCAGTCTTCAGTGTTGAAGCGTAAGCCAAGGAAGCAACAAGCAGAGTAAGTGAAATATAGAAAATTTGTACAAGTATATCCTTATCACTCCCACACCCAGCCTACTGTGCTCACTACTTGCTGCTTATTTGTTCAGTTTTCTCTTTGATGCTGAAGATGGGGCCACGCATCCCCCCCTCCCCCAAAAGAGAAATTAATGAAGTTCTACCAGACTGCACATCATCACATCCCAGAAGATGGTGTGCTTCATACTCACTACCATGAAAACCTCAAATCTCATATTCGATAATTTTGGTTCTCAGATTAACTCAAGTTGGCATTGGTGGGTAAACTTCTCAGAGTACTTAGGTAAGGGAAAGGTTAAGTTGTCTCTGTGTTCAGTTAATTAAGCATTACATCATGAATGCATGGGGGAGTGGATGTATGGCTCCACCATTCTTAACCTTAGCACTGGATGCAGATGAATGGAGGCTGGATGGGCCCCAGAGTCAGTCTACAAGCTGTTTGAGAAGAGAAAACTGTCCTGCCCGTACCAGGAATCGAACCCCAGTTCCTTGGCTGTGCAGCCCCTAGCTCACTCTGTCCTGAGTATTTAACAGACAAAAATGATCTTGACAGGAGAAACAGCTTTTTTATGTATGTACCAAAAAAGAATTGTTTTTAGACTCATCATTATGGAGTCTGTGGCGAAGCAGTAGTAGTGTATTGTATCGACTTAAGGAGGTTAACTTCTGTTTGCTCTTTAAGTTCCTGAAACTTGTCCACAGCCAAAACTCTCAAGATTGAGGCCCTTAATTGCAGAGTCAAATGAGGTACCAACTTAATGTCATCTCCTTTGTGTTTCTGGTAGCATTAGTATCTCAGACACTTCTCTTATTCAACAGCAGGGATATCAGAGCCCCGATCCCTGGTGTTGGTTATACTTTTGGTGGAACAAGAGGAAGATGGCACTCATTCTTAATGCTTAATTTCATATGGGGTACTTTCTCCTCATATATCCTAATTTCCAGTAATATCAGCTTGTATGAAAATGTTTCATGTTTCAGATGTACAAATGGGTATGGGGGAAGGAATTGTTCTGTTTACTATGGGCAGCAAAATCCATGCCTGGACTACTGTAATCAGAATGGGAGATGCTCACTTGTGACACATGGTTCAAAGTTGCCAAACCCTGTATGTAGCTGCAACCCTGGCTGGACAGGCCTTCGGTGTGAAGAGAGATCTGCCTGCAAAGGATACTGCTTCAATGGTGGAACATGCCAAGAGTCACCAGACCCCAGCTTAAAGCCTAGTTGCATGTAAGTCTATTTGCCACTATGAATGCACTAATGCACCAAAGTTTACCTCTTATCCTTTAACATGTCATGCATATATATGCCCTGCTCATCTCATCCTCTGTGGTTTGATCACCTTAAAAATTGAGGTGCAAATGTATGTCCTCAGTACAGATTGGTTATTTTCATAATTGAACTGGAAGAAGGTGACAAGGTACTGGAATCAGTGCCACTGGGGTTTACTGCTAAGAAGATTATCTGCCATGTGGCCTGTCAAACTAAATGCCAGACTCCTTGCATAGTGAAAGCACTGTCACGTGTTAGTGACTAGACATGTGGTTTGGACTGGCTTAGGAATTTACTGGAACGTATGACTTGTAACTACAAACAAGATGGTGTGTTATGTTTCTCTCTCCTTCAAGAAAACATAAACATTTGGGACTTCATTTAAAATATCATGATGAAATAGTTTTTCTTAATTATAACATGCCTCATTATTAATGTGAAGTTGCATTACCTAGCATTAGATAGTGAGTCACAATAACAGTATGCAGTTTACCAAAATTATGAAATTAACATTTTCTCTGACATAAAACAAGAAGGAACAATGGCAGCTGGTGTCATGGAAAACGATGATTTAATATATTATTAATACCTCAGGAAATTTAGTTTCATGAGTTGGGGAATGTGTGTTACCAGATGTCCAACCACAAGTACAGGTGACCGATGTCAATCTCCAGTGTTGGACTTCTCCATAGCTCATGAATCAAGTGGAAGTAGTAGTACCGTCATCATGGTGGTGATAATTGCAGTAATTTTTCTACTCGTGCTTGTGGTCTCCCTTGTGTTGGCATACTACTTCATGCGGCGCAGGAGAAGGTATTTTGACCTTTGATTTCTTTAATTTCTTCCATGAAGATTACTGTCTTCTGGGATATGATGCCGTGTAGTGTGGCAGATAGGTATCTCTCTACCAAACTGCATGGCATGACAGTAATCTTCATGTATATCTGTGTGAGAACTCAAATTTCACTAGTTCTTCCAGATTGTATTATGTATTAAGATCTATATATTTCTGCTTTTCATTGTAATTCTTGTACACAGTTCAGTTAAAATGCCAGGAGAGCTATGAGAATGGGACTTACAGCAGCTGATTTCAACTGTATAAGTAGATGCGCTGGAGCTTGTGGAATTGTGTGTATTATACATGGATTCAAGTCGAGGAGCTATCAAACTTAGGTTTTTTGGCTGTAAGGGGCTATATGTTGTAGGATACTCTGTTTTTATTTTTACATTTTTTCCATCATTAGGATTATTTCATGTGCAGATAAAACTAAATGTAATTTTTCTTACCATCAGTTTCAGCCAGAAATCCAGAAATATTTAGTATTCTTGAAGTAGCAACAGTTCGTTCATTTATTCACATTCCATGAGATCTTTACAAGGTCGAAAAACAACCAGTTAGATATAGAAATCATCAAGTAGCTTAATCACATCTTGCTTATCAATCAAGCAGCTGTCAAAAAACAATTAATAGTAGATAAGGTCTACATTGGTCATAAAAGAATTTATCTTAAAAACAGTGACAATTTTAGAATAAAAAATTCAATCAAAATATTATGTACAAATCTTGCTTATACATTCAAGCAATTATCTATAAACCAGTTTATAATATAAGAATAGTTTAAAATGTTAATATAATTAATGATAAAAGCTGTAACTAAACATTGACAATATAAGATAACAAATTGAGTATAATTAGTAATAAGAAATGCAACTAATAATATGTACAATTTAAAAATGGTTAATCACATAAAACCTGTTATGTCAGATAGTTCATTTTTTTACTAAAAAAGCTTTAATCCAACTACTATATTGCTTAAATTATTATATATTATAACCATAAAACATCATCTCATAAAAAATTCATCCAATGTATAAAAATAATTAAAGTACAAAAATTCCTTTAATTTGTCTTTAAACTTTTTATATCCTTTGAAATTAGCTTAAATGAGTTGGGAAAAGAGTTACTATGAGACTAAGAGATCTGTCAACCCTTCAGCATTTAAGTACCACAGTTGTGAGTGGCCTCTGATATATTTTTTAAATGACCATTTATTTTTGCTCCAAAATAACTTATTTTTCATAACCTCTTAACTGTACAATGTATAATAATGAATTTTTCACTCAACTCCTTGGAAAAGGCAAATTTGTAAGTTTACCTTGTAACATAAGCGCACTGAATGTGAGATGGAAGTAACTGGATCAGAAGTTCATGTACGAGTAAAAGGCAGATTTATAAACTTACCTTTGTAACATATGTGTTTTGTTTTTGTGGTAGGTAGATATGATAGTTACTTTTTTCCATGCCACATCTCCTGAGTGTTGACCACAGTGCTCTCCATTCATATATTTCTTATTCTTCACTGTGAGAGGAACACTTTTCCTGTTAGCACCTGAAATTCCAACACAGTCTGCATCTTGGACTTCGTGAACTGAGGCATCTCCAGTGAATTATAAAAATTGCCCATCCACATGGTGTTTCTATGTCCAGGAAAGTGTTCTGACATTTTTACTACAATTGCTTTAGTTTTGTTTGTTTCTTTAGTCACAGACCAAATAGCTAGTTTAGTGTCTCTTCCAGTGTAAATGAGAAAAATCCAAACATAGTGGGAGCTAGACTCGCAGAGTTTGTATGTTGTGATATCAGATTTTGCAGCCATGAGAGGTATGTGCATTTTCTGAAAGACAGTCTTTCCATAGAGTCAAAGACTTGACTATCATAGTGTTCTGATTTGGCAGATGCAAATTTTGGAACTTTTTGGTGAGGTGCTGAATGACTGGATACGTTTTAAAAAGTTTTGGAGATCCTTGAAATTCATTTTGCTTGCTTTTATTTTGATCATTGCCTCTAGTCTTTCCACAGGTAAAGTCTCAGAAAATAACAGAGTGAATAGCATATGTTTCTTTGAGTCATGTGATCCAAATGTAGCTTTTATACAGTGCCTATCAGCATGCATTTCCTCCCATGTAACACCTTCCCACTTCCAAACATTGGAGTAAAATGTAAAGAGTGGGACACTTTTCAGAATTTATTACTGAGCATATCACTTGGTTTCATCTACAACAGGGTGTACAACTGCCATATCAAAAATGTTTTTAAATGCATTCATGACATCCACTTCACCAGTGTCAAACTGGGAACCATACACATCACAAAAGTTACTTGTGAAGTGATAAATTAGATTATTTTTGCCACACAAACTTATTTGACACCCCTCCCAATCCTGTGTTTGGTTTTTTGTATTTTATGTTATTAAATTGGTGGGGTGTTCAGTTTTGTTAAGTATGTTGGTTTTGGTGTTATAGGCTACACAATTTGCAGACTTTCACTGCATCATGTGAACATGTGATCTTTCTACAGCTCATGGAGGCCCATAGGGTTGTGAGATGTTGAGGCTCCCGCATTTTCTAGACAGATGGCTCACAGATGGCAGTGAGGTTGTCATTCCTATGCGCCGGCTTCCTTTTACCCACAGGAAGATACCTGGTACTCATTTCTGATAGAGGTTGAGTTGACCCCAGGGCCATAGTGTGGCTGGAAGAATTTAGGTTAATTTGAAAAATCCAATGACCTCATCAGGAATAAAACAGTATGCAGTATGGTCTCATGTGCCTTATACACTGATGCTCTTGTTCCCAGTGGAAAGCCATTCATGCATGTTCGTATGCAAGAAAATGTGGAAATCAGCAATCCAATGTACCTGCGAGAAGAAGTAGATGATGACGCTGAAGCCCTGGATGGTAACTTCAGCCTTGATGCTGACAAGGTAGGTTGCTTGTTGGTAGGTATCAGTGCTAGTGTGACAACAAAGATGAACTAGGTGGCTGCCTGAGGCAGAACATTTTAGAACTTAATTTTTGGCCTTTCATTAAAGAAAGATTAATTTTGACTGCTCTTTTGTTCATATCATGGAAATTCATTGGAAGTCTTCTAAACTTGTTATGTAACAGTGTAAATGAAGCTGGTTTTAAGAATTATAACATCAATTATGGTTTCAATTGCATTGTCTAGAAACTTTATGATTTACATGTGTTAAGTTCTCAGATATGAAGGGGGACCCAAAAATAACCGGAACCGACCTGTTGTGCGCGCATGCTTTGTAGTTACGAGTTGTGCTGCTAGGTGGTGTTAGCTGGGGGTCTCCCGCGACTGTTAGTGAGCTGGCGTCAGTCTGAGTTAAGTGGTTTGTCTGTGGTGCTCTGTTGTGTGCGTTCCTGTTTCAACCCTTTGGCGATTAGTGAGATGGCCGACCAGAAGGAACAAAGAGTGTGCGTGAAATTTTGCTTTCTGTTAGGGAAAACTGCAGCCAAGACTGTTGGGATGCTTCGGCAAGCCTTTAATGATGATGCTTTGGGGAAATCACAGGTCTACGAGTGGTTTTCCCGTTTCAAATCTGGCAACATGTCAACAGAAGACATGCCACGCCCCGGGCGTCCTTCGACAGGAAGAAATGACGAAAACATTGCCAAAATCAAACGTGCAATTGATGAAGATCGTCGAAAGACCATTGACCAACTTTCTGAGGAAACGAACATCTCATGGAGCGTGGTCCAGCGAATTTTAACCGAAGGTTTGCACATGAGACGGGTGTCTGCAAAATTTGTTCCTCGCTTGCTCGGAGATGACCAAAGAGAAAACCGCGTGAATGTTTGCCGCGACTTGAGTGAAGTGCAGAAAGATCCAGAATTTCTTAAAAGAATTGTGACTGGCGATGAGTCTTGGTGCTATGGGTATGATCCAGAATCAAAGCAATCATCAACCCAGTGGAAAACTCCAACTTCACCACGACCGAAGAAAGCGCGTCAAGTGCGATCCAATGTGAAAACAATTTTGATTTTTTTTTTCTGATGTGAATGGCATTGTCCACAAAGAGTTTGTTCCGCCAGGACAAACAGTGAACCAACATTTTTACCTGGATGTGTTAGATTACGAGAGAGTGTGCGACGAAAACGGTCCGAAATGTGGAGAAATGGGAACTGGTTGCTTCACTACGACAATGCTCCAGCCCACACAGCTTTGACGGTCCAACAGTTTTTGACAAGCAACAGCATGGTGATTATGCCTCATCCACCTTACTCACCCGACCTGGCTCCGTCGGACTTTTTTTTGTTTCCACGGATGAAGAGAAGTCTGAAAGGAAAGCACTTCCGTGATGTGGATGAAGTCAAAGAAAACACGCTAAAGGCTTTGAACAGTATCCAGCCTCAAGAATTCCAGCACTGTTTTGAGCAGTGGCAAAAGCGTTGGGACAAGTGCATTAATGCACATGGACAATACTCTGAAGGGGACTAATATACAGTTCAATAAAAATGCAAAAATAAAAAATAACAAAAATAAATTCCGGTTATTTTTGGGTCCCCCCTCGTATATGAGCTCTTTTTTAGCTGGGCAAGATATGCAGGATTTCACATCATCTGGGACAGCATTTAGGCATGTGCTGACACTGGCAGGTAGAGACCAATCGTAACTTCAGTTCATTTTCTTATCTATGTGATATTGGTTTCAGAGTGGAAACTTTGTGAACCCAGTGTATGACTCACTGTACAGTGTTGGCTCAGCAGGAAGTACAACAGCAAACATCAGTGAGGAGAAGAAAGGGCTGTTACAACGAGCAAATAGAGATGGTCAGCACACACTTGCAGACACAAGAGATAGTCCTTAGCTTGCTGGAAAGTTTGCTAGGTTTCGGAAAGAACGCAAAACTACAGTGCCAAACATTACACCAAATATTTGCCCTCTCCTTACTACACTGTACACTGTTGTAGTTTTGTCCCTTGTCATATTTCAGCTACTCAGGCATTTTCCATTTTTCTTTGTGTTTTTCCATGTTTTCACTGCTAGCTCCATACAAATTGTTGACATATTATATGCATTATTTGACAGTGAGCTATTATTCCTTGCCTCCTATTAGTCTTCCATTTCTGTATCCCATACCTTACACACTGTGTATTGTGTCAAGAAAAATATTGTTTCTTCTTTCATGTGCCTTAGGTGATGCTGTTTTCATCTTCTGTATGTAGTACTCCTTCTGTACTTTATCTCCTTAATCTAACAATATTATTTACTTAGCCCACATTTTAAAGTGTGTCATTGAAAGATTTTAAATGAATTGTGAACACAGCATTATCACAAGTTACTGGAGACCTGTAAGCAAAAAAAGATACTGATGTCTTGCCAGAATTAGATCCAAGACATACTTCAGAATTATAGTAAACGTTAATTATTAAGCATATCATTTACTTCCTGTGCCAAATATTAAGAAATTATGTTACTCTGTTTGTATAATTTGGTGGCGAGCAGCTTCACATGTGATTTTGCACTTGTCGTTCAGGATCTCTTAAAATGGATCAAAGCTTGTTAGGTCACATGTATATTAATCTTTTTACTGATGGCCTTGAATACTTTTTAGCCACCATTAAAGTGATCTGTTTAAAAGTTAATCGTTAAGATGGTAATGCACAGGATTCTTCTACAAGATAATGATAAAGTAAGAGATGAAAACTGTGGTTGCAAATAATTCCCCGTTGAAAAAATATGCATTTCACCTTTCAAGACATCATCACAAAATAAAACTGAAAACAACAGCAACAAGGAATTTTGTTAACTTTGAAATAATGAGTTAAGTATATGAAAAATAATAGTCCCAATTGTCACTGACCGATTATTATGAGTTTAATGTTCCAAGCAGTCTGAAGCATGAAATGAGTGAGTGTTGTAGAGGCATTCGTATATTATTTCAGTGCGGCTGTCGTAAGTCACATGTTCATCTGTGCATCCAGAAGATATCAGTAGCAAATCAGGGAAACAATAAGACCTCATGACAGAAATACTGCCAACCACTCTTGGCAAATAATATCAGCAATATTTTGTGCAAGATGCAGGATAAACTTTACTGTGAAGTGCAGCATCTTATTGTGATACAGTTTCTACCATCTCTTAGGGTTTAAAATAGATTTTTGCAGGTCACCTCTCTTTTTTAAAGTTTAAGTGTTAGTATATGCTTCAGTGGGTCAGGATAAATATTGTTGTGATGTTTCACATCAGAATCTTGTACAGTTTTCCTGTAACCACTTACCTAGAAGATGTAAATATTATTGTTTGTATTCAAGTTTTGAGAAGTGGGGTTAGTTTTTAAGGAAATAGTTACTGGTTCTGTCATAATAATTACTAGAGACTAGTCAGGTTTCAAATGCATGAAACCTTGAATGGTAAAACATTTTACAACTGAGTTGTGCTGACCAGTTGTGTTTACTGAAGTTGTAGGCCGTGCCATAGCTGAAGCGGTTAGTCGCTGGCTTCCCACCGCAGCGGCCCAGGTTCGATCCCAGGTCTGGTGAAGTGGGATTTGTGGTGGACAAAGTGGTGCTGGGGCGGGTTTTCTCCAAGTACTTTCGGTTTCCCCTGCCAATCTTCATTCCACCAAATTCTCAATCATCATAATAACCCGGGGCAGGCTACAATAGACCAATCAGTGGTCGTCACCGTGCCGAGTGGACCCAGTTGGACTCCACCCTCCACTAAGTGAATTGAAAAAAAAAAATTACTGAAGTTGTGCTTTGCCGGTTGTGTCAATACAGGTACCTATATGACAGTGGATTTTCTGAGCAATGGGACATATATTAGTGTAACTTCTTTTCAGGAAATCCCATTTCATTGTCAGAGTTAGGCAGCAATAATATTCTTGTTGTTTCAATCGATTAACTTGTTGGAAGCTGACATTTTTTGTGGATGTAATGTTCACAGTAATAATAATTTCATATTATGTTAAGTGTAGTAATGTGAATCTCCTTGTCTCTGTTTACCATACTACTTTCTCAGATATATGCATAATTTTTATTTTGTATTGCTTTTATACCTTCACCATCCCAGAATCAAATGGGCTATGATCAAATTGTAAAATCACATGATGCAGCAAACTACATCCCAACATACTCTTCCATGACAGCAGTTCAGCATTTTGTGGAACAGATATTTTTAATCTTTAATTGTTATGTTAGTGATACAAATCTTATTTCTTGACATGCTTATACTATGCAACTTGTCTCAAGTGTGACATATTTTTGTACATAATAAGTTAGTCTGTAAGTTTCGATGATTATAAAGACTGCATGAATGAGTCCAGTTACTAAATTTAAAATATTTTGTACATTACTATAGATGTCCTGGACCAGAAAATAAAAATGCAGCCTCCTTCAGTCTGCACAAATTTTAGTCTGCAGTTTTTCATTTTTCCTAAAACCTTTTCACCACACAAGAAATTACAGGACTGAAGTGACTGTCATCTTGCTGGCAGTTCAATGTGTAAGAAAACATAAGTGTAGGAACTATTAAACCTTCGTATTAAATATTCACATTACTTCTGTTATTTTAAATATACATTCAAAAGGTTTTCCACAAACAGCCAAAAACATTATGATAATTTAGTTGGTATACTTTCTTGAAAAATGTAGATTTTTTGTTATTCAGAATGGTCAGTGGCTCTTACAAAATAAGAAAGAATTTGCATTTTAAGAACACCATAGTATTCTTCAAAAACGTCATCATAATTGAAGTTTTTTCAGTTGTCCTGTCTACACATTAAGCCAACTTTTATGCAGAAATGTATAAAAGGTTTGCAGAAAAAACCCAACTTGACATGTTAGTTAGTTAGTTATTGGAGAGGGTGGGTTTCCCCATGCACTTAGACCAGTATTGGTCCATTGTGCTTCCCTCTATGATATTCTACCAGTCTCTATACCCTACCGATAAATGGTGCATACCATTAGTCCCGCCGAGCAAGCGAGTTCGGCCACTTCATTAACAGTGTCTGTAATGCTTCCCCCATCTATCAGAGGCCTTAGAGACTATTGTTTGGCGGGAAATGTCCTGGAATTTGGCTCAGTGATCTCCTTTGGAGATATGAGGTTCTTTTACATGCCGTAAAGTTACAACACAGGACACACAGCTTAAAGTCCCTCCCGGAGGACTTGTTCCCTGAATTTTTCCGCCCTTAAAAATTCGACGACCTCTGCCGGGTATTTGAACCCGCGTACCACGAGTCATGAGGTGGGAATGTTACCTCTAGACTACGGAGGCCGCTTAACTTGACATGTTACCCAAATTATTTGTATTATCAGAAGGAAAGTGGTTGACCAGAGAAATGAAGTCACTAAATTGGCCAGCCAACATTTTAAAAATGTAACCATGTATGTATAGGGCAGTGGCAGAAGAAATCTAAAAATACTGTGACATGTCTAACCATTGCTGGGTAACGGGAGGTAGAACAATTTACCACAAAGACAGATCCTTGATAAACGGTTGGTTGCCAAGTTATGCAACAGTAAGGAAAGCAGTGTTTCTCCGAGCCGAGCAAAGCCGAAGCGCGCTGGTTGCTACGCATCAACAAAAAACTCTCGGCAGCATTGCCCAGCAATGCCTTTGTAAACACGGCATCACACAACAGGGGAGCCCTTGCAATGACTGTTGCTAGGCAATCGGTAAACATGACGTTGCGCATGTCACGCATTGTGGACCGCAGAAAGAAGTAACCGCATCCATGAGGAAGATTACACGATGTGCAGGACACAAGCATATGCGACAAAACAAGAATTAAGGTCGCACCGAAAATCACTGAGAAACGGACGTTCGGGAAGATACTGTGGAAAGGCCTGGAGTGCAACACTGGCATAAGAGACTGAGACCTGAGACAGCAACTACAAGGCAGAAAGGAAGTGAAGGACCTAGGTGGCAGACAGCCACGATAGCTGAAGAAACAAGACCTGAAGAAGGTACAAATGGAAAGCAAGGGAAATTTTGACATTAATTTCACAAGAACTTCAAGACTGGAGATCGCCAAGCGAATGGTCAGATCTACTGTTGGGTTAACAAAAATCAAGAATTGGACCTTGTGAAGGGGTCGACCCCCTCTGAAATGGAAAGGGAAACAAGGAATATAGGAGGAACCAGTAATGTAGAAACACTGGCCTCCCCAGCATGAATGAGGACAGAATGAATGTGAGGAGCGAATGTGATACAACAGATCGATGAACACTGGACCATGGAATTGTTCAGGATGAACAGTCTTAAGAAGAGAGCGAATGTAACAGCCAGAGAATAGTCACTGCAAGAGGAGTATCCGAACCAAAAGAAGACGCAGAAAGCACAGACTTGAAAGGAGAGGAATGGGGGTCAACTGTTAGGCTGTTCTAGATGAACAACCTTTAGAAGAGAGCAATGTGATGTGGACGGCGCAATGCTCGGTAACCCCCCTCCCCTCTCCAGTGGTGACATCACATCATCGGAGCAACTGCCACTGCTACAGTAACAGGCCAGTCACCCCATCCCCCTGCCCCGCGGTGATGTAACAGCACTTCCCAATGTGATGTAACAAGGGGACACCGCTGGTAACACGAGGCAACAGGGAACGGTATAAGAAGCCGGCTGAGCAGTATGTGAAGGGAGTGTGTGATCAGGAGTGACACAGTGTGGATCGTGAAGTTGCCGAGTCAGTTGCAGTCTAGCAGTTGCTGAGTCGGATTGTATTGAATGGAAACAGGAGAAGTATTTGTGATACTGCAGATGGCAATAATTGTGTAATTGTAAGAGTGAGTGTTCAATAAATTCGCTATATCAAATAAGGCATGAAGTTACTTCTCGCGTGACCTACCCAACACGTGACAATTTTTGGTGTTAGATTTAGCGGGATACAGGAGGTCAGATGGGACAGAGGTGGCATCGAACCAGCAGGTGAATATATATTTTTCTATGGAAAAGAGAATGAAAATCATGGATTAGGTACAGGTTTTTTTTTTTTTTTTGTACATAAGAGAATTGTATCAGAAGTTAAGAGGGTAGAGTTCGTTAGTGACAGGATATATATAATACTAAAAGGTTGCTGGAGTGATATCATCATTATGAATGTTCACGCCCCAACAGAAGATAAAATTGATGACATAAAGGACAGGTTCTATGAAGAACTAGAACATGTAGTTGATAAATTCCCAAAGTATCCCACGAAAACTTTGCTAGGAGATTTCAATGCCAAAGTAGGGAGGCAAGACATTTTCAAGCCAACAATTTGCAATGAGAATTTGCATGAAATTAGAAATGATAAAGGAGTTAGAGTAGTAAACTTTGCCACATCAAAAAATCTTACTATCAAAAGTACAATGTTCCCGCATCATAACATCCATAAATTTACTTGGACATCTCCTGATGGGAAGATACACAACCAGATTGACCTATTTTGATAAATAGGAAACGGCATTCAAGTACACTTGATGTCTGATCATTTAGGGCAGCAGATTGTGATACTGGCCAATACCTGGTGGTGGCAAAGGTTTGGGAAAAACTGGCACTGAGCAAATAAACAACGCATAGAGTTCACATGGAGAGGTTCAATCTCAAGAAATTAAATGAGGTACAGGGCAAAGAGCAGTATCGTGTTGAAATCGCAAATAGGTTCACAGCTTTGGAAAACTTGGACACTGAGGTGGATGTTAATAAAACTTGGGAGACTATTAGAGAGAATATCAAAACTTCTGCCAAGGAGAGTCTAGGTTATTATGAACTGAAGTAGCATAAGTCATGGTTCGATGAAGGATACTCAGAATTATTAGACCAAAGAAAACAAGCCAAATTGCAGTGGTTACAGGACCCAAGTGAAATGAATGGGGATAATCTGAACAATATGAGACGTGAAACCAGCAGACATTTCAGGGGTGGGGGATATCTGAAAGAAAAAATTGATGAGCTTGCATCGAACAGTAAGGACAAGAACATTACAGACCTGTATAGAGGAATAAATGATTTTAAGAGGGGTTACCAACCTAGAAGTAACTTAGTGAAGGATGAGAATGGTGATCTGCTTTCAGATTCCCACATTTTGAATAGGTGGAAGAACTACTTCTCTCAATTATTGAATGTACATAGGGCCAGTGATATTAGGCAGATAGAAATGCACACAGTTGAGCTGTTAAGGTGTGACTTTTTCCAGTGCAAATCGCCATAGCGTGTCATCCAATAATTTTTTTTTTCCAATATAAGTCACATTCAGTTTAATTTCACAAATATCTTTAACTTTTAGATCACTGGAACCTTGCCTGCTAAACGCAACAGCTCTCCCTCACATCACATAACACTCATATAAATACAACATTCATACATTTTTAAGATGAACACAACATGGTACATGGTACTCTCTGCCAACACATATGGTATTTCACAATTTAATTCCAATTTGTGTCTATGCTGAAAGAATTATCCTAGTGAACCCAATTTTGTTACCTGAAAGTGGCTTTTAGATACACAAGCACATTTCACAGTGATGCAAGAAATCCTGTGGCACACTGTGACCTATAAAATAATAAACATTTGTAATCATTTTGATTGTAACAGTATATACTCTCCAGTGGCACTTGTAAATTAAATTTAAACTTTTATTACCCCATTTCAAAGTCTATGGAATTTGGTAAATTTCCATCAGTACATCTTCCTGGACATACAGAAATCCTACTAACACTGTTCCGCCACACAACTCTAGTATAAAGGTAAAGTTGTCCCTGTACTATTACATGAAGGCGTTGAGGGGAGTGGATGTATATACCCGAGTTCTCTTGACTTCCACACTAGTTGGATGTGAGTGGTCAACTTCACGCCTCAGCCGCTTTACCCCCAGGGAAAGAGCCCTCAGTACCCATTGGCTAGGAGTTTATGTGGACCCCAGAGGTGGTCTTGATGGCATACACAACTGAAATAACAGACAAAAATCTATCACCAGTTATTCCTTGGTTTTGAACTTGTAAATAGTTCTACATTTGTTTCAGTGACCCGTGTATGTATATACGTGGTGCAATCCAAAAGTTCCCGAAATATATTAATAAAAACTATTACAACTTACCTAGATCTTATTCTGCACATCACCTTCAAAGTAGTCCCCTTGGGAGCGCATACACCAATCCCAGCGTTTCTTGCCACTTTTCAAATGCATCCTGGAAGACTTTCTTTGTTAGGGTGTTTAGTGCCGTCTGCGTTTCCGCTTGAATTTCCTCAACTGTATCAAATCTTCGCCCCTTCAACTTGATTTTCATCTTGGGGAAGAGAAAGAAGTCGCATGGAGCTAAGTCTGGCGAGTACAGTGGGTGGGGAACAACTGCCATCTTGTTTTTAGCCAAAAATTCCTGCAAAATATAAGCCGTATGCAGTCATGCGTTGTCATGGTGGAGTACCCAGTCGTTTGTGCGCCACTTCTCTGGACGTTTTCTCCTCATGTCCTCCCCCAAAGGCCTTAGAACATCGCAATAGAACTCCTTATTGACAGTCTGACCAGGAGGGATGAACTCCTTATGAAGAATCCTGTCAATATCAAAAAAACAGATCAACATAGACTTAAAACTTTGCGGACAGGTGGCATATTTTTATGCCCAGCGCTTTTAAACATGGCGGACTGGTGGCATATTATTATGACTTCAGGACACGTTATGTTGAAACACACTATACCTTGCACTGGCGCCAGGCAGATGCATGACTGGTGCATGATAGACCTCTTGAATGTTTGCATCGTAGTCAGTAACATGACCCCACTGTTTATGACCCAAGTGTTTTCCTTTCTCACTCCAAAAAAAATGCCTTTGTTCATCTTCCAGCTGCATGCACCAGGAAGGAAGTTACTAGTGCAATATGGATCAAGGTCGGAAGAGGTTGACGTCCAAGCATTTTCTCGGAGAACAAGAAATATCTGACTTGTTCTCTGATGAGCTATCTGACATCCCTTGTGAGTCTGCTAGTGATAGCGACTCACAGTCTGATAGTGAGTGTGGCAGGGGCGAACAAAAATTGTTTACACAGACAGTGAAAGTGAAAATGACAGTAGCTCTGACAAAAGTGCGGGTAGCAACATTGCGGGGAGAGCCACATGGGGAAAAGTAGACAAAACGCCTGCTTTGGGACAGTTTACTGGAAATCCAGGGGTGAAGCAAATTCCATTGTACTCAACACAAGTGTCTGAAATAGTGGAACTGTTTTTTGGAGATAGTTCCTTTGACACGCTATGTCAGGAAACTAACAGATACTATCTCCAACACAGTGAACATTATGACAGAAGTTATAAGGCGTTGAAGTGGGTGGATGTCACTTCAGCAGAAATGAGAAAATATTTTGCAATAATATTTATAATGGGTCATACAAGGAGGGATAATCTGAAAGAGTATTTGTCAACAGATCCATTTTTAGAAATTCCAATTTTTGGCAAACTAATGAGCCGTAAGAGATTTGAGCAAATTTGGTGGTGTTTGCATTTCAATGATAATGAACTGCAACCACAATCAATAAGCAGGCTTTTCAAAATTCAGCCCTTATTGAACTTTTTCGTTCAAAAATTTCAGACAGTTTATAAGCCAAACCAACAACTGTCTTTGGACGAATCTGTGATTCCTTGGAGGGGAAGGCTTCGTATGCGAACATATAATCCTCGGAAACTTACAAAGTATGGCATACTTCTTTGTGTAATTACTGAAAGCACTTCAGGCTATATTGGAAATTTAGAAATTTATTCTGGTGAAGGAAAGAAATTACAAGAAACTATTGTTTCCGTTTTGGAACCCTATCTTGATCACAATTACCATGTCTATCAAGACAATTATTATAACCGTGTGGCAACTGCAGAACACCTACTTTCAAGAAAAGTGCGTGTTTGTGGAACAATTAGGGTGAACAGAGGCCTTCCTCCAGATCTGAAAGAGGAATGTAAATCCCTGAAACGTGGTGAAACCACATTCAGGAGGAAGGGGGATATTCTTCTTCAGTCCTGGAGTGATACTCGTGTTGTGAAAATGATTTCCACAATTGACAATTCAAGCATGGTTGATGTTCAGAGGAGACATGGACAGGTAAAGAAGCCTGTTTGTATTTCCGAGTATAGTATGTTCATGAAGGGAGTTGATAGAGCCGATCAGTACTTGGCCTATTATTCTCTTCCTCGGAAAACAGTAAAGTGGACAAAGAAAGTTGCCTTGTGGTTTATAAATTGTGCCATTTTCAATTCATTTTTGGTTTTCAAAAATCTAAACCCTCATTCAAAATTGAAATACAAGGCATTTCTGCTGAATGTGGCAAAAGCCTGGGCTACAGACCACACGGTGGCAGCAAGACCGGCGGCAGACACAGTCTTAGTACGACTGGGGCCGTCTACTCCCACCCCATGCAGGCCTCATTCTGATGTGGTGAAACCACATTCAGGAGGAAGGGGGATATTCTTCAGTCCTGGAGGGATACTCATGTTGTGAATATGATTTCCACAATTCACAATTCAAGCATGGTTGATGTTCAGAGGAGACATGGACAGGTAATGAAGCCTGTTTGTATTTCTGAGTATAGTATGTTCATGAAGGGAGTTAATAGAGCCGATCAGTACTTGGCCTATTATCCTCTTCCTCGGAAAACAGTAAAGTGGACAAAGAAAGTTGCCTTGTGGTTTATAAATTGTGCCATTTTCAATTCATTTTTGGTTTTCAAAAATCTAAACCCTCATTCAAAATTGAAATACAAGGCATTTCTGCTGAATGTGGCAAAAGCCTGGGCCACAGACCACACGGTGGCGGCAGACACAATCTTAGTACGACCAGGGCCATCTACTCCCACCCCACGCAGCCCTCATTTTGACCCCCCTGGGCGACTCTTGGGTGATATGCAGAAACATACCCCGTGAAAATTGTGAAGAGTGAACATGCCAAGGGGAAGCAGCCTTCTAGGCGATGTCGTGTTTGCACAGTACACAACAAAAGGAGTATGACTGTCTACATGTGCAAGTTCTGTGTAATGCCACTTCACAAAGGGGAATTCTTCCACAAATATCACACTCTCAAGCACTTCTAGGAGCATTGGTAAGTGTTCTTGGTAAGTGTGTTCTCCAAAAATTTTAGTTCATAAAATTAATTAGGAGATTTTATATTAATTTTTAAAGTGAACAGTGCACAAGTTAGGGTAGTAGGTTTAAAAGTGCCGGTCCCCAGGGTGATTTAAATATTTAAATTGCCGGTCCACTCTTGACTTATCGAGCTTTTTTTGGCCAAGGTGAAGAAGGCCTCTTCCAAAGCGATGATTGCTGCTTGCTTTCAGGGTCGTAGCCATAAACCCAACTTTCGTCACCAGTGACAACCTTCGAAAGAAAGTTTGGATCCTCTTGAAGCTGTTGCTGAAGTTCCCTGCNGTAAGTGTGTTCTCCAAAAATTTTAGTTCATAAAATTAATTAGGAGATTTTATATTAATTTTTAAAGTGAACAGTGCACAAGTTAGGGTAGTAGGTTTAAAAGTGCCGGTCCCCAGGGTGATTTAAATATTTAAATTGCCGGTCCACTCTTGACTTATCGAGCTTTTTTTGGCCAAGGTGAAGAAGGCCTCTTCCAAAGCGATGATTGCTGCTTGCTTTCAGGGTCGTAGCCATAAACCCAACTTTCGTCACCAGTGACAACCTTCGAAAGAAAGTTTGGATCCTCTTGAAGCTGTTGCTGAAGTTCCCTGCAGACTTCCAAGCGATGCTGCTTCTGTTCATTTTGCAGCAGTTGTGGCACAAACTTCGCCACAATCCTCCTCATGTTCAGTTCCTCTGACAAAATTCGTTGACATGTACCATAACTTAGTCCCAAGGTGTTACAGAGGTCTTGGATGGTCAGTCTACAATCTTGCAGAATCAGATCCCTAACTTTCGCGACACTTTCTGGTGTTTTGCCCGTTGACAGCCGTCCCGAACAATCGTCACCATCAGTCAATGTTCGGCCATTTTTGAAACACTTATACCAGTTGTATGTTTGTGTCTGGCCTAAACTGTTTTCACCAAAAGCTTGCTTCAACATTTGGTGCTTTTCTGCAGTGGTTTTCCCAAGTTTGAAACAAAACTTTATACAGACACGCTGCTCTCTCAGGTCAGCCATCGCAAAACTGCAAACTCACGGAAACACAACGGAAATACGTTCACCAACAATAAACCCAACCACTCAATTCAACGCCGCTTGCCACACTGATTCGAGAAGGATGTGTGAGGAGACACCTAGCGGTATTTTGATGTACTCATAACCATTTGCGCGCAAAATTCAAATTTCGGAAACTTTTGGATTGCCCCATGTATATTTATATCTATGAAGTTAAACAGTCTACCACTTCATACTGCAATCTTCTAGACTGTGACACGTAGTCTGTTTGAGTGTCAACCCAAAGACCACAAAGTCAATCTTCATCACTGTGATAACCTCTGATCACATAAAGTCCATGACTTTTCAAGAAATTTATGATCCATACTACCTACCACTGAATAAAGAACACCACTTCAGTACTTATTAAAAGAGATGAAAATCCTAGCAGAGGAAAAACAACTACAAGCAGTATCATTCATAAGAAGAAAAATACAACATTAACCAGTACATTTATTTAAGAAAAATGTATGGTAAAGTAAGAGTGATAGGAAAAGTTGCCTTATTTTTATACAAGGATAAGATGATCATTGCACATACAAGCTTTGATTAGTCAGTTACACATGATTCAGCAATTTCTGTAACTATCATCTTCAGTCAGTTCATGGTGGACAACTTCATCCTCAGTTTGACATATCTCACATTTTATTTCCACTGAGGTGTGATCACAGAAAACAAGATACTTAAGCACATGTAATCCATATCATACACAGCAATTTCCACTCTATAATATAAATGCGTATCATGTGATGAAAAACATTATGGGCCCTGCGTTTTATACATATATAATTAATTCTGAGAAATTATTAAGATAGACAATTTAAGTGACCAGTTACACTTACTCTGCACTATAGCTCCGGTCTCATATCACTACACTGGTCGAGGCAGAAAAGCAACAACCCACACAGTGAGTACCTGTAGAAGAAAGTCCATATACCAGCAGAATTCACTCCCTTTACAGATTATCTGGTCATTATTCAACCAGAGGCTAGGCTATATAACCCACAGCAATGCAGGAGACAGATGAGGAAACATCTCTGTCTTATATCAACATATTATTCAATGACTGAAATGATGGAGGGAAATCTGACTGAAATTGATTACTTACCTGCAGACATATCACTGATGCACCAGCTCTTTTAGTATGTTACTTGCATAATCTCAGTTGTAATTTGACAGGAAATTTATCACACTAAAACACCAAGTTATATCTTCTGACCTAGCCTCCTCCTAGTTTAGAAGCTTTGCCAAATTAACCTACATCTTTATGCAATAAATAACAAGTCATGTGCAGTTGAGAATATAATTTATTAGCACTCCAAGGTGAATGCTTCCAAATGCCTATGATACATATTACATATAAATTATTAAATGCAAGAAACAGTATAATAAAATCACAGAACATAAACAAAATTAAATATCTTATTTTGTGTGCCAACAAGTAAAAGCTGTTAAACAGAATATTAACAAAAATAAATATCTTATTTTGTGTGCTAACAAGTAAACAGTGTTAAACAAAATATTAACAAAAATAAACATCTTATTTTGTGTGCTAAAAAGTAAAAGCTGTAGGACCTGAGCTTCGCATGAACTTCCCATCTGCAAATCCATCATCGGATGCCCGAGTACAGACTGAGGACTGATCTATGCTCCTAAAACAGAAGTTGAAAATCACAATAAATATTTTTTAAAAATTTCTATAAGTATAAATATCATATTAAAAAAATATGATCCATTAGAGAATAATTTTTTCCACTGGATAAACTGAGCACTCACCTTCTCTGAACAAGGTCTGCTGAAAACATTCCAAATGCGAACATTCTCGTCCGCACCACCAGTTGCAATGGCTTCACCATCAGGCGATACTGCCAGATGGAGCACTCTAGATGAGTGGCCGGTGAGGTTTGCTAGCTGTGTGAGCCTAGGATATTTCCACACATGGATATTGTTTTTAGGGTGGCCATGGGTGCTGACCTGCAATATACTGAAGATTAAGCTTTCCAACGGACCAAGAAATATAAAACATCTTAAAAGGGTAGGCTTCAACATATTTACAGAATTAGTTATATCCTTTGCAGATAACTGACAGAATCATTACATTTTTAAAATGAACAAATGGCTAAAAACACACTAAATATTCAGACTTTCAAATATACCCTAAATGTTCCTGCTCTAGTGGCTGAAGCCAAACAAGAGTCTCAACATCACAGACCAGTCCCCTGAGATGCCACACAAATACTGTCAACACACACAGTATGTGAAGTACTAATTTTTGACAGATCTCCCAAAAATGAAGGGAAGATTAATAAGAATTATAATAATCATTTATGAGAAGTATGCCAATTTGTATTTCAAACTTAATGTAAAGTACACTACATTTCTCCTCATAATTAGGTTCATATTCACAGTGCATGTGTGTTGGTTCTTTTAATAGAAATACCAAATGTTAAATATCTGAATCATTCACTCACTAACAGGTTTCTTTAATACTGGCAGAAATCATGTTAAAAGGTATATGAAACATACTTTTTTTTTTTTCGTAATCATGGTTCCTTTTCAGCGGACACTGGGAACAGTACTCAAGGCTTCCTTTGGAACAAGACACTGAATCTCTCAACTATAATACAGTACTTTCATTCCAGACAAGCCATGCAGGAACCACACCGCCACATTAAAGCTTACATTTACCATAGTCCTATTTCATTAACTCTGGATTGTATTTTCAAATTTAACCTCAGAAAAGAAAAGAAAAAGAAAGAAAGAAAACTACTTAAGTACCTCTTTCAAATATAAAAGAGAATCCTTACTATTATCAAATATACCATTTCTACTATAAAATTGAGGACTAATTTGCTTTGTAAGAAACTTACCAGTTCAGAGGAAAATTCTGACCAGGCCAGATTAGTGACTTGAGAGCCAGTGTCTACACACTCGACTGGCTGTCTTGTGAGTGTGTTCCAGAAACGAATACACCCATCATGTGTACCGCCACCACTAGCCAAGATCCCACGATGGTGTGGGGACCATGCAATAGCTGCAAAATAAAATATATTAATGTACCAAATTTATAACAAACTGCATCCAATTTATCATTAAGTTGCAAAGCCTCTCAAATCTGTCATTCCATTGTTCAGCACCACCTGTGGTCTGGCACAAGTTTCGTTTGTCAGACAACCTCTTCCAGCCAACAAACCAATACTAGGTGTTCATTATTCAACAGTTGTTTCTTTACATACATCAGTCATGGCACAGAATGCATACTTTGTGGATATCAGTGTTTTACTTTGTACTTTCTTTGCTGTTCACCTCTAACTTGTCATATACAATCTCTTTATGTTCCCTTTACTTGTATCCCTATAATATTTCCTAGATTATAGTATAATCACAGAGAAAAATATGGTAAATTTCCAGTATATGGTATCCATGCACCTGGAATTTTCATCCAACAAGCAAAAATTTCAAAGAAATGTATCATATTTATAATAATTCAAAAACAAAGTTGTGATGCATGTATGTTCACCTGCCATGCACTAGGACTGCCATCCATTATCCTACCATATGCAGATGAATGGCGATTTGAAATTGCACATTTTGAGTAATTTCACAAAGAATGACTGTATCCACACTAACGGATGGACCAATGGTCAGGACAGAAGCCATCCGCTAGGAGACACAAAACTTAAGGGAACTCTGCTGCATTTATAACTGGCCTCTAACACAGTGTACATATGAAGTAAAATAACTGGGTGAGAATACAAGACATACTATAATGGAGACTTACAGAAAATGTTAAAAATATGAACAATGTTGAATCATTCTTCACCATTTTCATATTTTACAAGGCAATTATTTCAAACAAGCTGGGGCATTTTTACCTGCCTTTGGTCATAAAAATTATTGTTTCATTTCTTCGCTCTGATATATAATTAGCAGGGGGTACGCTGTAGCGTAGTTGGTTGAGGCACCATGCTACAAGCCAGAAGGTCACGGGATCAATTCCCGATGAGGTCATTGGATTTTTTCAGTTGACCTAATCCTTCTAGCCACACTATGGCCCTGGGGTTGACTCAGCTTAAAACAGAAATGAGTACCAGGAATATTCTTGGGTATAAAGGGCGGCCGGTGCGTAGGGCTGACAACCTTGCCGCCATCTATTAACAGATTGTCTAGAAAATGTGGGAACCTCAACATCTCACAACCCTATGGACCTCCACCGCCTCTTACGGGAATACCTTTATTTTTTTTACTTTATATAATTTTCAAGTTACATAATGCATGAGAAAATACATTTTGACCTTCATATAAGTCTCATTGTTGACAGATATTGACCATAACAGGAATGTATCAAGAAAGGTTTAGTACAAATGTCTAATATGGAACTCCATGAAAATCCATTTGGCGGTTCTTAAATTGTTGCACACAGGCAGACATATGGGTAGACATACTGAAGGTGATAGGTGCATTTTTGCAACTTTTCATTGTGAATGGACCAAAGAGAATAAATACTGCTGTACTCACATTGTAAAAAGTAAAGGTATCCACTTAACAGGCTGTGGAGGCCCATAGGGATGTGAGATGTTGAGGCTCCAACATTTTCTAGACAATCGGCTCACAGATGGCGGTAAGGTTGTCAGCCTTATATGCCGGCCGCAGTTTTGCCCAGGAATATTCCTGGTACTCATTTCTGTTAGAGGCTGAGTAGACCTCAGGGCCATACTGTGGCTGGATGGATTAGGTAAATTGAAAAAATCCACCTCATCGGGATTTGATCCCACGACCTTCCACCTTGTAGCATAGTGCCTCAACCAACTGCACTACTGCGTGCCCCCTCACATTGTCATGTCATAATGTGATATACATAATTAGATGTCAGAAGACGAACTTCAAGATTTCAAGCATTTTATGATATTAAAAGTACCCATTAAAACAGAAGAAATTTACAGACATTACGAGTTCTTCTCACATTGGGGCTGAATTGTAATTCTCTTAAATTCAGACTTGAATTCTACTGTACTCTCTGTTTCAGACCAACTATATATTATATTTATTTTATTATTTACACACAACAACACTTAATGGGTAGTCAGTGATCAGAATTAGGTTTCAGTGAATTACAAATTGAGATAAGACAGAGATGAATATATACCTTTCACTGCTGCCAAATGCTTGGTGTACTTCTGAACAGGCGAGAGGCAGCACAAGTCCCAAATATACAAACAATTGTCATTGCCCCCAGAGGCCAGATATTTATTATCAGGAGACCATTTCAAGCCACAAACCTATAAACAGCAGCAAATCACATGGTCCATTTAAAGTCATTACCAATCATAAAATTTGTATGACTGATTACAAAATATATTTCTGAGCCTTCATCAGTAATACAAAATTAAATATAACCAGGGCTCAACAAACATATTTGTCTCTTCAGCCATAAATTAAAGAGGCCGATGAATGGAAATCTTTGAATTTATTCATAAATATCCTCTCCTGCTTTCATTTCTCATTATCTCCACAGATGATGTTACATTACATAAGGGGCAATATTTTATACATCTTTCTGTACATTATGTAATGGGAAGTAGGCTAGTTTGGAGCAATTAAAACAGCACAGGTAGGCACAATGTTTCTTATGGAGTTATGTGTGAGAGACAGAATTTTTGTCACCCTGGTGAACTGCACTAATCTGTGTTGACCCCTGTCTATTAATATTCGACAAATAATTTCCTACTAACCTCTTGCTGATGACCTACTAATCTTCTCTCTGCAACAAGACTAGGCGTTCTCATATCACGTTGTAAAATAAGGGTATCCTGACTTCCTGATGACAGAACATTTTCGTTCCAAGCCAGGGTACCCACTCTTCCTCCATGGCCTTGCATCATTTTAATTTGTTTATTTACAACAATATCCCAGACTTGCACACCACCATATGTTGTTCCAACAGCTAGATGATTTCCCTGTGGATGAAACAACAAATTAAGAATAACATCCAACAGCAACAATCCTAGTCTGCCTTACATTATATCAGAAGAGAGAATGTAAGCAAACTTTTCAGCAACAGCAAATCAGAACTTGCAAATTCTTACTACTCATTTTTAACAGTGGCTTTGTACAGCTGCTGCAGAAAATGGTTTTAAAATTTCAGTCACATTAAATGATTCAAGCCCCTCTGCCACAAGGCCAAGAAGAGCACTGATATACTAGGATGTGAGATACTGTATTTGAAGTTTATATTTCATGTCCTCCCTGTGTACACTGCTCAATGTGCATGACATCCCAGTACATGAGCAAGAAGCAAATGCAGTAAACCCTTGTCCAATGGAGATTCACTAATATTCACAGAAACAAAGGTGAACAGTAATTTACTGAATCAGATTAATCCATCAGTCCAGTGAGAGGGGAAGTGGAAGCAGATGGGAGATTGCAGCATAAACAATGACAACCTTCATGCCTCATTAGTGCAAAAATAATCTCTTGTTTCTCTCAAATTTAATATTGGGGGGGGGGGG